>NC_056727.1:949459787-949812287 GCF_019279795.1 Protopterus annectens
TTCTTGACTGATCTAAATAATTACTATTCCCTGGTCACTTACTAGAGCAAGGCAAGATGAAGTAGGTGAGGGGTCCTTCTTTGTCAGGTTCAAAAAACAGACTGCAATGATACTTCAGTCTCACCTAGTATTAAAATATAATTTTTAGTGATGGATTACAGAATAACATCACATACATCTGTTCATCTGACATCTGGTTCCCAGGCTACCCTCCTTGTCTAAAAGCTGTCAGGATTTAACACATATGTGTCAATAATACACACACACACACACACACACACACACACACACACACACACACACGCACATACAGCCTTGCTAAGATCTGCTGCAGCTCCTGGAAGTCATAAAATAATTTCAAACATCCACCCTTCCAGAGTAGCAATTAGTTTATCCCCAATATGATGCAGAAAGCTTCCTAGTACAGAATTTTTGCCTCTGGCTTCATTGAGAACTGTAAGATACACTCTTTATGGCCTAAGCCAGGTAATTTCAAACTATTCTAAAAGTTAGGTGGACTGAGATTAACATTTTCCCTTCTAGTATCCTCTATAAAAACATATACATTTAAACAGTTACAATAAACATGTATATGTCTTTTTCTGTACAGCAGGTCATACTGTTGGTACATTTTTAACACAAGCAGCTTTACAAATACATTTTTCAACACAAGCATCTGTACAAATTAGTTTGATATACAAATGACATATCCTTCTTTACAAAATTCCAGCTAGCCATGCTGGCATATATTATACATCCACTGCCCTACTTCTCCTGGCATAGCTGGCAATATCTCAGATCATTACAATTACTACAAGTGTTGAATACTAGTTTTAAGAACTTATAAGTTGTTTGAGGTGCTATGATGTGCCAGATGACTTTAGGTGGGCAGTAATTGCACTTCATGTTGGTGCAAGCTGTCATTCAGATGATTTATTTTGTTTTTTAACTATATTTTGATTAAGGTTAGTCTAGGGTAATTCACATGTTACCACTGCAAGCTTGGGACTGCTGAGGAGTGCTGAGGACTGTGGAGCTGTCCGCAGAACATTGTTGCTAGTCTGTGCCCATGTACATGATCGTCCAAGAACGATGCATGCCCATACGTGGCTATACACATTTGCATATTACTACAATTAACAGAAATAAGTGGAAAAAGGCCTAATTTGCATAAAACACATGTAAGTGGCTTTGAATTTATGTGGAAAAGTTGAACATTGCCATATTACTTTCCCAATACTCAGGTTAAGTAGCAAATGTTTTAAGATATTGCTGACTTCTTAAATTAAGCAAATAATTTTAAAAATATTGTAATTTAATAAGAAACTTCTAAAATTAAGTAGAATTAGTGAAGAAATAATACTTTTTTTTATGATGCATACATTATGATGGCAATGAATTAATTACTCCCCGGGATTCATGAACCTTGCGCCAGGCGCCAGCATAGCGTCGGCGTTATAAAGCCAAATATGGCCACCGAGCGATTCAGGTATGAAGCAATCCCACGTGCACTACCGGCGCCGACCTCGCCGCCCCCGGCGTAGGTATGCTAATCACACTGTGTGCGGTATTGCACCATGCAAATGAAGGCAAATAGCGATTCACGAAGTGGGGCATGCATAGCGTAAGGGCACGGCAATGTAAACCGAAAAAAACGGTTTACATTTACCCAAACATGACCAAGGAGTAACGGAAGGCTGTCAACGTCAGGTATCATACAGGTGCAATATTCCAAAGGCGAAAGGCACCGAGAATGTCCAAAGAAAACATGCAGAAACTGTAAATAATGACAAAAATGTCATGTACGTAGAAACCACAGCAGAACCCCCGGATATGTGTACAGAAGGTGCAAAGCAATGAAATAATATGACGATGTCCTAAAAGAGCTGTATAATACACATCAGCTGTACAGCCACCACACACCATAGTATGTATGGAAAGCCCAACCCCAGCGCAAGGGTTGTCAAGGAGTGGTGGCAGTGTTCGGCGCCATAACCATGTATTAGCAGTCAATGCCATGCAAATGAGGCAGATAATAGTGAATCGCAAAGCTGGCGCCGGTGTAAGGATGGAGCAAATGGCGCAGCGGTACTACACCGAGGAGTGGCCTACACAAGATACATGTCAATCGCAGAGGGGTGTGCCACTGTAGGAGGAAGCATATTGGAGGCCAGCAAACCTGGGCTGTACAATGCACATCACAGCAGCAGGACCGGCGTGAGGAAATAGATGCTCTGAGAGTACATAATGCGCACAGATGCATGTGCACGAGGATGACTATGTTCTCCAACCCAGTCATGTGACGGCCTCCCATCAACAACCACGGATATAGGAAGGTAATGCGGAGAATATGAGGAAATGCGGAAGCAGTGTAATTGGAGCCGTAATGAGCAATCAACACCAATCAATCCAGGAAGGGCAAACGGCGGCAGCCGACAACTCTGTATGCAGACTCCTGCATAACGGGAAAGGGAGGCATATGAATGCAAAGATAGTAGGGGATGTAGTAGAAATGCAAAGAACAAAGAACCGAAATAGCACAGCCAAGTACAGAGGTAGCATAACTGCGGCTGCAGATAAAATGCATCATATGCCATGTGCCTGCAGGATGCAGTAATGTAAGATGCAAAGCTAAGCCAATGCAGGCAACTGTAATGTAACACTAAAGGCAATACCGTTGCAGCTGCAACCGTAAAACACCGAAAATAATCCATGGATACGGCTGCACAGACACACCCAATGACATCACTGGGTATACAGCACAATAGTATAAAGTGTGAATGCACACAACACACAGCGCGATTTCCCAAACGCCGCACCGTAGGGTGTAAACACACGGGGAACTTTTAATATGTATATGGTGGGTGCCTCCGTGGCCGTGATGCATAGGTATGTGGCAGAGACAGACAGAGTTGTGGAGGACGGTGCCGACAACTACCGTAGGCCTCACAGGAGAAGGAGAGTGTTCAGACCAAGGGTGACCTACCAGGGGCTGCAAGACCTGGAGATAGTAGAGCACTACAGGGTGGACAGGGACACGTTACAGCAAATAGTGGAGCTGTGCCAGCCACGCCTGAGAACAAGAGACAACAGAGGGGAGCCCATCCCAGTGGACACAAAGGTATGTGTGAGCTTGCGAATACTGGCTACAGGTACCTTTCAAAGGCCAACCGGGGATATAATGGGTATCTCACAGGCATCAGCATCTAGGGTACTACACCAGTTCCTGGATGCCATGTTACGACATGCCCATGAGTATATAAACTTCCCCAGATCTCAGGAGGAGTTGGCTAGCAATATGCGCCGCTTCCACCGTGTGGCACAATACCCGGAGGTACTGGGTGCGATCGACTGTGCACATAGAAATCAAGTCACCGCCGGGGAGCAGGGTAGACACTACATAAACCGCAAGGGATACCCCTCCATCAATTGCCAGGTCGTGCAATGCGCAGGGCATTATCATGGATGTGTGTGCTGGCAGCCCTGGAAGCTTCCACGACTCCCATATCTGGCATGCCTCACAGCTGTATCAGGTATTCGCCAGGGGACATCACACAAGGTCACCTTGTGGGGATGCTGGCTATGCACTGGAGCCGTGGCTGATGACACCCATCAGAAATGCACACACACACATGCAAGAACGCCATAATGAGGCACACGCACAAACCAGAATAATCATAGAGCGTGTGTTTGGGATGTTGAAATCACGGTTCCGGTGCTTGGATACATCCGTGGAGCCTTGCAGTACTCTCCAGGCACATGTGCCCACATATTCATAGTATGTTGTATGCTACACAATATGATTCTGCGGAAACAGCTGCTGCAGGGACATAATGGTGTAGGGCCACCAAGCCCGCCACAACTGCCAAGGCAAGCACAGGCACAGGGCGTTCAGCGCCATGAACACGCTGTGCCAGCCCCAGTAGGTAGACGGAGGTGTACCCAATATGCCTACGCCCTGGCAAAGAGGGAACGATAGCACATACTTTGACAGTGTAGGCCCCATGGACTGACACCTCCTTACCTGCACACACAGTGAAATGGACGCCACACAAACATGTCCGCCCGTAATGTGTACCGTATGGCCGGACCTATGTGTGACACCAACAAAGGCACCGCCCAAACACTGCACACCCAATAGCCAGCAGAGCATGGAACGCCAACACCTCACCGCCCCCCGGTTCTACAGCACACGGCGAGCCAGATGCTGCCACTATCGCCGCAAGTCGACCACATATGTACTTATGTGCATACACAGATACGGAAATAGATATCAGTACACATGTAGAAATATATGTACGCATACACAGATATAAAGTACAACAGGTTAATATGGAACCCAGGGATGCAAGTTCACAGATAAGTAAGACGCGAAATCTCCACATAGTAAACATAGTGACCAACAACCCGATCATCCGGGAGGGTGGGCAGAGCAGGTAACGCCAGCCATGGAAATGTCAACCTGCATCAATACATATCCGCATGTTGGGATGATCACCAGTCCACGTTACAGTAACGGGATATGTGCGTGTCATATCCATAGGATATGAGTGCGGAGATACACGCCGCCGCCGATGCGGCCAACGTAGGTATTGTGTGCAACCGTCGGTGCGAAAGCGGCAAGCATACCAGTGAAGTGTACGTCATTATGAGGAACGTACCTCAATTGGGGTCTAAAACAGTTCATGTTCCTCGCAGTTCCTCAAAGTTCCACATTGAAAATGTCTGTCAAACATCCATTGTTAGGAATGTATTTAAATGACATCCTGGTAAATATAAATTAATCATAGTAATTCATTAAAGGTTCTTCATTGTAAGTAAATCAGCATATTTTAACCATCCTATGACCTACTTAGCTGAAGTTGTTACTATGCCATTAGTATGTGTTCCACATTATGCCCATTTGTTCCACATTACTAATGTGTGTGTTCCTCATTTTGGAAATAGAAGGTTGAGAGCCATGGCGGCAATATGTGTATGTGTGAGGTGAGGTTGTCGTGTGTTCCGCTGTGTGTGTGTAATGTGTGTGCCACTGTAAAATGTATATGTAGGTGACATGTCACAGGCGGAGTGTAATAACATGCGAGGCATACAGTACAGGAACCATAGGCGATGTACAGCAGTACCCACAAAGTAGTACTGACATTTCCTCAGTGGCTATGCGTGGCGGACGTAAAACGATGCAAAGCGGAAATGTCCCAGAATGTACCACAGGGCCATAGCCAACAGGAGATGCAAAGGACGATGTACAAACCATGACCGTATGTATGGCGGCCATAAGGTAGACTCAACACGATACGCCGCAACGTCACACAGCATCAGCCGTGTAGCGGCAAAATACGAATGTGCTATGCCGGCACCGATCGTGAACACTTACGGTCCGTAAATACCGCTGTGTGTTCCACGACCGTTAAGTAAGCAAGCGGCACACGAATAGGAGGCTACCGGTAGCATACAGGCCGTCCCAAGTATAGGACCACAATCACCGTAACTATCAGTGACAAAATGCCAATGGATAGTAGGCACGGACGAACGTCCGCAGATATATAACCGATGTGAAGGAGGAATACGTGCAGGAAGCACACATGCAGGCGATACTGACACCACGACATCAACAAAACAAACATTCCCAGAACAACAGACAGGTAACCTGCAGCTCCCCAAGCAGGGATGGAGCACACACACAAGCATATCTTGTATGTATAAATGCAAGACCCACACCCCGTGCCACCACCCACATCCGCAGATATACCCCATCGCACATATCAAAGGGATAACAGCTAAAACCATAGCAAAAACATACAGGCAGTCAATGACAGCGGCATACCCGCAACAAGCCGCGTGGGAAACACTAGCAGCAGCTGATGCATCCTTGCATCCGTTGTGTACAGGAATATAACAGCTATGTTACACATCTGAATGCACAATGCCATCGACAGCCGCCGCCAGGACACGGACACCCACATGTCAAACAGAATACCATACCCAACACACACAATCCACGGCTAACACCACAGCGTAATGTACCTGACACCACACATAGCGTATGCAGTCACACAAACATTATACAATACATACCATCCCCACGAAGGTAGTGCAAATAACTAACGGCCACACAAGGAATGAACCATGGCCTAGTTTCCCGGTAACGCATTTAATGGAGGAGGATCGCCAGTGATATGCGCATAAGTACACACCGAGGAACAGCTATTGGCGTGATGAACCCACATGCCTCAGGTGACGACGAATAAAAGGAAGACTCCCTGGATATTCAAACCGTATGTTCACTTGAACACAAACGTTATCGAAAGAATATACTGAGAGGAAGATATTGACGAATACAGAAGCGAAGGCCGGAAAGGTATGTCGAACCCACGAGATGTACTGATGTGTAACGCATGATACGTATGACTAATCTGCACTGTATGTGAACGATGTGTGTAAGTAAAGATACCTGTCCATTAGGCAGAGAGTGGTGAAAGGTGGTCATGTAATGCTAAGCCGCGGAGCATACCAACGACTGCGGACAACGTGTGCACAGCAGTGGGACAACAAGTACACAGACGTGATAACCCAAGGTCCGCCATAGGGATTCCAAACACAGAACAATGCCACCACCCACGCCGATGCTGTCAGTGGATATCGAACAATGAAGCCCCACAGCAGGGGATAGGCCATGTATGTATAGTGTCACAGCACACATGTGCATGGGCATATACCGTCGATGTCATATGGAATGTGCGCACGACGTGCACGTATCCCACGCAGTAGGGGTGACTATGTCAATTATGTGTAATGCAAAGCTGTCATGATGGATATGTTCAGAAATCATAGACAGTATCACAGGCATAGCATGCATGATGGAGGGATGGCCTAATGTTATGTACATAAACAAGATATGTATGGCCTGCACATATGGGACAATGTAGTAGCAGAATAGGTACCGAAATGGAGGAACAGCAAGTAACCATGTCCAAACGTTCCGTAGCAGGTGCAATGTGTGCCACAATGATGTCTGGCAGGGCCGTGTAAACACATGTGCAATGTACACAGTAGTGTCACCCCCCCCATGGTAGTGTCCACTGAACGGCAGAAGTGGATGTCAACTGTATGTCTATACAGTACTTCCACTGTGGTGGTACCATGGGTCTGTGTCACCCTACCAGCAAGGGAGCTATCACATGACTAGTGACACAGTGTGCCCCTGTGGGATGTGCACAGGACCTATGTCCCACAGCACGGTGTGTGTCCAGTCTGTGGATGTCACACAGACGCCCGGGCTGAGCAATGTGGCATGTGTGCACACATGCAGGACTGCTCCTCCCACCCTGCCCACTGCAAACGCCATGTAGGAGTACTACATGCATCAGTACTGCGGAGAACATGGCCCATGGCAGAGTAGATTACACCCCTGTGTTAGTGGTATGCAGGTGAGTACAGATGTGTTACATGACTGTCATTTGCATATGTAAACTGTCTGAGCCGGGTAGAGATCACAGCATGACTATACTGAGACATGTAACGTTGTATCCATTGTGTAAGGTACACCACACGTGTTATTGTAACACTGCCCGCGTGTACATGTGTGTATGGCACAGGTACAAGGGCACCCAAGGTATCAGCTAGACATACGGTCCAGAAATGCGTGGTCCTGCACATGTGTACCCACGCCATGGTGGAATATGGCAACCACAGCACCATGTGGGGCATGTGTGTGTACATCAACCATGTACAACGTGATATGCATGTATAGGGACAGTATCCATGTGATACACACTGCATGACTGTCACTATGCAAAGGTGATGTGTATGCACTATGTGTGATGTAACTGATGCAATGATATCTACATGATATATCTGCCACACTGACACCTGTATGGTGGTTAGCAATATGAGTAGGATGAGCTAGAATGCTGCCAGGTATGTAGATGTGGTATATGTAGGCATGGACAATACTGTGTGACAGCAGGTAGTGTACGTATGCAAATACTGAGCATGAGGGCCACATGTCTGAGGACTGTGCAATGTCACACGTCCCTGACTTGTTGTAGTTAGCATGATATGCCTGCACCACTGTGTGACCTGTACAGGAGGCACATGCCGTAACATCCCGAGACATAGGGTACGATGTGATGCTGGATGTGTACATTGGCAATAGCATAAAGTGGAATGGCGCTGAAGGGCAAAGAGCGGATCATGTCTGATGTGATACCCTCTGTACCACCCCAACCACCCATGCAATAGTATGACAGGTGGCCAGCATGGGATGTGGTGTGCTGTGGCGCACATAAGCCCAACAAGGGTGCCAGTAAAGGCATGCAGGTAGTCAATGAGTGTGTGAAGCATGTATGTCAAGATGTGGCCCAGTGCCATACTGAATGGCCCAGTCATGGGTGTACAAATGCAGCCTCATACGTGCAATGTGGTACCACCCATGTGTAGTGTGATAGATGTGGTAGTGTGGTGGTCAGGGTACACAACGTACATGAATGGGCTAGCAGTCAATGCAGTGTGCTGCTGCAGAGACATGTAACAGCCAGGTTGGCGGGATACAACAACTACGGCGGTTGGAGGTGACATTGGGACTGTGTTCCCGGACATAACATGTGCATGGCAGTACTATGTATGTGTCCACAGGGTTAATACAATGTCCAGCCAAGGATTGGAACCCTGTAGTGAGTGAGAGTGTGTATTGCTGGTAGGTACCCCATTGGCAGGCACGATGCCAGCAACATCTGTGTTGGCAATGCCTGCATGACTGTTATATGCTGCATTGAATGTGGATGTAGTCAAACAGCAGAGACATACCACCACACTGCATGAGGGCCCACACTGCAATGTATGGCAGTCATGTGTAGGTAGCTAGCTGTGGAGTATGTGATGCACCATGAGGACATACCATGACTGTCAAGTGACACACCACACACATGTGAACATAACTACCGTGCAACAGCCTGCACATGTGCCCATACAGCACGTGTGCATGGAACAGGAATACCACTGTGGCGTCTGTGAAAGGGCCAGTACCACCATGTCTCTGTGTGGAACAGCATGGTCCCTACCAGTGTGTAAATGTAGCAGAAGTGCACTGTGATCAGTGTTGTCATAGGCACGTAGACTGTCCATCGTACGGGGTGCCATGCCATCAACTACCTCTGTCAGTGGATGTCAGTAATACCGGCTGTAGAGTGTATGTATCATGCATGCTGCTATGGTTGTGTGTTTAGGGTGTGGCTAGCAGGGCTGAGAAGCATGGATGTTCAGCAAACAGAGGGGGGATGTGTGTAGGCATAGCACACAGACACATGGAGGTTTGGTGCATGCCGAGGGTAGTGTAGGTATGGTATGTGTCGTGTAATGTGTCATCCAGCTATGCGTACTGCATGGCCAAGCATGTGTGGGTACATGGGAGTCCATACTAGGGAAGGGCGTGTTGCTGTCAATACATAGCAGTAGCAACTGTCCTAGGTGCAATGTACAGTATGCCAACACGACCAGCATGTAACCTGTGGTGTACAGTGTATTCACTGTCGCGTGTCACAATGTGCGAGCGGTCACGAACATGGGTATCTGAACATGGATTACCTATGATGCAATGTGTCTTGGGAATATACAGTATGTGTGTAAATCACTGTGTGGTGTGGGAACCACCCACCCGTGTGTGTTGCAGTCCAGGTATGTGCCTGGGAGGTATGATCTGTGTACAATCTGGACTGGCAGGTGTGCCGTGTAGGGCATGAAGGCAGGTCCCAGGCACTGCAGATAAATGACATGTGTGCTGTACTGTGTGTGCAGTGCTTGTGTACAGCACAGTGGAGGGTGTAAGCATTGTCACACATCACTGCATGCTGTGCCTACCTGTGACAGCCCTGCCGGAGACAGACATGTGACACCGCTGCACAGGCAGCATAGCATGTGAAGATGTACATGTGGGCTGCACACCTTAGGCAGATGTCCACAGGTCATGTGTGCCATGGTAGTGTGGTTGAACACGACTATCAGACTGGACAAACACCACATGCCTGCATAACTACAGTATGACCATAGTCAACAGTCCCAGTGACAGAGTAGGCCAATGTACACTATCCCTGCGTGCAGACCACTGGCTACTGGACACCTGGCTAGACACACACCGGAGGGTTAATTCACCATTGAGCCATCACATGTCCCAGTCCATGTGGGCCGCATAATGTCATCACAGGGTGGTCACAATAGCAGGTGGCAAGGCCGACACGGTGTACCAGGTGATGTGTCATGTGTGCATATGTCGACTAGCACAGCCGCTCACATGTCTGCAACATACTGGTGCACGATGTATACTGTTACATGATGTATGGAACTGCACTGTCACCCACTACAGGGCCATCTGACACAGGTGTGTTGTGACAGGTGTAGCCCATGTTTGCACAGGATACACACCGCTGTTGTAGGCAGCCATGCTGGTGGCTACCAGTGATATATGCAGTGGTCATACAGACATACCGCACACAGTGTTCATGCAGGAATGTCCATTGTCGTGGACGATGTGCTGCTATGTGAATGTAGGTGTGTGTTGTGAATGTTACACATCCAGAAGACACCATCTGGTGCAGTCATGGTTGTCAACACCAGTACACACATCCACAGCAGTCAGAACCCAGTCCTGACAATGTGTGTCAGTCACCCTCGCACTGTGTGACATATGTGCACATGGCGGAACACCTCCCACTGTCATCTAAGCTGGCTACATGATGGCTGGAATGTGCTGTAGAAATGTACAATGCTGGTAGCCCAATGAAGTACCTGGAATCAGACACAGCACGCTATGTCAGCCATGTAAACCATGCACAACAATGACCGCCCAACAGAGACAAACAATGCATTGACACATGGAACATGTGCACATGACAACCCCAATGAGGTATGTTGCACATATTGATGTACAATTGTCATCTATGGCCATAGCATGGATGCAGACACACATACTCCACAGGTAGTACCATGTGATGTAGGTAGGGGGCATTGCTCGTGTACATGTCACAGTAGCTGTACAGACACATGTCCTGCATAGCCGTCATGTAGGGGTAGCTGTGGTATGTGACTGCTGGACATGCCCGTACAAATGACCATGTCCCACAGGAGATGTGTTATGTGTGTACCACATGTGACGTGCTGACAACAAGCTGTGATGTGTACGGCTGCCGGTGTACCTGTGTGACATTGTCTGTGATGGGTGCAAAGGCATATAGTATCGTATTGCATGCCCACAAGCCCCACATAGGTGCATAGCCTGAACATACAATACAAGGAGTGTGTGGGATGATAGCAACCCACAGGAGGAGATGGGTATGGCCGACAGCCCACAACCACATGTGTG
This sequence comes from Protopterus annectens, assembly GCF_019279795.1. Lineage (NCBI taxonomy): Eukaryota > Metazoa > Chordata > Ceratodontiformes > Protopteridae > Protopterus > Protopterus annectens. Next base: position 949,471,144 of record NC_056727.1, read on the forward strand.
TGTACGGTGTTCACGGCCATGACACATGAGCATCTGAGAGGCTAGTGTTACAGCTGTACAGGGTTGCATGCATATATGTTCAGCAACATCCCTGTGTGTCCCACCTCTGGCCTGTGGACCGATGGACACCAACCAAATGTGCAGATATGAGATGTGCACAGCACATCACAGATGCCTACTGTAGAACAGGCTTACCGTGTAGACATGTGCACAGTAGGTCTGCGCCAGCTGCAGTCAAACATGTAATGTGCTGAACCACACCAATAGTCCAGGCCATGCCACAGATGGACATGCATGCATCTGTGTATGTATGGCTGTGAATGTCTCCGGCATAGCAATATAGCTGTGTCACCGTTGTGAACAACAATATGAATGGGTTATATGTGTGAGGGGTGCGTCATACGCGTATGGTCTGATCGACGATACCATCAGTGACCCTGCTATGTGAACATCCCTGTCCCCATACATGGATACCTATGCTGTGCCCAACACCACATTCACAGAGGGAGGGATGGCGGTGTGTAGTGCAGCAGCAGACATGGGGTGGCAGCAGGCACTGGATGTACACATATGTGGTACCCACATCAGTGCAGGAAACCATCCATGTGCACGGGATAGCGGTGTGTGTCCACATACAGCACTGTGTTGATCAATATCCCAGCACATAGCACCTGCCAGGGTTACAGTGTATGCATGGATGTGTGATACCTGCATGCACCAGACACACCCTCAGCAAGCAGCGTGCAGCATACCTCGCTTGAGGCCAGTGTCCACACCATGGCGATAGACATGTTGAATGTCCATATACACATAGCAATGACATATGGAATGGACAGCCACCCTGCCAATATCGTAAACCCCCAGGTGGATCACAACCCAGTGCCATGTATGTGGCATACCCTGCCATACCATGCAGACCTGCCCAGCAAGGCTGCATGAGCTATCACAGTCCTACATGGTGCAATGGACAAAAGGCACTCTCACTATCAACCATACACAGCAGTAATGTGGCGGTGATGCACCCTGTGGTGTCACAGGTGCTGTGTGATGCTCTGGACAATGTGTGTGTGTACATGCTATGCATGGCCTGTCCCGCTACTGTGTCATGGTTACACATTGCCCTATGTCTATCACATGTGCAACACAGGTGAGCTGTGGCAAGTTGTCCAACACCCGTACAGTGCTGTGTGGATGTACATGGCACAACACATGCATGTGCAGGTGTCCATGTGTATGTGTACAGTGCCACTGCTGATGTTCACAATGGCTACAGACGTGATGTGTACTGACATATACACAGCGTCCAGGTGAACAGCAGCACCGACGTCACATGGGGACCTATGCCAGTGATATGGACACAGGTGCAGCCAGGTACACATGTCCACAGCTGGCTAACATCTACATGGTGCGTGTACAGTGTGATGGGGTGGCAAACAGATATGATGTGACACACACTGCTCAATGGTGTGAAGCCAACACATCGGCTGTGTCACTGCCACGATGCCTTTCACAGATTACTGTGCAGATGTCGTACTTGTCATAGCAATGTATCTCCAACAGTATGCCAGCACAGCAGTGTAAATGTGACCTGCCACCATCATTATGTCTTACAGATAATGCCACGATCCCGGCTTCCTGCATTCAGTCGACAGGAGGAGGAGGTGATCATACCATACCTCCATACTAATCATGACATGTTATTTAGTCATGTGCCACAGCAGGCACAGGAATGACAGGAGATGTGGGAGGAGATGTGCAGGAGAGTGAACAGCCTGGGCGGATACAACCGCACTTATCAGCAGATCCGCAGGCACTGCACAGACCTGATCCGGCATGCAAGACAGCGTGCCGCTGCAATCGCCAGACAACAACGTGGGACAGGTGGTGGGCCACCAACCCAGCCCCCACTCACAGCCACGGAGGAGCTCCTGGCCAGTCTGGGGACACCCACGGAACAACACGCAGAAACCCATGCGTCCATCGTGGAGGTGGGTGTCTCCCGAACTATGAGCTTGGAGCTGCATGGTAAGTCAGGGTTGCATGTTTGTATGATAAGTGACAGGGGGTGGGTGTCATAGTACAACACATAATATAGCCATACATGCCAGGTATATGGCCACACAAGACGCATACTACAGTATGCTATGTTGTGTTAGCAGACATGTGCATAGCACATGCTAACTCACAAATGCATGATGTGACATGCACACTGCTGACTGTGGCGATAGTAATGGATAATGTGTATACCTTTGTGTCATCCCTTTACAGGTACGTCTGGCGTATCGCAAACACAAGGGTCTGTTGCAGGTAAGTCTGTTGCTAGTCAAAAGCATGATATGGTGTATTGATATTCCCCATGTGTCCAGGCATGACATGCACACCTGTGTGTGCCCCAGTCACGGTATACAGGTTGCACCACCCGACACACACACCACCCATGTACAGTAGATACAACCGTTAGCGTAGAGTGGCATGACACCACACGACCTATTGGTGTGTTACGTGCATTCAGCTATGCATACAATGGTGTAGGTGTTCCACAATGGCTGCATGTGTAGTATGCATCGGTATGCCTCTGCAGTATGCACACAGTACCACATAGTGAGCTGGGATCTTGCCAGAGCACAGGTGTTACCAATGTGACCTATGCCCCTGCATCAGGTGCACACGTTGTGACATGGCACATGCCATGTCCCATGCACGTGGATGTCTGGCTGCAACATTGTCACACCATGACATGACCTATGCACGACATAGCAGACATCCACACTGTCTGCATATCTGTAGGGAATGTGACACCTTACACTAGTATGGTTGTATGTCACATGGGCCACCACAGGGCCATGTGCACGATGTCCACCACACACAATTGTCAATGACCCAGACAGACAAGGCCATGGTCGATACCTACAGGCATGTTGCCACACAGTACATCCACAGTGGGTAGTCACCGTTGCACCCTGTACACACATAGTGGGCTCATCACTGTAGTGGCCCCCCTGGACATCCGATGTAGTACACCACTGACATGGAATGCCTCTCCACAGCTACTACAGGTGCCTCCAATATCCACCACATACGTGCTGCTGAGCGGCTGAACTGACTGACAGACATGGCAATGTAATGCGTCCAGGTCACGCATCACACAGAAACATAACTGTGTCCTGCTACTGTGCAGTGGCACAGTGCCACTCCACACTGTACAGCTATGTACACAGCTCACACCAACCGCACCTGCACAGACATCCCTGTTACCCATACATTGTATCTGTAGACTGTACACATAACACTGCACCATGACAGCCATTGTGATGTGGTGCATGCGGTGGGACACCATCGTCACATGTCCACATGATACCACACATGTTTGCGGTGTACATGACATAGTGTCGGCAGACATGTGTACTGTCAACTCGCCCGTGGCCACACGGTGTATCACGGTGATGCATGCAAACTACCATGAATGTGTGTACTGCATGCCTACTAAAAGACACCTGCCTGTTGTACTGTTCCCACCAGGGCAGTGTGCATACTGCCACTAGGAATGTCTGGTCTACATTCACTGGTCTGTGGTGTGTGAATGCTGCATGCCACCTGCAATATCACATGCATGATGTCTGTGTGTGTGTGTGTGTGTGTGTGTGTGTGTGTGTGTGTGTGTGTGTGTGTGTGTGTGTGTGTGTGTGTGTGTGTGTGTGTGTGTGTGTGTGTCTGTATTGTAACTGACGGTATGCCTTTGTATTGACAGGTGCTGTAGGTGAGTTCCCCTCCTGTGGTCCAGCTGATGCTAGTGTCCCCACAGATACTAGTGGTGATGACCATGTGCATGAGGCACAGGCAGGGTCGTCACAGGCAGACACTCTGCCATTGGAGAACATCACACTTACGACCCCTTCATCCCTGAACATGGTTCGGATGCCGACACATACCCCAACACCGTTGCCCATAGATGACGGTTAGTCAGCGTCTGTTGGCACCGAGCAGGAATGTGTGGTGGCTGCAGAAGGTGTGGGTACACACGATGTTGCCAGTGTAATGACTGGTGCAGTGCCACGCAGGCATGTGGCAGGTGCTGCTCGTAGGGGGAGCACCGCTAGACATACACCTGCCATACAGGGTGCAGCAGCTGGTATAACCAGATGCATGTTCCAGACTGTAATGGCGGCACAGGCACGTGCCGAACGGCAGAACCAGGAAGGGCAGAGGCTGCAGAGGTCTGCAATCCGTTCCTTGAATGACAACATCCAGGCATTGGCGAATGCCCAACAGCATCTTGCCGATGTTCTGGATAGGAGATTGGGTGAGATGGCTGGTATCCTCGACCGAGGCATGGCCATCCTTGAGCGTGGGCTGTCCGTGCAGGAACACCAGGTAGGGGTGAGGCATAGGGCACGTGGGCATAGGCCAGCAACACCACTTGGTGCAGGTCAGCGTGTGCATGCCACCTCCCATGCCCATCCACCCAGTGCTGGTAGCAGCAGCAGTGCAGCTGCTACTACACCGACCACACCAGGACAGAGCAGGCCACGTGGACGTGGCCCTGGACGGCCCTGGCGTGGGCACGTTTCCAGCGGACATGTGACATCGGAGAGTGGACTGTCTATACCTACTCCCGGTCGTGCCCGTGCGACCCCAGGCAGGCACGGGTCACGTCGCGGCAGGCGGACACAGTGAGCCGTAACACCTGCACTGTACAGTCTGGGGCTGCCAAGCATATCCCGTGTAGGCATCACAGATGACTGAACTGTGTACACACAAACCCACACACAGCAAACACGACTGTAGGGCTCCACCACACCCACATGCAATGTACACAGACATGCCCAGTCAATGCACAGGACCTTACACACACACACACATGATGTCATCCATTGGTACAGCCTATGCCTGTGGCACACATATCACCCTGTGCATATGATGAAGTCTCTGCCGCATAACTGTGAGCTACACCATCTGTGCATGGTTATGCAAACATATTCTGATGCACAGGGTGGACAAGATAGTGAGAGGTGTATGTGATACCTGTGTCCGCATAGTACGTGATGTGTATGTTGTGGTGTGTGTGTATGGCTGGTGACAGGTGTGTATGTGATGTGGGTTGTGCACTGACATCATGCAGCAGACATACCATGCAGGACAGGTGCAGCATTCATTGATCTGTGTACACAGTATGTGTGGTGGTTACATGTGTAGCACCATGTTGGTTCAGTTAACCCGCATGACAATGATGGTGTACTTGCATGTGCCTACTGGGAGCACTGTAATTAGTTCCCCACACGTAGTCGTGGGGTACCCACAGGCATGACTGGCAACATGAGCATAGCACAGGTACCCGCCACTCGGCATGGACCCCTACATAGGAACATAGGTGCACATGTACATAACAGGGTATGTGCCCTACGACATGTGTGGACTTAGCATGACTGTGTGTGGCTGCTAACACCCCTCAGGATGGGGATGCCACATCCATCAGTCCCCAGTCCCTCATCCAGCACTGACACACAGATGATGCCTGGCGCATAACTATATCCACACATCCACATGTCATTATTACTCTTGGACGAAGGCAGTCAGTGCCTTTCCTTCACATGGGCTGGCACTCTACGTGTTGTAGGGGGTCTCCGGCCGTTGACCCTGTTCCCCCAGCACGTCACACTCATCTTTGTGGTGATGTGTGTGACAGTCGCTTCTGTGCCCGTGTTTGCCTGGAGCCTAGGAAGTGGAATATGCCCATGTCACCCAGGTCAGACATGGCCGTGTATGCCAGGCACAGATCACCACAGAGCAGATGTGCTGTGAAGGTTTACAGCCGGAGTCCCCTTGGTCATGCAGCTTGTGACACATGTCCTAGCACCGTCATCCCCGCCTTGTGTAACGTTTGCGGTCCTTCCGAAAGTGCTGCAGGCGCCAGGTTAGCTACAGGCCAGATGTGCCAATGCGCAGTCATTGCTCTGGTGTGTGATGTGTACAGGGGTACAATGAACACCCCTGATGTCGATGCGATTCCTTCCAGACCAGGAGGCCACAGTGGAATGTCTTCACACCCACATTGCCATTGTGTGTGTTGACAGATGTTAACGACAGGTGTCGTAGCCATTTCCATGAACATGTCCACCATCTGGAATGGCTTACCACCTACATGTGACATTGGGCTGAACATGTCCTTCACACTGGGTAGGTCTGCACCTTCTCTGGCATGTAGTAGCAGGCCATGGCTCTGGCACCAGTTATCCATGTCTATGACGCCCTAGGTGGATGTCCGTGTCACATGGGGTGTTGGGTATGGTGGCCGGTGCGTAGTCATCTGCATACCTTGTCTGCCACAATCCTCCTATGATTGCATGCACATTGGAAGGTCGAATGCCATATGGCAGGGGGCCCAGGACTGAGCCCTGTAGGCCTCCACTGGAGACCAGATATGAGTGTGACAAGGCACCAGGAACACCAACCCTGTGTGGTGTGACCTCCAACCTTTCTGAGAAGCATCGGGTGACATATGTCCCCACATGTATGCTGGCGAGCCTTTCCATGAGTCCCATGTGTAGTGTGCTCTGAACGCTCCCACCAGGTCATGGTACTGTGTGCAAACCCACGTATCCCCATCAATGGCCTTGGTGACCACTCCAGACAGGACGAGCAGGTTCGGGAGGCAGGATCCGCCCTTGACTATGTTGTTGTGGGTATGTTCCGGTATTGGCTGTACACCGCTGTCTGTATCCATGGGCACCTGTATGGACCTCCCCACAGCTTTGCAGACAAGGCTTGTCAAGCAGATAGGGTGTGGCTGTCTACAGTCCATAAGAGCACTACCCTGGCATAGTGGAACCACAGATGCCATATGCCATCCATTGGGGACATAGCCCATAGTAAGGCTAACATGACACAGTGGCCGCATGTGTGGGCCGAGGCCCTCAATGAGGATGGGTAGCACACAGCCAGGGACACCATCGGTGCCCATTGGTGCTGTGTCAACCGCCATAGAGATATGGGAACACTCCAGGCCATATGAGATGTTTGGGAGGCTACACTCTGGTGGGATGGATATGTCCCCTCTTGGGGGGGGATGTATGCATGGAACATGTCCGCTGGTTTGCAGACAATGTCTGTGGGTGCAGTGACCGTTGTACCATTCTGGACCATTTCCAGCCAAGTCTGTGTGCCCCAACCATGTCCTTACCACAGTTAAGGAAGGCCCTATGGTTGTCTCATGTGCCCTCTGCAGTACCACTCCCACAAGCGGCCGTGGATGATTGTATGTGTGGCCGTATGGTGACACCGGTATGAATGGGAGATGGTTTCCCTGGTATTGACATTGCTCTGTCATGTATTAGCTCCAACTGTTGATGTACAGCTAGTCAGTGGCTGGGGTCCACCACACCATGTGCCTACCTGTGGTGGACAAGGTCCTGATGTTATCATGTTTGCCTGCTGCAGACATGCATGTGGGTGCTCAGAGAATGCATTCGTTAGGCAGTTGCCGGTCTGGCCTGGGTTCAACACTGGCATGGAGGACTTGTATGGTACCACACCGGTCGTATGATGTGTGTGGTTTGTTGTGGAGAGGTCATCACTTAGGTCCCCCATGCCGGTGTTGGTTACAGGATGTGGATGACCAGTGGATCCACTATACGGTCTGGCATCACCATTGAGGGCTGTACATCCTGTGTGGGCCATATCCTCACCATGTGTGATGGGCAGAACTGTCAGACATCCCCCCCTAGTATGTATGGTGCATGGCTGTTTAACAGTGGCCAGGTGTGAGAACACCTGTGACCGGTGGCGTAGTGTGTTGTGCCATGGCTAATGTTCCCAGTCTATGTATGGGTGGTTCATGTCACCCAAGACGGTGCTGTTGTGAGAGCATGCCCACTCACCAGTGTCCTCAGGACATCTGTGCAGGTAGCCTGTGTTTGGGAGGGTTGTCTGTAGCATGCAACAAACTGTAGGCCAGTCCTACACATGGTTAATTGCACCTAGATATTCCCCGCTGCAACGGCCAGGTCTGTGGCATGGCCAGGTTTCTGTTGTGTGGCTGGACACACACGACGGTCCACATTCCGCCACCCATGCCGTCGCACCATGTGTATGCATGTCTGCTCTGTGCTGAGTCTAAGTGTCTGAGCATGCCCAGTAGGCAGCTGTGTAGATAGACACACAGCACAGTGCACACCGCGGCAGACTGCAGTTATACCCCGGGTGCATGCCTGTATCCCCTTCGCAACGGCCACGTCTGTGGCATAGCCAGGTTTCTGTTGTGTGGCTGGACACACACGACGGTCCACATTCCGCCACCCATGCCGTCGCACCATGTGTATGCATGTCTGCTCTGTGCCGAGTCTAAGTGTCTGAGCATGCCCAGTAGGCAGTGATGTACTGATCAGTAGTTACTTGGTATTCCCGACTGCAGCACTAACGTGTTACTGTACGGTGACCTTGGGATGGTAACAGGCTGCGTGACTGCGCACTCTGACCTAGCTCCCGATCGGGCGCATTGCCTCTGCAAATGATACCACCCATGTAGGGGTATGCCTCCTGACAACGCTCTGCTCAGTAAACTCGGTAGCGCGTTCTGTAAATGCTTCATACTGTAGTGTGTTCATCTAGATAGGCGTAGGTTCGTCTCCCGTCCCTTCCGTGTGTGTGTGTCTCTGTGTGTGTGTGTTTCCAGCTGCCTCTGCGAATTAACATGCTTTTAGGCGCTCCGCAACACAAATCTTGGCTATTGCCAACTATTGTCTTGCGGGTGATGTCACCAGCCTACAAGTATGCCTCTGACAGCGCTCACTTCAGTAAACTCGGTAGCGTTCTGTAAATGCTTCATACTGTAGTAAGTTCATGTAGATAGCCGTAGGTTCGTCTCCCGTCCCTTCCGTGTGTGTGTGTGTGTGTGTGTGTGTGTGTGTGTGTTTCCAGCTGCCTCTGCAAATGAACATGCTTTTAGACGCTCCGCAATACAAATCTTGGCTATTGCCAACTATTGTCTTGCGGGTGATGTCACCAGCCTACAAGTATGCCTCTGACAGCGCTCACTTCAGTAAACTCGGTAGCGCGTTCTGTAAATGCTTCATACTGTAGTAAGTTCATGTAGATAGGCGTAGGTTCGTCTCCCGTCCCTTCCGTGTGTGTGTGTGTGTGTGTGTGTGTGTGTGTGTTTCCAGCTGCCTCTGCGAATGAACATGCTTTTAGACGCTCCGCAACACATACCTTGGCTATTGCCAACTATTGTCTTGCGGGTGACGTCACCAGCCTACAAGTATGCCTCTGACAGCTCTTTGTTCAGTAAACTCGGTAGCGTTCTGTAAATGCTTCATACTGTAGTGAGTTCATGTAGATAGGCGTAAGTTCGTCTCCCGTCCCTTCCGTGTGTGTGTGTGTGTGTGTTTCCAGCTGCCTCTGCGAATGAACATGCTTTTAGATGCTCCGCAACACAAATCTTGGCTATTGCCAACTATTGTCTTGCGGGTGACGTCACCAGCCTACAAGTATGCCTCTGACAGCGCTCTGTTCAGTAAACTCGGTAGCGTTCTGTAAATGCTTCATACTGTAGTGAGTTCATGTAGATAGGCGTAAGTTCGTCTCCCGTCCCTTCCGTGTGTGTGTGTGTGTGTGTGTGTGTTTCCAGCTGCCTCTGCGAATGAACATGCTTTAAGATGCTCCGCAACACATACCTTGGCTATTGCCAACTATTGTTTTGCGGGTGACGTCACCAGCATACAAGTATGCCTCTGACATCGCTCTCTTCAGTAAACTGGGTAGCGCGTTCTGTAAATGCTTCATACTGTAGTAAGTTCATGTAGATAGGCGTAGGTTCGTCTCCCGTCCCTTCCGTGTGTGTGTGTGTGTGTGTTTCCAGCTGCCTCTGCGACTGAACATGCTTTTAGACGCTCCGCAACACATACCTTGGCTATTGCCAACTATTGTCTTGCGGGTGATGTCACCAGCCTACAAGTATGCCTCTGACAGCGCTCTGTTCAGTAAACTCGGTAGCGCGTTCTGTAAATGCTTCATACTGTAGTGAGTTCATGTAGATAGGCGTAGGTTCGTCTCCCGTCCCTTACGTGTGTGTGTGTGTTTCCGTTGCTTTCACAACTTCTTCTGAAAAAGCAAATTCTTAAACTGTTCACAATCAACAATGTGATACTTAAAATCTTGTTAAGACTCACATTGTTGATTGTGAACATTCTTAGACTTTGCTTTTTTCTGCAGACGTTGTGGAAACAACGAAAACGTTGCATGTTTTAATAAACTGTTTAAATGTTACGAAGACTTGTGTTGTGTCGAACTACGGGGACTATTCTTGCCGCAGGTTGCTGGTTTGTTTGTGTTTCATAGTACAATATCATGTAATACGTGTGTTCATAGTATGCTTTCTGTGATGTTGACATGTGTGTGTTTCGTTAGCAGTGCGTCTGTGCTTTCTATGCTGTGGCTACATGTTCATTGTTCGCATAGAAAGTGACAAATGGAAGTGTAAGGGTGGACATTTAAAACTTGGATACTTCCATGTTATGTGTAAGTCTCACGGGGCCTACGGGTGATAGCACATACATGTCTATGAAGTACCTTTGGATACCATATGACAGCTGTCGTGGACGAAATGTTTAAGTTGACTGTTCCATCTACCTATGTGTGACATGGTTTGTGGCCATAGGGTGCCAGCAAGTCTTTCCTGTTCATTGGGTGTTTGCCATGGTCTATTGACATCAATCCTATTAATTCACCGAAGGATGTCTTTCATTGGTGGGAACGCCATAGTTTGACCATCGTATGTCATTCCCAGCAGACGTTGAGATTGTGCCATTGGTATGTTTACACAGGTCACCCATCTGTTCCACTGTATGGAAGCGTGTGATCCCCATTGATGTGCTGGCAGATTGAGTGCTGTGTACGCCGGTATCTGCCCAGCGGTCTGGCTTTGTATGGGGAGTGTCTACTGTAGTCCCTATCTGTATTTCCTGGGTTATGCCTTGCAACAATCAAACCCAGGTTTGCAGCTATGGGTGCCATCTTGGCCGTACGTTTGTCCATCCATGGGAACTGCCTACTGGACACTAGTATAGGGCTGTAAACATTTCACAGCTGCATTCTCCATTTCTGGTGGATGATCGGCATTATTATTGCGGAGTAACGCATATGCCATGGCCACGTCCCGCACATGGGGCGGGACAACGAATCATCTGCCAATCCACACCGACACCCATTTTTGCATACCCACGATCCCATGTCTGCAACCCTCGACAGTACCCCTTGCACACCCTTCATGTGTGCGGAAATGGGATGTGAATGCACGTGTATGGACGCAGCAGCCTGGGAGTCCTATTCATATGTCCTGCATTTCATGGACGGTTGTCATCACCCTTGAAGACGCTTGTGGTGCATATATCTACCTGTGCCATAGTCACGGCTGTCACCTCTTCTGGTTCACACTATGCTGCCCACACTTACTTAAGGAGAAATTTTTGGGTCCTGCAATGGACACCGATGTGCATATGTAAAGTGTAGAACATGTTGGACTGTGTCCATTCGGCCAGTGGGTTTGACTGCCGCCGTATGTTCCCTAGTCCCGGATGTCTGTCTGCCTACCCATATTATGTAGTGCTACGGAACCCGTGTCGTTCCACAATTTACCCATATGGTGTTACTGTAGTACTGCAGGTTGGCAACTGCTTTAAGTAATCCTCAGAGGTACCATTGTGAACTATCCACCACTGTATTGTCATTATAACACAGCCGGTACATGTAGAACCTATTTATTCATGACAGTATGTTATTTATGTGTGGGAACGCCATAATTTAACCATAGTATGACCTTCCTAGTTGACGTTGTTGGTGTGCCATTAATATGTGTTCCACAGGTCGCCCGTATGTTCCGCCGAGTGGAAGCGGGTGATCCCCACATACTTGCTAGCACCTTGGCTGCTGTGTACGCCGGGATTCGCACGGCAGGATGGATGTCTACAGGGTGTGTCTACTGTTGTTTCCATCTGTATTTCCTGTGTTATGCCTTACTACGGCTGTGTGATTGCACCAGGCTTGCTATTATGGGTGCCATCTTGTCCGTACGTTTGTCCATCCTTGGGAAATGCCTACTGGACACTGGTGTAGGGCTGTACCCATTTCACAGCTGCATGTAGCATTCTCCGGTGGATGATTGTCAGTATTGGTGGGTGGTAAGGCATGTTCTGTACCCACATCCCTCCCACGGGGCGGGACAATGGATCATCTGCCAATCATCTCCAACACCCATTTCTGCATACCCACGATCCCATGGCTGCAACCCTCGACAGTACCCATAGCAAATCCTCCATGTGTGCTGGAATGGGATGTGGACGCACATCTGTGGACTCGACAATCTGTGGATTTCTGTGCATATGTCCCGCATTTCATGGACAGTTGTCATCAACCTTGAACACGCTGGCGGTGCATATATGTAGCTGTGCCATAGTCACGGCTGTAGTTCATCTTGGTCTTCCGCTTGCACCCAGTTGGCGTTGCAAAAGGAGAAATTTTGGGTCCTACAATGGACACAAATGTGCATATGTAAAATGTAGAAAATGTTGGGCTGTGTCCATCTGGCCAGTGGTTGTGACCGCTGCTGTATGTTCGCACTCGCGGATGTCTGTTTGACTACACATATTATGTTGTGCTACGAAACCCATGTTCTACTACGATTAACCCAAATGGTATTGATGTAATGCTGCAGGTTGGCAAGTGCTTTAAGTAATCCTCAGAAGGCCCAGTAGGACATATACGCCACTGTATTGTCAATATAAAACAGACAGAACATGCATACCCTATTTATTCATTGAAGCATGTTCGTTATATGCGGGAACGCTAGTGTTGAAACATCGTATGACCTTCGTAGTTGAGGTTGTTAGTATGCCATTAGTATGTGTTCCACAGGTCGCTCATTTGTTCCGCAGTATGGAAGCGAGTGATCCTCATGTTGTTGCTGGCAGATCGAGTGCTGTGTATGCCGGTATTCACGGCGGTCTGACTTTGTATGGGGAGTGTCTACTGTAGTCCCTAATGTATTTCCTGTGTTATGCCTTACCGCAGCTGTGTAATTCCACCAGGTGTCCAGTTATAGGTGCCATCTTGGTCGTACACTTGTCCATCCATGGGAATTGCCTACTGGACACTGATGTAGGGCTGAACACATTTTACACCTGCTTTTAGCATTACCCAGTGGATGCTTTGCATCCTTAGTGGGGAGTAAGGCACGTGCTATACCCACAGCCCTCCCACGGGGCGGGACAACGGATTATCTGCCAAACAACACCGAGCCCCATTTTGCATACGCACGATCCCATGGCTGCAAGCCCCACGCACGCATTACACATCCTTCATGTGTGCGGGACTGGGATGTGGACGCACTTCTATGGACACGACAATCTGGGGATTTCTGTTCATATGTACTGCATTTCATGGACAGGTATCATCAACCTTAAACACGCTGGTGGTGCATGTCTAGCTGTGCCGTAGTCACGGCTGACACTCTGTCTGGCCGATCTCAACGAGTCGAAGGTGTAAACGCAACTATTTTTTGGAGTCCTACAATGGACACCGATGTGCATATGTAAAGTGTAGAACGTGTTGGACTGTCACCATCTGGCCAGTGGTTTTGACTGCCGCTGTATGTTCCCCAATCGTGGATGTCTGCTTGAGTACCCATATTATGTATTACTTGGCCTATCTATATCCACGTGCCAGTAAGCAGAAATACAGCAAACCTTGCGTCCTGCCCATCTTCATAAACGACATTATTGAACATATATCGGCCAAAACAGACAATGACAAAAACGATAGACTCCACAGTCAAACGATACTGAGCTCTTTCACCTACTAACATGGGGCATCGTCGAGCACGAAATGCATTACATAGTTGTCCCTTATACACTTCCTTCAGAGTCAGTTTAAAGTCAAATAATCAATAAACCTGCTCATAGTTAAGTGGACAGTGCTACAAGTCTTGATTATAACGTGACATATACAAATCAGTGTTGCATACATTACTTCATGGAAACAATAATTCGACAACAATGTGTTAATATAAATACAATATTGGTCAATACAATCAGTATCTTGAAACATAGTTGATAATTGTTGTGAGTAAACCTTAGAATGTAGTGTGTTGATCAGGATATTTTATATCAATGTGTATAATTGTAGCATTACGATTCCAAAGCATGGAATCAGTAAGTACTATTTAAGCATATATTTTACAATTATGAATGTAAATGAGTGGAGGACACATCCTTAACCTTCCCTGCTTCCAGTGGATCACACACGCACACTTTCGCATTTCCTAATTGTGGGTTACGCGCAGGCGCATTACGCATATCCGTATTCTGTTTATATATGTTTACTGGGTCTGTGTGGTTACGTGTTTTGTGTTAGTTGTGACTATTCCGGTAACATATGTCTGATCCTGTTGACGGACGTGTGCAGAACGCACTTACAACTTTATACATGTAACAGTCTTTGCAGCATGGACGCACGATTACGTTCACATCTATATGTTCCATAGTCGTAATTCAAACGTGACTGCATTCACGTTTGCCAGTTACTGTGACCACTACACGTTAGCTGTTCGGTGTCATTAATATGCATACCCATGGTACTTAAGTACATTTACATATCCCCCCCGCACTCACGCACGTCACAGGCATCCATTCTCCTGCTGGGAAAGGTGCGGTACTGCATGTTAAACATTCCTTATTCCCCTCGCCCATGGCCCAGGATGCATATGTCGTGACCGCAGGGATGTTCAGATGACAGGTGCTTATATCCCCTACGCATACAGGCCTTCGATTGTCAGGGTGTTGCTGTGGTGCTTTGGGTTTGGTCTTGTCCGCCCAGTGTACGGAACTGCCCTGACCGTGTACGAATGTTAGATGAGTCACATGGGCACGTTTTGTCCGTGTCTATGGTACCATGTCACCCCCCCCCAATTATTCATAACCGTGTGCGCCGATTGGCCGGTGTACCCGTTGTAGACCTTGTTATACTAATTGCACACGGTCTGGTCGAACGGACCTATTTCCATTACTCACCCTCGGTATGTATGACCTGTGTCGCAATATTACATGGGTTTACCATTGCGTGACGGCTTTCACTGAGCCACAGACATGTCCGTTGCTTGGTTTGGGCCGGTTCCGCTGTGCTACACACATTTAACATGGCGGAACAGGTTGAACAGCTCAGCCACGGGGACATCGGGTTCTCCGTCGCTGTTTAGTATTGAATCGCTATGTGGAGTTTGTTTCACAAAGCGAGACAATGTCGACATTGGTAACAGACATCTCGCGCAGTACGTCCGCACCGCCGCGGGTGACGTATGTCTGCGTTTGGGCGGCGGATAGGCATTATGCTGTGCCATTATGTCTGGGAATATATGGTTTCTTGCCATAGATGATATGCCATACTAGCAATGACCCGCGTCTGGGTGTGGGTACTGCTGTATTACCCATGGGAAGAGTGGCCTTAGGTTAAGTGGTGCCCTAGGCAGAAGTTGCCACCGCAACATCACCCGCTACCCCCCTCCTGGTCTACCTACACCAAACAAAGTCTGGAAAGGTGCCCCGAGTAGAGCAACGCCCTAGACGGCTGCCTACTTGGCCTATGCCTAAGGCCGGCTATGTGTGTGGTCCCTCGGGCATCGGACTCGGGAACGCGCCACGTCTGCCGTGGGTATGTCCAGCATTACCCACATCCAGCCGTGGTGTATTGCCATGATGTTCCATGTGTACAGTGGTGCCGGTTACCATACATATGCCTTTCTCAAAAGCCGATTTCACACTTCTGAACACTACTGTGGTCTCCTTTAAGGCCCCTGAGCCAGTGGTGAACATCACTCAAACCGCTGAATCACGTACATATGCCTTCCACCAGCACCTACAGGACTGCATGGATCAGGCAATCCCATACAAAACTGAGACTCTTTGTACCACAGACAAGCATGCAGTCTGGTGGACCCCAGCCATGAACTAGCTCTACAACGACAGGAGGTAGATACTACAAGTTAAAGCGGAATACTTGTAAGGTAACACACCCTTGCTCATTATATGTGAAGAACTACAAGCTGTCATGAAATCATCCAGGGGAAATTCAACAGAGAAATTAACAAGGACTCAACAGACATTCATAAGTCCTTCTTTAGCTATGTTGGACACCTGGGAGGACACTCCCAGATATGCTCAAACCGGGTTCACAATGATGTGAAGATGACTGAACCTACACACATTGCCAGCATACTGGCTGACATGTTCAGTGCTAACATCCCCCCCCCCCCCCCACGTGGAGAGTTATCTATACCTGAGACTTGTAGATCCTGGAACATCTGTAACGCACAGGTGGGAAATGCTGTCTCCAAGGCAGTCAACACAGCATCCATGGGACCAGATGGTGTCCCAGCTGTGTACTCCATGAACTCTATGGGGAATTAAACCCACACTTAGGACAGCTGTTTAATCTTAGCCTCACCTCAGGATACGTACCAGAGTAGTAGCACAAGGCGACTGTAGTCACACTTCACATAGATGGTGCCTCCACTGACCCTGGTTATTACCATCCCATTAGCTTGACAAGCCTTATCTGCAAAGCCATGGAGAGGGATCATAATGGAACTCATAGATAAAGACATAGGGGACTCGCATACTTTGGATACAACCCAGTTTAGCTTGGTCAAAGTCAGATCATGCCTTTTACACGTGTTTGACTTTGTAGGATCAGTCACCAAGGCCATTGATGAGGGTAAAGCAGTCCATACAGCCTACCTCAACCTGGCAAAGGCCTTCGACACAATACCCAGCTCGGGTATCAGTGATAAACCCGTCATCTTGAACGTATATCCATACATCGCCATATGGGTTGCAAACTGGCTAAGTCACAGAACACACATGGTCATAGTTGCTGGCGCCATGTCATACTCACAGCCAGTCACAAGCGGTGTCCCATGGGGCTCAGTCCTGGGTCCACTATTTTTCAGCATCTACGTTTTCAAAGTACAAGCAAACACAGGGGGGTTATGGTTGACAATGTTTGCAGATGACTGCAAACTGGGTGCCATAGTCAGACACACATCTGACACAGATATCCTTCAGGAGTGCCTCACAGATGTGGATAAGTGGTGCCAGAGACATGGCCTACAGCTAAATGCCAGGAAATGCATAGTCATACCCTTCGGGAAGAACAAGGTTACCTCTAGCTACCATATAGGTGGCAATCCACTGAGCACAGAGGGAGTTACCAGGGATCTGGGGACCCGGGTTGTTGTTAACCGTTCGTTAGACACACACGCGTTGCTAACGTAGTTAGGTAGACCTTCCACATTGCCCACATCATCATGAAGGGATTCACATCTAGATCAGGGAGGTCATTGTCCCCTTGTACTCATCACTCATTAGACCTATGATTGGGTACAATGCCCGTTCAGAATGTATGTGACCCGACACCTGCAGCAGCTGGAAAGGCACCAACAGTTCATCGACAAACAGATGCAGGGTCTCAGGAATATGTGTTATACTGACCAACTGAAAGAATTCCAGATGTATACAGTTGCATACCACTTGCCCAGAGGTGACCTGTGCCTGGCATACAAGGCCATGTCGAACCCAGATCTGATGAGTATGCTTCACCTAAAGAAGTTAGATCCCTCAGAACCACAAGGGCAGGTGACGTACACCTTGACACTGTCATTAATAGAACGTGTTGGTGGGACAGATTCATCACCCAGACACTCAGTATGCTGTGGAACAACATCCCAGTACATGTGAGGGCAGGCACCTCGCTGGCCTTCTGTTAGTATTTTGACATGGATGTCTGAATTGATTTATTTAAGTAACCTTCTAAATGAATATTTACATTACCACATTGTGAATCTTTACATTTCGTTGGTCTATTTTACATTAGTCATAATCATACGGTTTATCTGTGTATATTATGGTTCATTTATATTACTAGGTGTCTGCAGTTCTTTTAATATATTGGCACAGTCCGTAGAACATATATATGTAGCTTACACAGTCAGACATTTGGAAAACATTATGTTGGTTCATCTTTCATATATATACATATATTTCTATTTCTCTATGAAGAATGTACCTTTCGAAGCAATGTCTGATGTCCTCACTGTGTGGAATCTGTAACCCAAGTAAAGTTTGTTTGCTTCTTTGCCTTTAAGGCATGTAATTAATACCTAGCACATCTAATTTACTGACCAATTAAGGGTTTTACATGTAGTAGGTTGGACTGCATTGTATGTATTCTGAATAAGTCTGCTTATGAAGCAGACGAAAAGAGCTTCAATAAACTATGGTGACTGCATTTAATTCCTGGTGTGCTCTGAGTGGTCACTGACGGTGTCTACAGTACCTCGTCTTTGCTTTGGACTTCATCGGCTGGTTGTCTGTGTTTGTTGTATGGGGAATGTCAAGTGTAGTCCCTATGTGTATTACTTGTGTAATGCCTTACTACGGCAGTGTAATTCCACCGGGTTTGCAGTTATGGGTGCCATCTTAGTCATACGCTTGTCCATCCATGTGAATTGCCTACTGGACACTGGTATACGGCTGTACACATTTCACACCTGCATTTTGCAGTCTGTACCTGTGACGTGGTGACGACAATGAGATCACGTGAGTAATGCAGGAAGCTAGCAGGCATTCCATGAATGGAATTTTTGGGTCCTACAATGGACACCGATGTGCATATGTCAAGTTAGATGTTGCTGGACTGTGTCCACCTGCCCAGTGCTTTTCACTGCTGGTGTATGTTCCCCAATCGCGGATGTCTGTTTCACTACCCAGTCTACATGGTGCTACATAACCAGGTGATTTAGTACTGTGAACAAATGACATACATCCAAAGATGCTGGTTAGCAACTGCTTCATATAAACCTCAGACATCCCAATGGGACATATCCGTCACCGTATTTCCAATATAACACCACGGGAACATGTTGATTACCTATGTTTTCATTTAACCATGTTGTCTTCATAGGTGGGAATGCCATAGTTTACATATCCTACTTGACGTTGTGTGTGTGCCATTAGTATGTGTTCCACAGGTCGCACATCTGTTCCGCTGTACGGTAGCGGGTGCTCCTCATTCTGTTGCTGGCAGATTGAGTGCTGTGTACGCCGGTGTTGGCACGACGGTCCGGCTTTGTATGTGGAATGTCAACTGTAGTCCCTATGTGTATTTCCTGTGTTATGCCTTACCGCTGCTGTGTAATTTACGGGGTTTGCAGTTGTGGGTGCCATCTTGGCCATACGGTTGTCCATCCATGAGAATTGCCTACTGGACACTAGTATAGGGCTGTACACATTTCACACCTGCATTTAGCATTCTCCGGTGGATGGTTTGCATTATTAGCGGAGAGTAAGGCAGGTGCTACGCACACATCCCTCCCACGGGCGGGACAAAGGATTGCCTGCGAAACAACACCGAGCCCAGAGTCTACATACCCAGAATCCCTTGACTGCAACAATCGACAGTACCCATTACACATCCTTCATGTGTGCGGGACTGTGATGTGGACGCAGTTCTATGGACCCCGTACCCTGGGTATTTCTGTGCATCTGTGCTGCATTACATGGACAGCTATCAGCAACATTAAACACGCTTGCGGTGCATATGTGTACCTGTGACGACAATGAGTTCAGGTACACATTGAAATAAGACATCATTCTGTTCTTTCCACAATTTTTGGGTCCTACAATGGACACCACTGTGCATATGTAAAGTGTAGAGCTTGTTGGACTGTGTCCTTGTGAGCAGTGGGTTTCACTGATGCTGTGTGTTCAGCAATCGATGATGTCTGCTTGACTACCCATACTGTGTAGTGCTACAGGAACCATGTCTTCCGACACCAGAACCCAATGGTGTACATCCAATGTTGCAGGTTAGCAACCACTTTCATACCCAGGGGTCACGATTGGGAGGTATTGCCACTTTATTATCGGAACAACACCTCCAGACTGTGTACATCACGGGAACTTTAGGCCAGTCTTACCGGCCATTTGCAATTGTAATTAGCACACGTGTCAATACATGTATGATAAGACATATTATCATGCAGAAGTTAATCTATGTTATTTGGACATTGGCTTCTGCTATTGGCATCCGTTGCTGTGAGTGTTGCCAGTTACCATACACATTGCTTGCTCAGAGGCAGACTACACAATTCTGCACACTACTGTGGTCTCCTTTAAGGACCCTGAGCCAGTGGTCGACAGTACTGCAGCCACTGCATCAATCACATTTGCCATCTACCAGTACCTACAGGACTGCATGAACCAGGCATTCACTTACCCAACTGTGGTTCATTGTACCAATGCCAAGCATCCAGTGTGGTGTACCCCAGCCATACACAGGATGTACAACACGAGGAGGTGGCTACTACAAGGTGGAGCAGACACCTTGTGAGGTATGACACCCTTGGTCATCATATGTGTAGAGTTACACACTGTCGTGCCATGGTCCAGGGCACATTCCACAGATATACCTACATGGACCTGGCTGACAATCATACCACCTTCAGTTGCTATGCTCAACACCTGGGAGGTCACTCCCACATATGCTCTGACTGGGTTCACAAAGAGGTGGAGTTTACTCAACATACACACATTGCCAACAAACAGGCTGACAAGTCCAGTAAGGACATCTCCACACCCTCACCCACACATGAGGAGATGTCTGTACCAGCGGTTTGTGGTCACCAAATGTTCTGTGACACACAGGTGGGACATGCTCTCTCCAGGGTAGTGGACATAGCATCCATGAGACCAGCTGGTGACCCCACTGTGTACTCCACTATCTCATTGAGGTATTAGACCCACAGTTAGGACAGCTATTTCTTTGTAGCCTCACCTCAGGTAAGGTACCCAGGTTGTGTCGCATGGCAACTGTAGTCCCACGTCACAGGGCCAATGCCTCCACTGAGCCTGGTTATTACTGTCCCATTACCATGAGGAGACCTATCTGCAAAGACATGGGAGGGATCATACTGCGGCTCGTATATGACTGCATAGGGGACATACATACTTTGCATCCAACACGGTTTGTCTTGTTCAGGGCGGTTCATGCCTTTAAAGCATGGGTGACATTTTCGGGACAGTCACCGAGGCCATTGATGGGGTGTTGCAGTCCATACAGCCTACCTTGACCTGGCAAAGGCCTTCATCACATTACCCCCCTCAAGTATCGTTGATAAACCCATTGGCTGGGATGTGAACACGTACATCACAGAATGTGTTGGAAACTGTCTATGCGACACAACCCACACGGTCATAGTTGCTGGCAGCGTGTCAGACCTACTGCCTGTCGCAAGTGGTGTCCCATGGGGCCCTTCCGTGGGTCCACTCCTGTCATACATCTACATTTCCACGGTACAGGCACACACAGGGGTTTTGTGGGCAACATTGTTTGTAGATGACTGCAAAACAGGTGCCATAGTGGGACGGACATCTGACACAGATATGCCTTGAAGGGGCCTCCCAGATATGCATATCTGCTGTCAGGGACATGTCCCACAGCTAAATGCTAAGTAATGCAACATCATACCTGTGGAGAACTACTAGGTCACCCCTGTCCAGCATATAGGTGGCTGTCCACTCAGCACAGGGGTGATTACCAGGATCAGGGGACAGAGTTTGCCAGTCACCATTCATTCAACACACACGTTGCTATCGTGGTTGTGTGGGACTTCTACATTGCCCACCTGTTTGTGCAGGGATTCACATCTACATCAGGCTAGGTCATTGTCTCCTTGTACCCATTACGTGTTACACCTATGATTTACTACATTGCCCCATTCAGACTGTATCTGACCATACACCTACAGCAGCTGGGAAGCCCTCATAGGTTAATTGTTGTACAGATGCAGGATGACATCATTTTGTGTAATGCTGCCCCACTTGTAGGACCCCTGCCACATTACGTCACATACCTGCTGTTTAGTGTTGACCTGTGCCTGACATACAAGGCCATGTCAACCCATATGTCATGTGTATGCTTCACCTACTGTATCTGCATCCCTCAGAACCACTAGGGCAGGTGACATTTACCTTGTCACGGTCATTAATGGGATGTGTTGGAGTGACACATATATCACCCAGACACTCATAATGCTGTGGATCTACATCACAGTACATGTGAGACAGAGATCCTTCCTAGCCTTGTTCATGGGTGTGTTGTCCATTGGATGGAGAATTGCAGGTATAGGCCAGGAATTACATAATTATCCCTGCTTGATGGAGGTACAGCACTATCATGGGTATTTTATCTGAAGCACAGAAGGTTGGCAAAGTCATCCTAACTATGGTGTAGTGTTATGGCTGAACCTGGGACGATGGCCTACCCTGTACCTATGGACGTATGAACCTATATTCATAGTTTGTCACATTTACAATTGTCTATCCCCTATACTCTTTCTCCAGTGTATATTTCTGTGGCACATGATTGTCCTCTGTATTACATGCAGGTATGCTGCGTACAGTGCACATACGTCACAGTTGATGACAGTGTATCTGTGTCCCTAACACTGTGATACCGAGGACTACCACACATCCTTCACAACATTACATGCATATGTCCATTCTATTCTTCTTTGGGCTATGGGGGGGGTGTTAAGGCAAACATTACACAAGTCCCTGTTTGTGCATGCTTCATGTTGGTGTTTGACCAGGCTCCGTTGCAGTCGTGTGTTGGACAGTAGTGTTTCTGTGTGTTTGCCATGTGTTTTTATTGCCGGTACATCTGTGGGAGGTGTGGTTGGTACATGTTCCTCTTTGCAGGGACACCCATCCTGGGGTTTGTGTCATGCATCTGCACTTGGCACGTGCCATATGTCCTGTACTATTCCCACAGTCGTGTATGCCTTCATGTACTACTACTGCGTGTTACTGGCTGTTTGTATGTGGTACACATGGACATTGTGATGGTTGGCTTGACCTATTCCCATGCTAGACCGTACACATCTGTCAATTAAGTTGTTTAAATCAAACTGTAACACTCATTCGTATTTTCAAACTGACAGTCAATAACACAGGAAGCTGAGATTAATAACGTTTTACTACTGTGCAGCAGGAGGCAAAGAACTATGCAGTAAATGTTTAGACATTTGTTTTACTCTATACATGTTACAGCTGTATGAACATTGGGTATACTATCATCTTTTGCACACATTAATGATGTGGTCAGTCACAAGGCATTTACATCGCTAGAGTCCACAACGTTGTATTCCTACAACAGTGCTCAGGTAATGCTTATTAAATGTTTTCCCATGAGAATAACACAGCCTTGCAAGGCACCTTGTCAATTACAGTGTCCTTCTGTGATTGTAGCTGTTTCAAGGACCCTAGACTGTTCCGATACTGTACTCGGTTAATTTCTTAATACGTTGCTTTGTCTCTCTGGTAAGGAGTTGTACTGTTATCTTCGATAGAGCTCACAAGGCCATCCTCCTCAGGGGAAGGGGTGATGTTATGCATGTACATACATTTATTGTTCTGTAACCCAGCAGATAATTAATGCTGACAGACATAAGCCTGCTGTACTGGTTACTGCCAGGATCAGAATTCCATCACACTACAGCTTAGCTTCACCAATTACATGCAGGCTTAGTTCTACTGCCATATTGTACGGTACAATTCAATGCATTATCAAGTATTTTGAGTCTAAACTGGCACTTCATATGTGTTTCTATATATATTTTTCGAACAACATCCATCCGGCCATATGCATGTTGTTCCGTCCTTTACCTTGACCGTGTGTATTTGGCCGTCCGGCAACGCTACTCTCCACATGTGATGTCCCACCTTCCCCTTCTTTGCCTGTAGCACCCTGTTAGGAAGTCCTGTTTGGTGGGCACGTGTTCCGCTATATGTGATCGACTTCACTGCATAGCTAATCATCGATGCGGTGGTTCAACAACCCGACCTGTCCACATGTGTACAGTTATGTGCACCGTGTCGTATGCAAACCTATATGGTTTCGACGGGTACATACCACATGCAGGATGTACACATTCTGCAGACACATTCACATGCAGCCATTTACATATCTGTACCTGAGGTGGGTTGGTGACATGTGGGGTACGTATTTGCCCGCGTGGCATTGCCTAACACAAACATCTTACCACATTTCAGGTATGCACATTGTGTGTGGATGTATAGGTGCGCACGGATGCTAGCGGGTTAGTGTGCACAGGTGTACATGGGTGGGACTGACATGTACAATGAGGCTATTGTGTATTACATCTGAATGCATGGGTTCTGCTTCTGGATATTACACTTCAACATACGCCATCCAGTGTATGCGACAGAGACGTTGCTGGGTGTGGGATATGTTGCTATGCACATGTTTGCCTGTGTTTAAGGTATCTTGATTCCTTACTGTTGTTATGTCAACACAGCTACCCGTCTATGTACTCTCACTACTGCTTGTGACCATTATGGTTGGCACCTTTTCCAATGCCCATAGTGGGGCATGTTATGTGGAAACTTTGGAATTTGCAGGACTACACATACCCACGGCAAGTGCAGTTGACAGAACTTCACTTGTTTGCCATACTATAAGCTTATTCTGTAAGCATTTAGGTTCCTTATTCATTTTCTTCTGCCATGTATGTGTTTCATATACAAATGTATTATGTTTTATACTACTATTACATGTATATTGCGGGAATACTTTTGGCAGGGGATCTGAGGTCATTTTCCATTTTTCCGATTGTTGCAGGGACACAACTGTCCAATCAGGGACTGTCCATGGCACATTGGGACAGCTGGTAACCCTGGTGACCATGCCCATGTCGCTACTGGGGTTGCCACCTTTTCCATTTTCCAAGCTGGGATATTTACGGGACTCACATCTGACTTTACAGGCCGACACATACACACGGTCACTATATAGCATAGGACTTCACTTGTTTGCCTAAATAAAAGCTTATTGTTGTGGCAGTTTGCTTGCTTATTCTGTTTCTTGTGACATTTAGGTATTTCAGTTACAGAAATAACCAATTCATGCTACCATTACATTACATACGGGATATCATTATGTCCTACAATCTTAGCACATTTGCCATTTTTAATACGTTTTTTCGGGACACAACTGCCCATAGAGAGACTGCCCCGCCCAGAGTGGAATAGGTGGTGACCTTAGTCACTGCTCCTATGTCGGTGCGGCGCGCTGACATGCTGCTGTACACCTTCTCTGAGTGTAACCACTGACGGTGCATTGCGGGACAAACGTGGTCTTATGCGTATCCTTTGCTCCTTGGATGGGTACACTTAAGCCTTCGTGGCTTGTATTTGCTTCTCCGTTTATTTGGGACAGGTACTATGCTGCATACTCTACGTGCGTTTCATTCTGCACGGGACCTGGCTGCTGCCATTACTATTATGGGCGGACCGTGGCTGTCAGCACATTAGGTTGCTCACCTCATGCCGGCTTAGACACGCCTCCAGACGCATCCTACCTGGGCTCGCTCACGTACACTACGCACGTGTCTGTGGTTGCGGTGCACTCTCATTAATATGCATATGGCGCTACTGCGCCAGCTATTCACTGCACCGCCGGCGCAGACCTTACGCCGGCCTTGCGCCGAGCTTCATGAATCTCGGGGACTGTCATTTAGAAGCTGGATGTCAGTACAGCAGCAGAAGAAATGATAAGTGATCACTGAGAATAATAATTACTTTGATATAATTTAGTGACTATGCATACATGGCAGAAATGCAGTCATTTAATTGTGAAGTTCTGCAGTGGTAAGGATATTTTGGTGAGTCAACATGCATGTGTCTTTACTGGGAAAATTATGAGTGACAGTGATGAATAAAAAGTGGCAATAGTATCAATAGGTGACAGTGGTATAGGACAGGGGAAGGATGAATTATGTCATAAAACTGATTGCTTTAATGACCTGGTTGTACTGCAAGTAATATATCACAATTTTACTTGGCTAGACTGAGGTGTCTATATGTGATTATGTGGCTTGTGTTAGCTAACATTTTTTATGAGGGTGGCAGGCACACTCGACCAGTGTTTTGTAGTGTAAAAGCTGATTACAACAAAAATGTTTTTACTGTGCGACTATGGATGTTCTATTAAGATGTAGTAATGATGGAAAATAAGAGATCAAAACAGAGAAAAAATAACTTTAGCCATGAGGAAAATCACATTCTAATGGCAGCCCTTTGGACATACGGTAAACTTCTATTTGGTAAAGGGTGCCCAAACAAGCAGAGAGCACTAAAGCCTGGAATCAAGTACTTTTTTGACATTAATGTAGTAGGCGGCAGAAACAGAGCATTAGCACAGTGCAAGAAGAGGGCAAATGATATGGTAGGATGTTCTAGAAGCAAGGCCAGGTAGAATGCAATTTCCCATACCACTACTTGGGGGGGGGGGGGGTCTGACAATTATTCAGTTAATATAGGAATGTAAAGTAAATTATTCAGTTAACACCAGATGAGGAATACCTTCTATTCATCCATGGGGATGAACATGACACAGAAAATGGTGGTGCAAGAATAATCAGAGGTGGTGAGGACACTGGGTATTACTGATGTCTGCAGCAGCAAAACTTGACTGCTCATGAAGGTTGGTTTAAAAACAGTAACATATATTTATATAGAGAGAATTCAATACTGATAAAAATTATCACATTAAACCATGTGAATTAACTATTAATAAGTGAACTTGGTAAATCAGCTCATAATAGCAATGAAGACAATGTGCATGGTAAATGTCCTATTCACCACTTTATAAGCATAGAATAGTTTATGCTATTTCATTATTAGTAATGTTTTCATTTTTTTACAGGATCAGCATCAGAAACAAACAGTTTCTACTATACCAATAAATGTGGATAATATCAACAGCAGAATGGGTGTTGACGATAAAGCTGATGATGATGATGATGATGATGATGATAGCATAGTTACATTTATGAGACAGCCTGAGGAAAGTGGCATGCAGTCCTTAAGTTTAATGTCAGGATCTCAGACCCCGTAACATGTTAGTAACTCTGCAGGAAGTGAGAGTGCATCACAAAGTCAAGCACATAATGACATTACACTCACAACTGCACAGGAGGAACAACCAGGCACAGAGACACCAGTATATCCAAACCCAGATGAACACTTTCAGGTTAATGTCAGACATTCAGAGGCAGCAGTTTCCACAGAGACACCTTTACAAAGGGGAGCCAGGCACAGGAATTTGTTACAGCTACCCCAGGAAACACATAAAGCACTGGCTGCCCAGCAGTAAATGTGCTGTGACATTGTTAGTGCTCAGAGCACTGCCACAGAGAGCCATCTGGAAATGGTCGGAGTCCTCCAGACTATTCATGAGGATTTATAGCACTTGTGGTGAATGGTAGAGTGTAGAGATAATGCCATGATCATGCTGATGCATGATACAGTGTCACACCCACCTTCAGTGGCCACCTCCATTTGTACACTACTTGGGACATATCAGAGTCAAGCTGGAGTCAGTCTTTAAGGGGAAGAGGATGAAGTACTGTCTGGACATGTCAGGGGAAATCACATGAGAATACAACTGATTCCCAGGAAAGTACTGTAAGTAGTCTAGGTGAACATGCACATCAGGTTTCATGCAGGCCATATTAGTATTCATTTACACCTAATATAACCTCCCATTCAAGGTCACAGTCATGGTCATGCAGCACTGTCAAATCAGTGTCTGCAGGATCACCTGCATTAAATAGGTCATAACATCAAACCAGCTCACCATGTAGTTCTCATGGTAGCCCCTCTTCAAAATCACTTGAACACCATCTAGCCTGTCTTTACGAGTTGAGTATGACTCATTTGATCATGAACTACTGTGAATCATGTTTGACAATTCTGTAGCTTTACACATTCACTTTAGCTTGAAGGGGAATAATATATAATATGTATGTATATAATATGTAAATATATAGATATATTGGTATTGTGGCAGGGACTTTGCAAATACATGCATTTCATCCTAATAATTCTACTACATAAATCATCAAGGAAAGGTAAAAAAATCTGTATGTCATGTCACTGCAGTCATCAAAAGCAATGCTATAAGCATTACCATTGTTACATGTAGCACTTACCTACAATATACAAGTATTAATTCACAAAAACATGTCTGGATAAATGTAATAAGAGAATTATAGATTAAAATGAGTATCTTGCCATGAAAAGTTACACTGCTGCCCTCCTCCCCCACTGCACAAATTATATTTTCATGTCTCTGAAAGCACAAATTATTGTGCATGCCAACATAAAAATAATCTGATGTATATAGTACTGCAGTAAACAGAATCTGAGAGGAAATGGCATAATATAAAAAACAGTATTATACGTTTTCATTCAATTGCAATGCATTAACTCATGAAATATTGAAGTGCTGAAGACATTCAGTACTCCCATACTTATGTAAAGCATTAGAGCACAATTTATTCATCAAAAACAGAAAAAAATGTGATTATTGCTAATATGATGCCTTACAACATCACTGAACAGGAGTCAGTGAGCATGTAGGCATGACTTTAACTAACAACAATATGTGTAACTTTTGTAAAATAAAAAAAAATAATTTTAAGATGAGAGAGAATGCTCGATGAAGAGTCACAGCAGGCCATGCACCATATAGCATAGCCCTCAGATATCGCTGCATGCATTAGTTTATATTCTATGTGTTTTTTACAAGAAAAGAAACACTAACCTGAATGTCATGGTCCATAGTCCTGGACTAGATGCCACCTCTTTCTGCATTGCCATATGCTGTGCATGAGCCTGCTGCATGGTGTCCCTTACTACTGCTGCCAGATGGTCATCACTAGTTGTAGTGGAACTAGAACTGGGAGCTGCAGTGACAGCATGGGTCACTTCACCTCCAGGCCAGTGAATGATCATGTTATGCAGAATACAACAGGCAGTAAACATCCTGCATGCAGTAGATGGGTCATATTGAAGGACACCTCCAGACTCATCCAAGCACCTGAAATGGCTCTTCAGGAGGCCAAATATCTTCTCGATGACAAAACAGATCTGGGCATGGATGTGTTGTAGGTGTCTTCTGCAGCTCTACTTGGATTTCTCACTAGTCTCATGAGCCATAGCTCCAGTGGATATCTAGCATTACTTGAAAAATAAAACAAAAAAAAAAAGAGGCAGAGAGAAAAAAGAGGAGACAAAAAATATTCAGTATTCAGCAATATATTTTAACATGAATAACTATTGAAATAGTTAAATACCATATAAAATATATATATTTTTACACCTACCAACAAGATGGCCATTGAGTATCTTATCATACAGGAAGAGGCAGCAGAGTGAGCTAGTGTGCCAGATATGGGAATCATGTGCACTATTGGGATGTTGGGCAGAGATGTTGGTGATGCACCCCCATGCATCACACACTACCTGGCAGTTGATGGAATGGTAGCCCTTCCTATTGCAGTACTGCTCACAATGTGGACCAGAAGGAGCCCTAATTGCACCATGGGTGCAATCTATCTGCCTCAGGGAAATGCGCACCCCATAAAAGGCATGCATAGTCTTGGCTCAGTCCTAAGGTGACACCAGGAAATAGATGTACTGATTCACATGTGCCAGGAGGACATCCATGAACTGCTGCAGTATCCACAAATCAGAAGCTTGTGCGATCCCCATTGTGTCCCCTCTGTATCTCTGGAAGGTCCCTATGGTAAGTATATTGAGGACTATACACACCTTAGTGTCCACAGTGATAGGAAGTCCATGCATTCCACCCGGACCCCTTTGGGGTCAAACATACCCCCTAAGACCCTTATAATGTCCATGTCCACTCTGAACCTATCAACGATTTCCTGATTGTCAAAGTTATAATGAGTTATCCATTGTTTATATTTTCACCTTCCTGACTGGTGAACACCACTGGATGCAAGCGGTTTTGTCCCATCCAAGACACACCTGGAAATAGCAATACTAGTAGCAAGTGATAGCATTATCATGGATTGGAACGCAGGTTTGGCAAGACTTTCCTTTATATACCGTATCTGTGGATAGCTAAAACAAGCTAAAAAATTTCACAATAATTCACAAATGGAGTAGAGAATACTTCATTAGCATATGCTGAGATATATCATTCCTCATTTATATTTCAGAAACAGTTGGCACCGTGCAGACAGACATTGAGAGGATGGTACCATACATAAGGTAGTGGTACATGGAAAGGACCAGACTGTCCACACAGCCATTGGAGACATATAATTGTGAGGGGATAACATAAAGCCTGCACCATTTTAAGTCCGACAGAAATGGCCCTATTATTAGTTTTATTTATTTATTTATTTATTTATTTATTTACATTTGTTGACCGGGAGTGTCCGACTGGCCATAGGTCCATTTTCAGCGGAGGCCCAGGGAGAAAAGCTACACAGTTAAAATAAACAGACAGTAGTTACATTGGATTACATAGTGATTAACAATTTAACATAGCAATTACTTACAACATATTTACAGATGAAGAACATAGTACATCAGTAGACAACTAGAATCTTTATCTGTGAAGCACATAACAGACATTAACAAATGTTACAATAAGAAGTTCCTGCTGTATAATAAGTACTAAGCTTATGAGCATCTGAGCTTGCTATAATCAAGGTAGTTAGTGGAGTGGAAAGAAAGGTAGTGGTTGGATGGGGTGGGTGATATTAGAGTGGGAGTTGCAAGGGCATAGCCAGCATGTTTTTAGGTGCGCTTTTAGTAAAGTTTTGAAGTGGGTGCATGATGGTACGGTGGTAATTGTGGGTGGAAGGGAGTTCCATAATTTGGCTATGGTGCAAGAGGATAGTGCTTCACCAGCAGAGTTATTGGCTTTAGTGATCTGCAAGTGATTTTTGTTGCTGGATCTTAGTGGTCTGGTGGTGCGATAGGGTTGGAGTAGATTCAGGAGGGATGGGACATTTAGTGGATGGTTTACTAGTTTGTGGGCGAGTGAGAGTTGATACCACTAAAGGAGGTGAGGGAGTTCAAGCCAGCCCAGTTCAGCAAGTGAGAGACAGTGGTGACTATGGTAGGATGCCCCTGTGGCGAATTTGGCGATTTTGTTGTAGCAGGTCTCTAGCTTGTTTAGTTCGCATTGCCTTAGGTTGATATATATTAGAGAGGCATAAAGTAGGGTGGAGATAAGGTGGGAATTTGCTATTGAAATCTTTGCTGCTTTGGTGAGAAGTTGCTTATTTCTGTATAACGCTCCTAGTTTTTTGTGGACTTTTTTTATGGTCATGGATATGTGAATGTCAAATTTTAGTTTATTGTCTATTTCCACTCCTAGCAATTTGGTGTGTTCTGTTGGGTATATAGCGGTGTTGTCTTTTGCTGTGATGTTAAAGTGAGAGTTGTTTTGAGTATGTTTGGTGGGTTGGAAGATGAGTAGTTTAGTTTTGTTTGGGTTGAGTATTAATTGGGCATCGGATAACCAAGTTTCAACAGAGGAAAAGGCTTCCTGTGTGACTTTTTGCAGTTTGGGTAGGGACTGGGCTGAGCAGATGATGGTTGAGTCATCTGTGTATTGTATGAGTGTGCCATGTTTGGTGGCAGAGGCTAGATTATTGGTGTAAACAGTGAAGAGTAGGGGTCCAAAGATGGATCCTTGGGGAACCCCTATGAAGAAAGGTAGTTGGGGAGATATGTCATTCTGCCATACAACAGATTGTTGGCGGTCAGACAGGTAACTCTGAAACCAGTTGGTGACTGATTCAGAGAAGGATAGGTTACTGATGACAAGAGATAAGTTGTTTGTGTGGGACCATGTCAAATGCTTTAGATAGGTCTAGGAAAGTAGCAGAGGAGAGATAGCCATTGTTTTTATGCTGAAGGATAGTGTTAGTAAAGGAGAGTAGGGCAGTGGTGGTGCTATGGTTTGGTCGGAAACCATGCTGAGTACTGGAAAGGAGGTCGTTAGTAAGGAGATAGTCTGAGACCTGAGAATGTATACATCTCTCTAGTATTTTGGAGAGTGGAGAGAGAATAGCTATGGGGCGGTAACTGGTTAGTTCTGTGGAGGGTCCGCCTTTGTGGAGGGGAATTATATGTGATACTTTCCACAGTGTGGGAATTTAACTTTCTGACAGAGATCGGTTAATCAAGATGGATACTGGGTAGGCCAGAGCATCAGCTGTGATTTGTAGGTATTCACTTGGGAGGTTGTCTGCTGCTAATTTGGTGGGTTTAAGTTTAGTTAAGAGTTTTTTTTTTTATGTTGGAGGTAAGTACAGGAGAAAAAGAGAAGGCAGTGGAGAGATTACTAGTTGAGGGTGTGGGTTGGAGGGGAGGGGGGTTGTGTTGTTTAGCTAGTGATAGTATGGTTTGGGTGAAGTGTGTGTTGAATGAGGTAGCACTATTTTCTGAGGAGTGACGGATGGTAGGAGCAGGGGTACTGACTTTACCTGGGTGGAGGATGGAGTTTATGGAGGACCAGAATTGTTTGGGGCTGTGTTGTGAGGAGTCTAGGGCAGACTGGTAGTAATGGAATTTGTCCTGTTTTATTAGCTTTTTGACTCTATTGCGTAGTTCTAGGAATTTCTGTCTAGTTGAGTTAGTACATTTACATTGGCACATTCAAAGCCATTGTGTATTTGTAGAAATGGCCTCTGTGACTCACAGCTCACCTGCGCTCATTTGCTGGCATTGCAGATAGCCTAAACACATTTGCAGAAATTACGATGAAAACCATCCTAAGTTTTAAAGTAAGCTTGAACTTTTGCTGTATTTTGTCAAGAGGTAGGGTTAAAATAATACCAGCTTAAAAATCTCTGTTTAGCATTACTAAATAGTGCTAATAAAATCTTTCGGAGCTTAAAAGAGAAGCTACAGTATTAGCGTGTGGTTTGCTTACAGTACTTTTGACTCTGGCTGGTGTATAAGACACATCACTTAATATTTTTCACAAAGATGTTATATGTAGTGGGTGACACTAGCAGATTGCATGATAATAAATGATCAAATCTGAGTCTGAAAGTGCAACACATAACAGAAGTCAAGACCACTAACACATGCTTTGAAGACTGCACTGCATTATAAAGTATTGTGTATTTATGCTTTGGAATTGCATTAGACAATGTAAAATACATCCTCCCTGTGGAACAGAGAGAATTTCTGAGAAACAGAAGAAATGACACACAGTTCAATGTATGGTAAGCTATCATACACCAAATAAGAACATATTACATATAACAATGATGGAAAAACAATAAATATTAATGTTCGTAAAAGTGCATTTACAAAACAGGTTATAAAGAATGTCACAACATATTGTCAAAACATGTGCTTAAATCAGACAGATTTGGACAGTGTTTGAAGCAGAACAGTTGTGCCTTCCTAAGTCTGTGAAGAAAGGTAAGTATATGATGTTTGTGAAAAAGAAACTATTTCTCTTTCTCCTTTTCTTCAAGTACTGAAACCTCAGAGGTGATTATAAGTACCAAAATGTGGGGCAAAACAACCCTTGCCCCAACATGAAGGGCTGCAGGTAGCTTGTTCACCACAGTAAACACTATTTCTAGAAATGCTACTTCTAGATACACATTTATATAGACAGATAGATAGACAGGTAAATGATATAGATATTACATACAGAGTGTGATACAAATGTAAATGCCAATGAAATTTCAAGTTGCACAGGAAGCAAACCACAAGGGGATAAGTGATAACATGAGGAAACAACTGGCATAGTGCAGACATTGAGAGGATCATACCATATATAAGGTAGTGGTACGTGGAAAGGACCAGACTGTCCACACAGCCATTGGAGACATATAATTGTGAGAGAATAACATAAAGCCTGCACAATTTTAAGTCCCACAGAAATGGCCCTATTGCAAGTTATCTCAAATTCTGACAATAAAACTTTCTCAGTGATTTAATCACACATTTGAAATCTTATTATTGCCAAAAGGTCCTGCCAGATGTTCTACCTTTTAACTCCCTCGTAGCTCTCCTAAAGGTCCTAGATTTATGTCATGTGTAATTATGCTACTATTTATGGACATGCTTTTTGTCAGAGGGTTGCCTGTGACCAGTACAAGTGTGAAAGGCACACCATGTTTTAGCACTTTTTTGGCTCTTGAACATGTTTGCAAATGTCAAATGTACAACAATGCACACTTTGTCAAATGCTGATAGGAGGCAGTCACTTCAAGGGAGACTCTCCTTTCCCCAAAAGTAAGGTAACCCCAGAAATCATTACAATACAGAGGGAGACACCTACTACATGGGGGTGTTAGGGTCTTTGTTCCACATAAAAGACTCTCTAAAGGCATTATATGAATGCTGTTTAAAACTTCCTTTTGTTCAAAATGGCATTCTTACAAATGGCAATTGAGGCATTATCCTACACTGTTATTTTTGAGAGCTTTTGTTTCATTCATACACGTCATTCATTTAGCATAAGATTGTTTAATCAGGTACACCTGTTGTTCATGACTGTTCTTTGCCAGCTCTTCAAGCTAGTCCTGTTAAGAATTAAGGTCCTGCAGGGAGAAATAAAAGCACATTGGTATTCATGACTGTGGAATCTTATGTCTCAGCTTTTCTTATATCTTCTCTGTTGAAGTTTTTACTTTATAATGTATGATAAAAAAATAATCTGAATGTTGAGAAGTACATATCATATTAAACAATAGGCACACCACAATTATGATCTCCCACAGAAATTTAGAAACAAAGCTTTTTGCCTTCATAATACTTAATATTTTACTTCATATTCTGATTCTTCATTTCTATGGCAGATTGTAATTGTGACTGCTGTCATTTCTGAGTACCTACATAAAGCATGTTTTTCTCGCCAAAAATATATACCCTTTAGCCTCTGCATCATCTGCAGTAAATCTTCTTCAGCTCAGAAGTTTGAACATTTGCTGTACTTTGTCAAGAGAGTTGCACAGATGCAAGTTTAAAAATAGCTTTTTAAAATATAAATCTTCTTCTCCTCCTTTTGGCTTCTCCTGTTTGGGGTTGCCACACTGGAACAATGTTTAGCAGAACAGTTGGCAGTGGAGTTTTACAGTGTCGAGTTGTCAGCCTGACACCCAACCTTCCACAGAAAGCACACACACACACACACACACACACACACACACACACACACACACACACACACACACATACACACACACACACGCACGCACGCACGCACGCACACACACACACACACACACACACACACACACACACACACACACACACATAGGGCCCGTTTAGAGTGTTCAATACACCTGCAGCACGTCTTTGGGATGTGAGAGGAAACCAGAGCACCTGGAGGAAACCCACACGACCACAGGGAGGACATGCAGACTCGGCACATAAGGCACCCCAGCCGAGAATTGAACAGGAAAACCTCTTGCTGTGAGGTGGCAATGCTAACCACTGTATCAGATTCATATCACTTCACTGAAAGATCATTTCACTGACACCAAATCACCTAAAGTTCATTTCACCTAAAACTCATTTCACTGACAAGTAGTACTCTAAGGCAAGTCAAAGGTATATGTCCTTTTCCCCACTGTAGTGCAATCCTGGTGTTAGTATATATAGTTAGGAGGGTGTGGGGGCACAGCCCCCCACACTGGAGGTGTGGGGGGCATAGTCCCCACCTAGTGGGGCTGTGCCCCCCACACCCCCCAAATATATATACTTACACCAGGATCGCACTACAGTGGGGAAAAGGACATATACCTCTGACTTGCCTTAGAGTACTACTTGTACCTCTGACTTGTCTTAGAGTACTACTTGTCAGTGAAATGAGTTTTAGGTGAAATGAGCTTTCAGTGAAATGAACTTTAGGTGATTTGGTGTCAGTGAAATGGGTGTCAGTGAAATGGTCTTTCAGTGAAGTGATATGAATCCACTGTGCCACACCAGCAGCCCCAGCTTTTTAAAAATATGACTTTACAGCGAACACATTTACAAGTCATTTGTACAAGCTGTAAATATTAAGATGTGATAAACTTAAAGCCCTCTTGGCTCTAGCCAGAACTTGTGCTCTGAACAAGAACATATCTGATGTTGTTGTTGTCTTTCGGCTTTTCCCGGTTAGGGGTCGCCACAGCGGAACTCCGGTCCACTAATGATTGGCAATAGATTTTCACGAATGCCGAGGTGCCAGCTCGATGTTCAACCTTCAGCAAAGGCACGCCAATTTACGCATGTCTTTCGAATGCCCACCAAACCGCGGGGAGGACATACAGACTCCACACAGAAGGCACTCCCCACCCTCCAGCCGAGAATCGAACGAGAGAACTTCTTGCTGTGAGGCAACAACGCTACCAATGCACCACCGCGGCAAATGTAAAAATATGAAAGATTTGAAAGTAACAAAGATCAATATTGTAGAACACACTAAGAAATGATGGATATAATTTCTTCCAAAACACAGTTGTATAAATCAGACAAATTCAGATATGGTGTTTCAAATAATGTTGTTTTGCAACCTAAGCATGTTGAATAAAGCAGAAAAGAAAAATATTTGATTTTTATAAAAAAAATGTTGGCAACCACACAGAAGAAAAAGTAACAAGGTATGTCTCTCAATGGTGCATCCCCCCTGCCCTCACCCACATGGGGGTGCAGTAAATATTAATTTTGAACAAATGTCCATTCATAATCATGGGGTTGCTAATTGCTGAATCCAGTGCAAAACAATTGCAGTTTATTAAAAGACTCTTTCTCACTTTTTTAAATGAAACTGAAATGCATTGTGGTACAGTTTTCTTTACACAAGCACATGGAGAGTGGAAATGTGAGGTATAATGCTATTTATACTGGTGCCTCCCTGGTGGTGTTTGTTTGTTTGTTTATTTAATCTGTTTATTTATGTATTTGTTTGTTTGTTTGTTTGTTTGTTTGTTTGTTTGTTTGTTTGTTTGTTTGTTAGTCTTTGTTTGCCAGGAATGTCCAACTGGTAATACCAATTTTCAGTGGAGGCTCAGGGAGAAAAGCTCCAATTGCTTACATTGCATTATACTAAGTTCCAGTTAAACACAGAGTAGTTATGTTTCTATTTACATTTACGCAAACAGTAGTTATGTTCACACATTTTAGGATTTTGCAAAGGTGGAAGTTACTAAAGAGAAAGCCCATGTGCAACTTAATGGCTTCTACAGGCAGCAGTTATGTATAAAAATTGTTTTGTCATTTCAGTGACAGGTTGAGATAATTCTGGTTAAGGAGAGTCTCCTGCAACATAATTTGATTTATTTGTAAGTGCGGAGGTCCCTTGCTGGACAATAGGGCAGTAATAAGTTTTGTAGTGCAGGGCATTTTTCTGGATGGTGCATGAGTTTGTCTGCTGTAGTTAATTGTGAATATGTTGGGTAGTTGTGTAGTTCAAGCCAGTTTAATTGCTTTAAGCTATGACAATGGTGGGTCCTATGAAGGAGATTGGTGGTAAATTTAGCTATTATTGTACAAGCAGGCTAGTTTAAGTTTGTTACAATAGGAGCAGCATATAAGACAGTTGGCAATAAGAAGGTGGTTTCCAGGGTTTTTCTTGGAGTATCTGTAAGGAATCCATTGATTCTATAAGGCAGCCTTGTTTCTGGTGTGTAGATGTAATGGTGTGCTGTATATGCTGGTTATATTTGAGACTGTCATCTACTATAATGCCTAGAAGTTTACTGTGAGTTATAGTTTCAATGACAGTATTATTTGCTGACTTTATTGTAAAAGACAGATTGCTTTTGATTTTGGCAACTTTTTGAGGTAAAAAGCATTAACTTAGTTTTTTTTTAGAGTTACGGTTTGATTCTTTGAGACAGATTTCTACAGAGAAGAAGATTTTTGGGTAATGTCTTGTAACTTATTTATTGTTCAGGCTGCACATATTAATGTTGAGTCATCTGCATATTGAACTAAACTAGCACAGTGAGTGGAGGTCATTAATAAATATATTAAATAGGAAAGGACCCAGGATAGAGCCCAGGGGGACACCTGTAGTAACTGGTTGAAAGGATGAGTAGGTTTGTTGCCATTTAACAGCTTGTTGCCTTTTAGATAGGTAACTAAGAAACCAAAATAAGGAGTACTGTGAATGTCCTAATAAGGAAAGTCAAATGAGCAGTTATTATATTTAAGAAAGAAGATATGAAAGGCAAAGATCCATAAAATGCTGCATGCAGGGTGCACAACCCCTGCAAAAACATCTGTTTTCTAGGTACTTCTAAGGCAGTACGTTCCATGAATCATAGTTTTAACAAAATTATTTTGATAAAATGAATCCTTATTATATTTGCAGTCTCTCTCTCTGTCTACTCATATGCACACATGCACTCGCTTACTCACTCAAATAAACAAATGCACACATATACTCACACATATACAGAGAGAGAGACAGACAGCAATATGCTGTGTGCGCGCACACGCGCATGTGTGTGTGTGTGTGTGTGTGTGTGTGTGTGTGTCTGTTGCCTATGCACAGTGCATTCATAGTGCCTATGTGTTGCATACACACACACACACACACACACACACACACACACACACAACTCATCTGCCAGTTAGTCTAGAATATTAAGTCTATGAACTGTTAATGAACTACTTCCTGTGGTAGAGGGTTTGAATTCTTCTGTTGCCTATTGTGTGACTGTGACAAAAGGAGATACTGCCAGCACAGCTAGCTGGAATTTTGTAAATAATCATATATCATTCGTGAATATCAACATGATTCATATGCTTGTGTTACAAATGTATTAGAAATGTATGTTGTCTGTATATCACACTGCTGGTACAGAAGTGTGTGCTGAAAAAGTTTGTAAAGTACTGAGCTTAAAGATGTATCCACAGTGCACCCTACTGGAAAATAACAGAAATGTATATACAATATTGTAACTGTGTAAATGTATATATTTTAACAGTGGAAACTGGAACATAAAAGATTAAGTTGATTAACTTGCAAAACTTCATAAAAATAGCTGAAATTAAATTATTTTATGACTATACTATAAAAGATGGTTTCAGTGCAGCAATGAGACAGGACGTCTAAAACTAGGGGGCCCTCTGCAGTGTCTTGTAAGTGTTTTATTGTTTTATGTCTTCCAGCACCTGCAAAGATCTGAGGGCTATGTATTTTTCACAGGTAGACGCTAAATGCTAGCAGTTTCTAGCAATGGGGGTTTAGCTTGGGAACTGGAGTCAGATGATGGAAGGTGATGTCATCCTGCAAGCATCCCAGAGGTAGTGTTTGAGATATTGATTTGGGGAGTCTCTGAGAGAGAAAGAATATTCTGTATTCTGACTTGGTTCAACAACATAAGCTAGAAGATCCATTCACTACACTTGCCTTGCTCTGGAAGTAAGTTAACTAAGGTACAGTAATTTCTTTTCGATTCAGTCAGGAATATAGTGAAGTATAGCTTAGATGTTTTTTGTATTTACTTGAAACTGTCCTGCAATGTTGTTTTAAGTATTTCCTGTGATTTTGAACTCTGATGTAACTGTGATTATTTACTGAGTACTTTCTTGTTCTTTTATTATTTATTATTATATATATTTAAACCTGTCATTGTAACTGATATTTGTGAGACATATTTAAGTTCTGAGAGTACTTGTCTGTTTATATGGTGACACTGTAGGCCACTCCTAATAGCCATGCTCTTGGTCAAACTACCATTTGTATTTATAGTAACATTCCACAGTAAGATTGGACACCCTTTGCTAAGAGCCTTAAAGTAGCTGATAAGGAGTGACAGGTGGCAATAATAACTACCTTATAGTCTGGGCAGA
This sequence comes from Protopterus annectens, assembly GCF_019279795.1. Lineage (NCBI taxonomy): Eukaryota > Metazoa > Chordata > Ceratodontiformes > Protopteridae > Protopterus > Protopterus annectens. Next base: position 949,510,911 of record NC_056727.1, read on the forward strand.
AGGGGGCATAGCTAGTAAACCTGTGTCAGCCTTTCCCAGGTGTGTGTGTGTGTGTGTGTGTGTGTGTGTGTGTGTGTGTGTGTGTGTGTGTGTGTGTGTGTGTGTGTGTGTGTGTGTGCGTGTGTGTGTGTGTGTGTGTATAAATAAAACTTCAAAGAGTGTGTGTGTCAGCCACTTGGTCAGCCACTTGGGCAGGGACACAAAGCACTGGTTGGAGAGAGAGGGTGCTGGAGGCCTTAGCTTGGTCACTCAGCTGAGATCTCAACTCTACAGCTGTGCCAGTGGGGAGTCTTATTGGAGAAGAGAGAGAAACCAATCCCAGACTGACTGTGGTCTCTGTGTGCTCTTAAGGGAAACTTCACTTGGTGCAGAGAGCTGCATCTGGAAATACTGTGTGTGCACCTGTCATCCTCCCAGCGTGTATGTCTCCCACTGTTGCCAGTGGTGAGGATTGAGGCTGCTTGATTACTATGATAGTGGTGGGGCATCGCAGTGACTGTTAGCAAATCACTTAATTTTATATATATATATATATATATATATGTTTCTGTACACAGTCAAATATATATGCACAAACAGTTGAGGGAAACAGAATTAAAACTCATAACAATATACCACTTATAGAAGGTAACATACATAACAATAATATTTTAGAACATTCCCATAACAAATCAAAAATAACATTTTCAGACACGTCAATACTCTGTAACAAATTACTGAAATAAAAGTACTTACTGTAAAATGAACATGGAGCAGAAGTGATGCCTGTTCACAAACAGGGTTACTTTGGAGCTTGATAACTACCATCCAGTCAGTTTAACAAGTACTTTGTAAGTCAATGAAATGTTGATCACTGATCTATTACACAAAGAATCAGGAGACCTCCTATTCCTAATTCAGGACTAATTATGCAAATACCTGCTGTTGTTTAATGGTCTGGTAGTACTCTAAACAAATACCTGTTGTTGTTTAATGGTCTGGTAGTACTCTGAACAATACTCTTACAAGTTATGCCTGTGTGGTACATTAAAGTATCACCCAACATAATAGAGTAGTTATCAGAAAGTTTAGATATGATACACTGCTTCTGCAAGTGGGAAAGGAGTATTTTGGATAAAATGGATGAAAACAGGCAGTCACCAAGAGTGACAAACGATAACACTACATTGGGAAGGAATGGAAAAGACCAACACTGAAAGTGAAGTACGACTCAAGCAAAAGCTACAACCAAGGAAAATGGACACCTGACAGCAGAAATTGTTAAAGAAAATAGTGCATTGCTTATACCATACAGGTGACTTTATACTGAGTCATGATATATTCATGCTGAGAAACAAACTGTTTGCCATGGTAAGTGCTGTGGTATTTGCTATGTGAAGCCGAGTACATGCATGGCCCTAATGCTGTTCATTGGCTCTAGCACCCTATATGGGCAGTCTGTTTAACCCACTACACTAACTCATGTGCACAACAGCACAGAACAAGCAACACCCCATTTCTATGACTGGTGTTCTCCTATGGCTATACTGTAAAAGTGTTTAAGGCTGTTTGTGTGAACTAATTTTTACCTGCACTGATACTGAAATTCACACACATGTACTCTGGGCAGTACATCATATCTAGTTCTGACTTCTATAACACTTTCATTTTTTGGTAAACAATGACAGAGCAAAAGAGAAAGGCGAGAGAGAGAGAAAAAAAGTATGGAGACAGAAGAAATAAGAAAAAAGAGCAATAAAAACTGTTTCACAACTGTTACCTTTACCCATTTTCTGATACAATTCTACAAAAAAGAGAAAATATAAAATGCCAATGTTGTAACTAATATAATAGGTAAATTATTAAAACCAGGTAAGATTATCTAAATTAGAACTTAGCCTAGTCTGGAAATTACTGGCCTCTCATTTAGTTGGCTGTTACCTTCCATCCTCTTTAATTCTGGAATCATCAGCCTTAGCAGCTTAAGACATCCCCTGCACTGAGTTCTTTCAAAACATCCCTGAAAATAGACTTATTTTATTTATTTTAATTAGTAATATTATTTGTGTCATTACCTTTTTTAGGCAATCTTAAACATCTTTGTAGTGTATGTTGAACAGTGATTATGCTCCAGTATCTGCAAAAAGACAACTAAGTTAAGCACTACTTTAAAGGGAGATCTGACATTAACAGCACAGAGAAAGGAGTTTAGCAATTAATAGGCACCTTTCTAAGTGCTGCCAGTATTGGGCCTAGTTCAATGCACTGAATATTGCCAGTGTTCACTAAGGATTTTAGCAGTTTTCAAAACTGGTAAAACCTTTTGCACTTTTTTCTGTAACTAGTAGTACATGAAGAAGACAAATCTCGATTCACTACAAAGAATTATGATCGAGTCTCTGATCGTAACCTTTGATTATGTCTTACAGACACAGATGACAAAATTCACTTCTTTTGCTTCATTCTCAAAGTGAATTCCTTGGACTTCATGTTTTCATTCAACACGTGATAATGTGGTTACAATCAAAGACCCAATCATAATCCCCTATATTAAACATGATATTAAAAAAGTGACATAATTATACATATAGTAATAGAAAACAAAACAAACTATACTAATATATCTTCCATTATTTTCCTGCAATATACATTTGTGTCTATATGCTTGCTCTATGAATTTGTAAGAAAATAAACTCAAATTTAAGTTTCACTTGCTTAGCAAATAAAGACTGTCTGAAATCACATGGTGCATTTGAACACAAAGCAATGTGTATTCACAAAAAGCAGTCATACCAGATTAATGTGAAAGAGTTATTTGGTATCACCAGTATAAGATCAAACAAGAGCCATGAAGGTGGCCAAACATTAATGAGATATCTGGCATAACAGCACACAACAGGTTAATGAATTAATTACACAGGCTTCAGGTATGTATTAAGATCTTAATATGGGTAAAAAAGCCTTGTGATGGGGCATATAAGTCATAATAAACAAAGTTAACTGAGAAAAGAATGGTGGCAGTTCCAGGTTACCAAGCAAACAACATTAGTTCAAATTCTAACTCAGTCTGAAAAAACATTTTTTGAAACAGAATTCAGTCTCAGCTTTTATGTGTAGGGGACACAGGACTACCCCCCCCCCCCACACACACACACACACACATATGTCCCATTGGAGGACTTTATCCTTGCATTCTTGTACTTAATATGGGCAACTCCTGAGGTCACTTCACCTATGGGTAATGGAGTTTTCCCTGAACTGCCCTTTTTTGAAAAGAGAAAAGGGTTTTTGCATTTGTCAAAATATCAAAAAACCCACATATAGAAAGGCAAGTGATCGAACACAACTTGTCAATCACTAGCCAATTAAAAAATGCAAAAAAAGTAAAACTTTTGCAGGAGGACACCATCACACCACCTGCTAATTATATATACCAACTCTATGTTCACACTACAGTTGGAAAAGGGCAAATTCTCTGATCCCCTTAGCATCATACCTGCTGAAGACCACTGCACTTCAAACACTAAAGTAGTTATGGTGGTCTTGGATGGGTGATTGCTACTACTGAGGCAGTTATGGAGGTCTTGGTTGTGTGATGGCTTCACTGAGGCAGTTATGGTGGTCTTGGATGGGTGATGGCTTCAATGAGGTAGTTATGGTGGTCTCTGATGGGTGATGGCTTCAATGAGGTAGTTATGGTGGTCTCTGATGGGTGATGGCTTCAATGAGGTAGTTATGGTGCTCTCTGATGGGTGATGGCTTCACTGAGGTAGCTATGGTGGTCTCTGATGGGTGATGGCTTCACTGAGGTAGCTATGGTGGTCTTGGATGAGTCTTCACTCTCAGCTGCACAGCTTTTACTTTCTAGAGGAGAAGATGGGTTTTATAGGGGAGTGGAGAGACAAGCAACTGATTGTCATTGAGGCAAGGTAAGAAAAATACTTCCAAAATGGTTTATGGACCATGCCATTTTTTATAAAGAGAGATGTGTAGACTTTAACATGTACAGCTTAAAGAAAAAAGACAAGACTGATATGACTGAAACTTTTATTTAGCTTAAAGGACTAAGGGATTCCAGGCAAACAAAGGAAAAATGAGGACAAAAGGACACAGTGGAGACAGAAGGAAGGATAAGGTCAAAGGAATTGGTGGATGATAATGAATGCAAAAAAATGTCACAATCAAGTTAAAGAATGTACGAGAGAGCCGAAGTACTTTTAACTGTAGGGTCGGAACAGTTTAAAAAATAAATAAATAAATAAAACTGAAAAATGTTTATAAGTAGGAACCGAAAGTGGAGAAATGACTGGACTAGGCAGGTCTAATAGTCCTTTTCTGCCTTCATATTCTTTGCATCTTTACAATCTGAGCCAAATTTGTTTGCTTGTTGATTTTGTTTCTTTGTTGTTCTTAAATTGTACTTCACAACTCATAGGTTCATAAGTGATTAGAAGGCTAATGACCCCTGGGGGCCTTTTTAAGCCTATCCATGCTTCCCAAATGTATCTGAGATGTTTTGATACCCTAAGGTTATTTTAAAAGCTATACATAGGTGTAAGCAGATTCATGTCTACTCATTGAAGGTAATTTCAGTGAACAGAAAAAAATTAAAACCATTCACCAAAACCACCTTCAATGAGCAGCTCAACAATTTTGTTTTTGCAGGGAGGAAATCTCCCTGCACCTCTCATGTGGGAGGACAGCCACCACATACCCCAGACTTGTCATGTCTATATTACATAATCAAACTTTTAAAAGTTCGAATGTCATATGGTCAACACCATATGATCAAACTTTTAAAAGTTTGAAAATGTAATAAAAAAAATAAACCAAAGAAAAAACCTACCTGAATGGTTTAAGCAGGGGGGCAAGCCCCCCTGCTCCCCCCCCCCCATTATTTAAATATACCAACTCCGAGATCGCACTACAGTGCAGAAAAGGGAAATCTTCCCATTCTGCACTGTATGGAGATCTCCACTGAACCGTACTAATTTTTAAATGTTCGATCATATGGTGTCAACCATATGACATTCGAACATTTAAAAGTTCGACAACGTGATATGTATCCAACTTGTCAACTCAGAGATCACACAACATGGAGAAAAATGCAAACTCCACTGTCAGCAAAAGTAATTTCAGCAAACATCATTCACTGTTTTTGTGTCTGCCGAAATTACATTTGATAATATGACATGCTCTTGGTGTAGACATAGGTGGTCAAGAATTTATAGGCTACCTCCATCTACTAGAGACATAAGTGCCAGACCAGGAATAAATTTCCAATTCCCCATCCACTGGTCCAAGTTATGCTTGAATTGGGCTAGGGAAGAACTCTGCTTCACATGAATGGGAAGCCTGTACCAGAGAATCTGTAGTCTCTGAGATACATACCTGTCCCTCTAACATATTCTATTTATGTTGCAGATGTGGCTTAGGTCCCTAGATCAAGTAACACGGATGCTATTTGTTTTATGGATGTGCAATAGGTCCATCAGATCAAGATCAGAAAATGCTTTGTAGCCCAAGCATAGATCATCTCTCAGCAATCTGTAAGAGACCAAGTGCAGAGATAGGGTTTTGAGGTGGTACATGTAGGACAATTTGTTTTGGCCAAGTATTTTTTTTTTGTGAGGAACCTTTGTGAATGCTCCACTTGTTGCATATGCTTGGTCAGGTACATACCAACAAGAAGCATTGTACTCAATGATTGGTCTGATAAGGGCCAGGTACAGTGGAACAATGACATCCTTGGACCTCGATTCCATACCCTTGCTTATAACTTGCACAATATAGAATGATTTCCTTGCTGCTATAGACACATGATTGTCAAAGGCCAAGTTACTGTCAACATGTGTTCCCAAATCTCTGACCACTGGGTCTGCTCGTAGAGGTGTTTCATCAATGTGGTAGTTTCCAGGGGTAGCCATCTTCTGAAAGTATACTATTATGCATTTCTTGGCACTGAGTTTTAGACAGTGGCATTAGTTATTAGCCTGTGTCAGGCCTTCTTGGAGGTTATTTATGTAATTGGGAGAAGTCTATAAACTTGGTCAGCCAGAGGCCCTTGACATTGGCCTTGACTTCTGAGACATACATGCCAAAAAGAAGTGACCCCAGTACCGAACTTTGAGGAACTCTGCTAGTGACTTGCCTCTCTATGGAAGTAGACTCCACTATCCTAACCTCTTTGGTCATATCTGTGAGCCAGCTGACTATCCAGCAGGTTACATAGGAGTTTTAACCTAATTTTGTGAGTTTGTTTACAAAGTCCAAGTAAGTTTTTGTGTCAAGTGCTTTAGCCAGGTCAAGGTAGGCAGTAAGTATCATTTTGCTTTCATCCATTGCTTTGGTGACCTTCTCAAAGATCTTTACTAGGCTGAGTAGGCATGTTCTGCCCTTGACAAAACCAGACTGAGTTGGATCCATTGTCTGAACGTTTCCTATGTCATTGTTTATCATTCCCATGATAATTCTTTCCAGGGCTTTTCATATTAGACTAGTAAGACTTATGGGCCTGTAGTTAGCTGTGTTCATAGATGATCCTGTCTTGTGGAGAGAGATGATAGTTACAGACCTCCATGTGCTTGTCATAAGCCTTTCTGAAGGCTGTGGTTAAACAATGATTCTAGTGGTCTTGTTAGGTCATATTTCACACTATTCAGGAGGCATTCTGTGATATTAAAAGGACCCATCAATGGAGTGTTCTTGCCCTTGGAATGTGCATTGAGGACTTGTTCCCTACTGATAGCTGGAGTAGTTATGGTCAAAGGTATTTCCTAAAAGGTGTCTGGGGAGGAGGGAAGGGTAAAACTGGAGCTAAAACTTTCAGCTATTAGAATTGCTATATTTGTAGGCTCAGTATAGATGGCTCCATTTACAATTAGTTCAGCACATAGTTGTTTATTGTCTTTGAAGTTGCAGACATAGCTGAAGAATGGCATGTGATTGTCCTTGACCTGGGAAGATATTTTTACCTCAATTTTGGCTTTGGTAGACTTGATTAGCTCCCTGAGTTGGTTGTTTAGATTGATGAGTGAGCTTTTAACTTGCTGGGTATTGCTCTTCCTATTTTTGTCTTAATTTTTGTCCTTTTGTTATACAATTTATTGATAGTGGGATTCCACCAGGTGGCTTGTTTTTTCAGTTTGTCCTGTGCTTATTCTGCATAGGTACAGCTGTCTCTATGTGGCCTTTAACTTGATTGTACAGGGTTTCTATGAACTATTCTACATATGACAGTATTGTTCACAATGTTTGGGAAGGCCTTGAAATTCTTCCAGCATGTCACATAATAGTAGGAAGGTTGCCTTAGAATAATTCCTAAAAGTTCCAGGATTACCTTCATATGTATTTGGATTAATCAATATTATGTTCCATTATATTAATACTAACATTGGTTTGATTATTACTAACCTTAATCTGTTGTTATAACTAATTTACTACAGCATGATAAGGTAGGCTGGTTCCGGGTGATCCACCTAGCTTGGCTCCTCCGGCCGTGGCACCTAAGCCCAGCATGTCTGGGACCCAGCCTGGTGGTGCCCCCTCTGCTGACCCTGCAGTACCTGCAGTATTGGGTAGTTCTTCCCTAGAGGATGGGCCTCACCCCCCTCTGGGAGTGGTGGTGGAGGGGGTGTTGTCACCCACGATTAACTGTCAGGTTTGCTGTGCAGGACTGTGTTACATGGTTTTGGACACTGCCCCCACTGGATGGAGGGCATGCTAGCCACACTGGTGGAGCAGCCTCACCCTGGAGCCCAGCCTCCACCACTGCCACTCCAGAAGCAGTGAAGGAACAATGCTGACATTCCCAAGGGTGGGACTTGAGTCACATTGCTACATTGTGGAGGTACTTGAGACTGGGATTCTACAACACCCTCCCCATCCAAGGTGTTCACCCCCCTCTTGTGTCACACACAACCCCTATCTGCTGTCTTGACTGTCTTGTCTGTCTGTAAAAGCTTCCTCACCTACCCCAATTTACCTCTCCCACACTTGTCTATGTCCCTTCCCCAACATTCCACTCTCACCTTAAACAAATTGGGCACCTGTCCCCCCACAAAAAATCACCCCATACGATACGATCAATTTAGATGGCTCCATTTACAATTAGTTCAGCACATTGTTGTTTATTGTCTTTGAAGTTGCAGACATAGCTGAAGAATGGCATGTGATTGTCCTTGACCTGGGAAGATATTTTTACCTCAATTTTGGCTTTGGTAGACTTGATTAGCTCCTTGAGTTGGTTGTTTAGATTGATCAGTGAGCTTTTAACTTGCTGGGTATTGCTCTTCCTATTTTTGTCTTAATTTTTGTCCTTTTGTTATACAATTTATTGATAGTGGGATTCCACCAGGTGGCTTGTGTTTTCAGTTTGTCCTGTGCTTATTCTGCATAGGTACAGCTGTCTCCATGCGGCCTTTAACGTGATTGTACAGGGTTTCTATGAACAATTCTACATATGACAGTACTGTTCACAATATGTGGAAAGGCCTTGAAATTCTTCCAGCATGTCACATAATAGTAGGAAGGTTGCCTTAGAATAATTCCTAAAAGTTCCAGGGTTACATTCATATGTATTTGGATTAATCAATATTATGTTCCATTATATTAATACTAACATTGGTTTGATTATTACTAACCTTAACCTGTTGTTATAACTAATTTACTACAGCATGATAAGGTAGGCTGGTTCCAGGTGATCCACCTAGCTTGGCTCCTCCGGCCGTGGCACCTAAGCCCAGCATGTCTGGGACCCAGCCTGGTGGTGCCCCCTCTGCTGACCCTGCAGTACCTGCAGCATTGGGTAGTTCTGCCCTAGAGGATGGGGCTTGCCCCCCCGGGAGTGGGGGTGGAGGGGGTGTTGTCACCCATGATTAACTGCCAGGTTTGCTGTGCAGGACTGTGTTACATGGTTTTGGACACCACCCCCACTGGATGGAGGGCATGCTGGCCACACTTGTGGAGCAGCCTCACCCTGGAGCCTAGCCTCCACCACTGCCACTCCAGAAGCAGTGAAGGAACAATGCTGACATTCCCAAGGGTGGGATTTGAGTCACATTGCTACATTGTGGAGGTACTTGAGACTGGGATTCTACAACACCCTCCCCATCCAAGGTGTTCACCCCCCTCTTGTGTCACACACCACCCCTATCTGCTGTCTTGACTGTCTTGTCTGTCTGTAAAAGCTTCCTCACCTACCCCAATTTACCTCTCCCACACTTGCCTATGTCCCTTCCCCAACATTCCACTCTCACCTTAAACAAATTGGGCACCTGTCCCCCCAAAAAAATATCGCCCCATACATTGCTCTCTATTTCACACACATGTCCACCGGACACATGTAATTTGGTCCAATTGGCTTGACAATGCAGTTATGTTGTCCTCTCCTCTCCTCTCTCTGGGCACAACAGTCCAAATTCATCTACAAATTCTGTCAAAGTGCACAGTTGTTGCTGTACAAGAAATGGATATCTATGGTTCTTCCCTACATCCTTCCTGCACATACCTACCTGCCTTTCACCATCTTTTCCCCCTGCTTGCATCCCATTTCACCACTGTTCTATCTCCTTGTTTTCTTTCCTTTAAAGACTTTTTCTGTGATGTGCAGCATCGCTAAGCTCAGCTAAATGGATCTATATTGATAATATGTATTTTAAATGATAATAAGCACATACAAAATAAACATCTGTCCCCTATTTCCAACCTGAGACCATCACATCTACAGACCACTACATTAACCTGCCACACCACACAACTCTTAATTAAAACAGGTGGTTTAAGCAAAACATAGTAATTGAAAGTTACCATAATTATGTGTGTTAGCAGAGCTGTGCATCACACCACTTTGAGCAAACTTGCTAAAAAAGTAATGGAAGAGCTGGAAGTGTAATTTCCTGTCTGGTGCAGGACTACACCACTAGAAATCCAAACAAAGACTAATGGATGTAACTGAGGTCTCTAATAGCAGGTAAATGGGCACTTTTAACAGCAACATGTACAAGTACACCTGCTAAAACATTAATGGTAAAATACATGTTCAGCTGGGACTCTGGTGGAAAAATACATCCCTATAAATCCAGGCACATAATAATGGATGTAATGAAGGCATGTCACACACTGTATGCATGCTCTTTTACCTTCACAAATACACATGCTGCAACAATGACTCAGTAGCTCAGTCTGTTAAATGCTTTGCAAACAGTAAGTTTTGCCACACATAGTCCCAGGTTCAAATCCAGTGTTGTGGAGCATTTAAATTGCATTATTGTGAAGTCAGTAATGAATGACTGAGTCATGCATTCTTTATCCACACAATGCATTTCAAACGAAATGTCGACTTTTCACTGATGGAAGTCACAGACCAGCAGATAGGAATACACTTGACATATCCCTATAGCAACACTGTAAGTACATAAAGTGTCAGGTCATGTGTTAATATGCATTCACAGAGGATTTTAACTTAGATAATGCAAATGAGGCCCACTAATATCATAGTGCAGCACACAATAATTTCATAATGATATTACAGATTAGCATAGCTGCACAACTAACATACACATATGGAGGTCCTGCTAGTAACAATGACTGCCAGCACACACATTACAAATGATTACCATAATCTAACACATGGCCCAACAGTTGCCCAAATGGTTGACATAATGGTATATTTACCCCTATGTTGCTCAATGACACAACAAACATGTTGCCTAGTACTCTGTTAGTGATACAATTGCCTAACATACTTACCTTATGCCTTAATTTGCAGTGAATGGGTACCCTTATTCTGGCCCTGCCTCTATAACAAGGCTGCCACAACTCCCACAATTACTCTTACAACTTGTTGTCCTCCAAAATGTTCACACTGCCTATGCATATTGCCTGCAGCATCAGCTGCAGCTAGTAGCACACACATCTGTATGTAAAAGTAGCTGCTACAGACTTTCCCTCTGTGATGATATATCTTGACCACAGTAATGTCCAGTGCAACACACCAGAAAGGGCTTCTAATCTACATGAAGGCCTTATATCTTTTTCAGTGGTTGCATGTCATTGGCTGATTATACTGCAAATCAGCTGTGTTGGCTGCAATTAACATTTTAGAACTACAGATTGGTTAAGAGCCAATCACCTGATAATGGCAACCATGTTAAAAAGGTAAACCGCTGGCTAGGGGAACCAGTCTGTATGAGACTTTCTTCAGACAATAAATGTGTTACCAAACACTTTATATATCTGCACATATCAACAGAGGAGTATTGAACTCTATCATGCATGTAACCTTTTTGTTTACAAAATGAAGCATATGTGTGAATGTGGATTACAGCATTAAGCCTTTCTTAGAACTGTAATGATGACATGTCATTGATCTCCAGATTTGTTACACCTACAGAGGACATACAGTACATCAAAGGTGGAATGTTTTTTGTCACTGTGGCACAGTGGTCTAGTGGAAATGTCCCTTTATAGTGGTTGCAATATCACACTGATATTTGTTTGGCACTCTTGTTTTGACATATTGTTGGGGGATTCCCCTAAGAGACACACTACAATGGACTCCTGTGTTGGGTGTGTGATCATACAGCAGTTATCTGTCATGACACACATGAGAATAGCTGACTATTGCTAGTATCTGAATTGTATCCACAGTTAGTATGTTTGCACACACTGGAATGTGACATGTGTGATCAAGCAGTGGATAATGCCAGCCATTCTGTTCTTGCTGTATCTCTACATAGTGTACTTCCACATATGTGATCCTGACGTGTTCCCATTTTACTGTCTTTCAGGAAACATGCATGCCAGACGATGTGCCCCTTTTATGGATGCTAAGAATGATATAATCCTAGAAAGCCTCTGTCAATACCATGAACTCTTACTGTCCAGGTGGAGGCACAACAGGGAACAGCAGGCAGCATTTTGGGCTGACCTTGTATGTGATGTGAATGCCATAGGTCACCAGAGCAGGACATATGAGCAGGTTCGACACTGTGCCACAGATATGATTAATGCTGTATGCAGAAAAGCAGCAGATGTGGCCAGGGATTGGGGTGTCACCAGTGAAGGGCCTGCAGCAGAACAACCACTCTCAGCCACTAAGGCATTCTGGTGAACATAGGAACATACAACTCCCAGGCATCCATCACACTGTATATCAAGGATGTAGGTACCACAGTTTCCACACCAGAGGTAGGGTTAGTCTGATCAGCATTGGAATACTGTAGTATTTAGTGTGTCAGGGTGTAGACACTTTTACATAGGTGTCAGGTACTTGTTCTTTTGGGGGGGGGGTTAACTGCAGTTTTAATCTCATGCTCAGATTTTGACCAACATAATTAACAAAGTAACTACTGTAAATGTCAGATATATGGATGTATTACCCTGTTATAGTGCAACATCCGGTGGTGTTTACATTACCTCTCCCTCAACTTTTTACAGGTCCCTCAAGAATTGGACAAGGCTGTGGTCCTGCTCCTGGTAAGCACAACACTGTTTTGTTACAGATGTGGATTTTCTGCAATGTATTCCCTAAAATGTCATCCCAGGCCTGCTGGCTGCATTGCTGTACCTTCAGCATGATTGCCAACTGCACAGATATTTTCTGACTATACACGCTGTAAAGTCATACCTATGCCTTGTAAGTGTGACAACATTGATACATGTGACAGTATTGTCAGGACATTACAGATTGCCATATGTGTCAGCTGTGCAGAGTCTTCACAAATGTCAACAGTGTACCTCATTGTTGCTGATGAGATTCAATGCAAAGAGCTTTTATTTACAAGTAACTACAAATGTTTGTGGGAAAAGTAATCTCCTCATGTCCTACTATATGAGGTTAGGGGTTAAACAAGTCTGTAATACTGATAACAGTGTATACAGCTTTACATATATTGCAACATAGTACTGCAGAGCATAATAGTGCAGATATTAATGTTATGCTTTTCCCTGTCTTAACACAGGTGACCGGAGAGGTTGGTCTCTGTCTCCTACACAACCTGATGTCAGTGTCTCTTCAGACTCTGATGATGATGGTGGCCAAAGTGAGGCACAGGTGGGGGTTTCAGAGACTGAATCTGTCCCAGAGGTTTACATCCCTCTTCTGCCCTCATTATTACTGCACACAGTCAGTATGCCTACACATACCCAGTCCCCAGAGGCCACAGATATTCAACAGTCAGAGGGTGTGGACATTGAACAGAAAAGTGTGGCAACTATGGCTCCAGTGAGTGCAGACAATGGCTATAGCCAGACAGCTGGTGAGGTTTAACACATGAGGACTGATAGGGGTGCTTGTAGGAGGCCTGCTGTCCTTCCACCACCTGCTGCAGGTGTCTCATCACTCGGCATATGTTTCAGGCCATCAAGGAGGTACAGACATGTTCCAAAAGGAACTCCAGATGAATGCTCAGGGTTATGGATGCAGCATAGTCTGACATCTGTGACTGCCTCCATTGCATTGGTAATACCCTGGATTGGTTCACTGATGCAGTGGAAAGACGGTGGTCTGAGACAAATTGCAGAATATCTGTCTTGGAATGCATATTGTCTGTGATGGAACATCTGGTTGGAGTTGAGTGTCGGACTCATGGATGTAGGTCAGCAACTCCATCTGCTAAGAGTCCACATGGACATGCTCAGTCACACTCTCATAGTGGCAGTACATCCAGTGCTCCAGAGGGGAGTATGCTGTACACACCAAGGCGTGGCAGGCCATGGGCTCATGGTCCTGGGTGTTCCCATGGAGGACACAGTCCCAGCAGACAGCAGTCACCATCAGGTACTAGCATTGCTTCTTACCTTGGCCATGGAGATGCTAGTGCAACTCCGGCAGAGACAGTTCCCGTGTTTGGGGCCAGAGATGGTGAACTGTCAGCACTACCATGCATGGTTCAAAGGTGACCAACATACACACATGTAGGGCTAGCACTAAGTTTGATTGTATACAAGCACACACTCACACACCACTGTCAAATGCAGGTCACCTACAGACAATAATGGCAGATTTCCATGGTCCATCTTGCCTGCTACCCTTCCTGACTCACACACATGCTGTTAATCTTTTGGGTCATCCTAGGTCTTCTGCATCCCTACACAACATCCTGTGCAGGTGATGATGCCTGTGCTACATCCCTGTCATCCTCGTCATTGATGCAGGGAAATGAACCTATGTGTCTGATGCACAGGGTGACTATATAAATTAATATGTACTTGTGCAATCCATTGTTGCCTTTGCTATACCATTTGTACTGGTTACTGACAGATGCTGTATGCTGACATTTGTAATGAATAAACCACATAATTTTGTGTACCTTTATGTTGTATGATGTTGTAATGGCTGTATACTTACACAATAAAAGGTGTGTCACGGACCTGTTTATGGTTCAGTTTCAGGGGTCTGTAAGGGACACCTATGGAAACACCGTGGCAATAAACCCATAGATCTTGTCTCCTGAATCTGATTGACTTCTTCGAATCAGTCTCCAGAGCTGTGGACGAGGGTAAGGCAGTCCACATAGCCTATCTGGACCTCGCAAAGGCCTTCGACACCATCCCCCACTCTGGAATCATAGATAAAATTACTAAGCTGGGCATAAATCCCTATGTCACTCGATGGGTTGCCAACTGGCTTACTGACAGAACCCAGACTGTAAAAGCAGCAGACTCTGAATCCAGCTCCAGACAAGTGACAAGTGGAGTACCTCAGGGTTCATTCCTGGGACCAGTCTTGTTTGGCATCTACTTCTCTGAAGTACAAGCCAACACTAAGGGCTCTGGCTAACAAAGTTTGCAGATGACTGCAAACAGGGAGCCATTATAGAATCCCCAAATGATGTGGATATTCTACAAAAGGGCCTTACAGGAACAGATGCCTGGTGCCTGAGCCATGGGCTGAAGCTTAATGCCAAGAAATGTATAGTTATCCCCTTTGGAAAAAAACATGTACCCATGAACTACCACATAGGTGGCAGGACACTAAACATCGAAAGTGTGATGAGAGACTTAGGGACACAAGTGGACAGTGGTCTCACTTTCGATAACCACATCACCACAACAGTCAGGAAATCCTTCTATGTGGCACACCTCATCACTAAGGGCTTTTCATCCAGAAAAAAAGAGGTCATTGTCCTACTGTACTCATCCCTCATTAGACCCATTATAGAGTATAATGCCCCATTTGGTATGTACCTCACAAGACATCTGCAACAGCTGGAAAGGCCACAGAAATACCTCACTAAAAGAATCACAGGCCTAAAGCAGATGCCATATGCTGACCATCTAAAAAAACTCCAGCTATACTCTGTGGCATATCGTCTACTCAGAGGCGATCTCTGCTTAACATACAAGGTCATGTCAAACCCTGAGCTGTTGGACATGCTCCACGTAAAGAAATCCCAATCCCTCAGAGCCACACGCTCCAGGGGTCTAAACCTTATCATCACAATAAACAAAACATGCTGGAGGGATAGATTCCTGACCCAGAGACTCCCCATACTCTGGAATAGACTGCCCATACATGTCAAGTAGAGCGCCTCATTGGCCCTCTTCAAAAGGAACCTTGATGATTGGATGGGAGATAGGAAATTCACCCCAGGGATCGTGTCAGTCGCCCTGCTAGACAGGGGCCCAGAGAAGTAAATATGTTGGAAAGAAATTTCCAGGGAATTGTTATGGCTAGGCTTGCATAGGCCTTAGGGCCGATAGCCTAGTACCAACCTATGAACCTATGACATCACAGCACAGGATGGAATGTCAGCACAGGAGACATATGTCTCCAGCAAGTTACAGCAGTATAGCTGCATGGCTCCATAGGATCATATATGTATAACAGGCTAACAAGGGCAATGGCGTCATACAGCCTACTCATGCATCCCTCATCTATGACATGGTCTGATACCCTTAATAAGTGTCACCAGGGTTTCTGGCGTTAACACATCTACAAGCTGTGGTGATGGAGATGACCTAGCTACAAATTTCCTTTGTCCATTATAGACATTTGTCCTACAACAGTTATGATTATCTTGTTCTGCATCCCATTCTGTAACTTGCACATGATGTGTGTTACAGCAGACATGTGCTTCACATGCATGGGGAGCCTGTCACATATAGGGTGTAGTGTCTGTGTTACATACCTGTCTCTCCATCATGTACTATTTATACCACAGTGACAGTGTAGGTGTGTAGAACAGGTAATACATGTGTTAGTTCTGTCTTGGATAAGCAGGCGGTACACAGTGGGATTTGACACCTCCCTGCATGGCAGCCATACACAACCCCTCCAAAGCCTGTAGGAGACAGAGTGCACATGTACGCTCTTGACACAGACTGCATCTGACATGTTATCTGCAATGTGTATTGGATTATCATGGAACCTGTGTGGCTGCTACAGCTGTAAGATATACCTGTGCAGTGACATAGCAAAGGTGCCACTGCACTCAAGGATAGGTGTGAAGAGTGCCACATACTGTATAACAATGACAGTATGGGATTTACATGCCATACCTTTCTGTATAGGTTGTACAAAATTGAATGGTTCCCCACAACGTACCGGCCAGTGAAAGTCAAAGGCTACTTTACTCTCTGTGTCCATAAGTCCATGAGTAATGACTCAACTGTGCACAGTCTGCAGACACTACTGTATTTTCCAGGGGTGGATAACTTCCAAAAGGATAGCATTGTGCAGTCCTTGGCATTTACTATTCGTCATTGGCTCTGACAACAACTGAATGTGTGTCTCAGCCATCCTGGATAACTGTTGGCTCTGTGTGGGATTCAGTGACAGCTCCTAATATGCAATCACCTGCTAATGTAGTCAGCCAGAGGTCACTGACAGTGGCTGTGACTGCAGAGAAGGGAATGGCTACAAGGGGTACTCCATTAATGATGTCTGAAGGAAGTTCACTGGTGACTGGCATCATTGTAGCATAGGTCTACCCAATGATGTCTTCCCAGATTATGACTATCAGACACTTGGCTATCCACCAGCTGACATACCACTCTGTAAATAATCTACACAATTTCCAGCAAGGTCTGCTGGCCTAATATTGTCAAACACAACACCTTGTCAGGCCATGGTAGGTGGAGTGACTCATATCCCCTTCATCCATTGCATAATGTAACACTCAATGAAGTCCACCAGTTAGGATAGGTAGGTAGGCATGATCTGCCCTTGAGCAAAACAAACTGTATTTGGTCCAGCATCAGTAGGTGTGCAACACTGTTACTGATCACATCCATGCTAACTCCTTTCATGGCATTACTTATCAGATGCCTGAGGGATCTGGGGACACTCCTTGACACTGTATGCTAGTTGTCCTCTGTGCAACTAAGTATTGCAGTTGCTTCCGTCATGTTCCAAGAAAAGAGTCATCCGAGGTGTCTGTACAGAGTGCAGACAAACAATGGAGGGAAGCGTAATATGTATACCCTGTAAAGGTAAGGTGGGAGGCTTTACACAGGTATTCTGCAGCTGGACACTACTCAAGTGGTGTGTACTGAAAGGACATAATTACCTTGTGAAGAATGCGGAGAGCAGGGGAGCTCCCTAAATTGCTGGTGCCTGGCTACTACTACTACTGCTGGTCTCACCACAACAACTCTGTCATGGGATACCATGCTCCAATACTTTTTCTGTCATCACACACAAAATATTACTATGAAGCTCATGTTATTCTTCTTCTTTCAGCTTTTCCCAGTTAGGGGTCACCACAGCGGATCACCTGTCCACTCATGATTGGCAGCAGGGTTTTTACAGTGTCGAGTTGCCAGCCCAGTGCCCAACCTTCCACAGAAGGCACACACATGCACGCACTCACACCTAGGGCCAATTTAGAGTGTCCAATCCACCTACAGCATGTCTTTGGGATGAAGCCGGAGCACCCGGAGGAAACCCACGCAACCACAGGGAGGACATGCAGACTCCACACAGAAGGCACCACAGCCGAGGATCGAACTGGAGAACCTCTTGCTGTGAGGCGGCAATGCTAACCACTGCACCACCATGAAGCTCACGTTACATAACCACTAAACTAATATCTACACCAAACATAGCTCATAAAACAATATGCAATGAATATTACTTTTGTGCACTGTTGACAATCCTACTGTGTTTAACCTTATATTGTAATTACCTGATCATACTATTTTTATTATTTTTACTTTGTGTAAGTGTAATATGTGATGTTGTACTATTAATAGATACTTGATTTGTCATATTGTGCTTTTTTCATATAATTTGTCATATTGTACTGTTTTCATATAATTTTCATAATTGTATTGTGGAGCTTTTCTCCCTGGGCCTCCTCTGAAAAAGGGCAAGTGCTCATTTGGACTATCCCAGTAAACAAATGTCAAATAAAATAAATAAATAAATATGAGTAGCAGGACACAGCCTGTTTGTTCATCCACATGGTTGTCCCACATCATGAAAGGCTATGCAGGCTTCACACACCCTCCTCCAGGTAGATGCATTGATTAGCAACCTGAGCAATCAGTTGGCTTCTGCATGTATTAGGCCTTCTGTACCAGGGTTGGTGGTATGTCTCACTAGGGAACTGGCCAGATGGTGATTAGGAGAACAGCTGCAGCATCACAATATAATGTGCAATGTCCAGTGACATAGATGTCCAGGCTTGGTGAAACAAGCAACAAAGCAGTGGTGATCCATCTTAGGTGACAATTTCACAGCACTTCATACATCCTGCCCTTCAACAGAGTAATGGTAGATATCTGCATGACATAGCTGTGAGGCCTACTGCAGAGGACTGGCCATCTTTGGCCAAAGTGTGTCCACCTGTCACGTCTTAGGTATGTCATATTGTACAGTTATGTACCCAGAACACATGTCTGTGTTCCCACATCATGTCACACAACAGCCCATTTGCTGTATGGTTGCTTGACAGGCATTGTATACTTGCAAGGCCAACATAATGTCAACAATATTGAACAAGTCCTCTGTGCATGCATGGGCATCCACATCTTCACTACATGGCATGCCTACAAACACAGTGTTTCAGGCTGTAAACCTCAAGGGTGTGGCAGCATGACCCTAACTTTGCAGGACTTGCACAGTGTCATATTTTTAGGTATGACATTGGGACCATACCTAATGACAGGATTATGGTCAATCCAAGGTCCACATGGCTGGCAAACCATTGTATGGCATGCAGACAGGTACTGTATTACCTTAGGGAACCTACATAAAGGTGGCATGTTACATTTCACCATCTGTCATGACATTGTCTAACGATGGCATGCTGTGATAGACACACAAGCATGGCTGTATTGCCAATTGCACTATCAATGACTGCTGATGACATATAGAAAGTGTACTCACCACTCTACTGCTATGCCACACAAACACAACATGTGACAGATGTAACTGTATTTCAAACCTTGATTCCATGGTGTCTCACAGAGCAGTCAGTACATATGGCACTGAGCACATAGACAGCTCACCTCCTGCACCACCAACACTCACAGCACACATACCTGCATGTGTGCAGCTCTTTACTAGACACATTCCCAAACAACAGACACCTCAGAAAATCCTACCTCTGAAGAGCACAGTACACATAATAGTGCATGCACCACTGTCTCACCAGTCAAACACCGAAGCCAAACACAAAAGCAAACCAATTATTCATAGGTGAGTACATCTTGAGACACATTGATGTCCGTGTCACCAGGCTACGTATGGGAAATGTCACAGTTAGCTGTCTGTGGGTTGACATGATAGTCCATACCACACATTGCTTTAACTCAAGGAATATCAGGTGACATAATGATGACATCATAATTCCTGCAGATGTGTATGACCAGGGACATACGTCACCGGACTGTATGCAGACACATGACCAAGGTTACACACTCTGTGTTTCTCATGGGTATACCCATAACTTTCAGAATTTTGGCTAAACAGGATGGGCTTGTATAGCCCTGGATTTGACACATTTCTGTTGTGTTTAACTGAACATGTTCTGACCAAGAATGTTTTTCATTTTAATGGTGATTGTTATCTACAATTAAAAGGTACAGCTATGGGGACTTATTTTGCCCCCATTTATGCAGACCTTTTTATGGGATATATAGAGGAACAACTGATATATGATGATACACATAAAATTTATCTTCCTGAAATAGATATATGGAAACGTTACCTAGATGACTGCTGCCTGGTGTGGAAATCTGATATAATATATTTGGAAGAATTCATATAATATTCGAATGATAATAAATGGGGCTTACAGTTTACTGTTTCATATGATATTAAGGAAATTTCCTTTTTGGATGTTAAAATTGTTAAAATGGCTGATGTTATGCCTTATATTGTTAATAACAACCCTAAATCCCAGATTCTTAGGGTTAAGAGAATTTGCTCTTCTGCGGAAGAGTTACAAAAACATAGTGATGAGCTTGCCGCTAGGTTCCAGGTTAGGGGGTATAATGCTTCTGTTATAGATCAAGCTTGTTGTTTTGCTCAATCTGCTGACAGGGCCACCTTATTGAGTTATAAGATTCGTAAAAACATGATCATAAAATTCAGTTTATTATTAGTTTTGGTAGTAATACTAGACAGTTTTGCAACCTAATTAATAAGCATTGGGGAACACCTTTGACTAATAATAAGTTAGCAAAACTGTTGCCTACACGTTGCATGTTCACCTATAGGAGGGGAAACACTATTGGAAATTTCTTAAATCATTTAAAAAAACATGCTCATTTTGATGCCAACAGACAGCGATCTATAGAAGGTATACTCTTGTCAGATTGCATTACTTGTGGACATTGTACAGCTTGCAGACATGATGCAAAAATAAAACAATTCTCATCTGCTAATACATCTGTTGTATATGATATTAGATGTTTTGCTAACTATGTTTCTGAATGGATTATTTATTTAGTTGAGTATCACTGTTCTGCTTTTTATATAGGACAGACATCTAGACAGTTTAAGATGCATATTATTGAGCATTTAAATAATATTCATAATAAAAGAATGTCTAATTCTTTATATAAACATATTTTGCAGCATTCTACGGCAACATTCAGATTTACTCCTATTGATCGAGGGATATAATAAGTTGGGTTGGCATGACATTTTAAACCAAAAAGAATGTTTTTGGATCATTAAATTAGATGATTTATTTTCCCCTGTGTTAAATGATGTACTTTGATTCCCGGAAAGGGGGGGGGGGTGCGTCTGATTTTTTTAGATATATATTTTGTGGTTGTGTGGTGTGTTTTTAACTTTCTAGTTTTTGTATTTTGCACTGAAGAAGGCTTTGGCTAAAACCAGTATGCAAGTTTTCCTGTACTGGTTTTAATAATTGTTACATTAAACAGTTTACTACATCCAACATTGATTGTGTGGGCCGTTTTTTATTTTTTGATTTTGAGTACTGGCCAAGGCAGCCCCAAAGTGCATCTTATAGGCACTATCTGGAGGGCAAACTTTCCAATGAGAACGTCATCTTCATACAACATCATGGTTATGTTGCTACATGCTGGGAATGGCAACACTAAACCCCACTCTGTGGAAGGTGTCCCCACCTTGGAATATGCAGAGATTTGTACAGTCAAAGGCACCTGGTTCATGGCTGTGGACAGCACCACAGCCATAACAGACTACACATCCTTCCACATGTTCCGAACTCAAACTAACAGTGGGCAAGGTAATTCAGGTGGTGTATATGGTTTACTATCAAAATTTCGAACCGTACTCTGTCGACTGTACTATCATCGAACACGGAAGTTTGAAAACGGTAATATTGATGTCAAAAAAACAATCTAGGAATGGGTTTTAACATGGATCGAGGTAGGGGAGATGTTTGTAGTTCGGAATAATAATGAACACCTACCTCGACCCATGTTAAAACCCGTTCCTAGATTTTTTTTTTACATCAATATTACCGTTTTCGAACTTCTGTGTTCGACGATAGTACAGTCGACGGAGTACGGTTCAAAATTTTGATAGTAAACCGGTGTATACGTATTCATTAAGGATAGATACACATTCAAATTTAGCAAAACACTATGCTCTCCCGGAGACACTGCAGGTGCTATTCACTGCTGGAAGGACACCTAATCAAGCCATTGTCAGCTACAGGAGCAGTTCTATGAATCCAGACACCTGGTGTGTTTATTTGAATGTATATATGTCTGTTAAGATATACCAGTACACCATGGTTTGGGGTGGCATTAGGTAACCACCAACTGTATTGCTTAGTCATGCTGAAGCTCACTTGTCCAAAGGTTAGCCCACTTCCTTAACTACAATGCCCTGGACCAGTGGCATCACATCCCCACAAGGGGAGCCAACGTAGTGCTTCATGTATTTCCCAGCATGGATGATCACTGTAACCCACCACTGTAAGGTCCTCCCTGGTGAGATCTGATCACAGATCAGTCTCATTAAAACTATCAGACCTAACCTCCCCCCTGCAGGAAACACAGAAATATACTTTAACAAAGCAATGTATTATCTCCTATGGGATGGTTTACATAGCATGACTGCACCTCCCCCCTCAGATGGGACATGCAAGTATGCAGAGCTCTACACCCATGCATTATGTAATCAGCAGTACAATTGCATAGACTCTGCTGTACCTGACAGGAGGAACAAGAGCTCCTCATGACACTGCAAATCTGTGTGGTGGACATTGCTGTGTGACATTTGGGGTGATGATGCCCCCTAAATGAAGGCACAACCTCCTCAGCTAAAACAAGCACATAGTGTTGCTGTGACATCTTGTAGAAACAGTATACGACAGAATTAGCCTCCCCACAAAGCAGAAACACAATGCACAGTGTAGTTACACCTGTAGCCTTAGAGGACAGGCCCAGATTGCTGGTGAACTCGTACTTAATGATACCACATATAATGGGTCTGTACTCATAGCTAACCTGTTGTCCCACAGGTTCTGTATCAACTTCACTCCCCTGTCCCCACCACATGTGCCACATGACATTCCTACAACCTGTACTATACCTTCCATATCTACAGAGCATGTTATAACTGTCCTCTGTATGGGGGATACACAGCATCTATTGGACATGCTAACATCCCAGGCTGCATCCTACATGGGATCCACCAAGGATTACTAACACCATTGGGAACTCCTTGTAATCATACTGTAACCACTGGCTGCATCCCAGCTGACTGGACAATGGCAACTGTTATCCCCTTGCATAGAGGTGGTGCATCCACCGACCACCAGAACTATAGACCTATTGCCTGAGCAGCCATATCTGTATGGCCATGGGGCAAATCATCATAGAGCTGATCAGCACACATATATGTGATCTACAGACTGTTGACTGTACACAGTTTGGATGTCTGACAGGAAGATCATGGCTTTTAAACGTGGTGGACATGTCAGAGGCAGTCACCAAGGACTTGGGTGAGGAGATATCAGGGGATACAACCCCCTGGATGTAGCCAAGCCATGTGACTCTATCCCCCACTCAGGCATCATTGACAAAACCACCCACTTAGACATCCACAGTAATATCATTATGAGATCACTAAGTGGCTCATTGATGGCAGACATACTCAAAATAGGAAAATCTGCCTCCAATAGCTGATCTGTAAGCAGCAGTGTTCAACAGGGCTCAGTCATGGGTCTTGTGCTGCTTGGAATCCATTTAACCATGATACAAGCTAATACTGACTGTCGGTGGCTGACAATGTTGGCTGATGCCTGCAAACTGTAAGTGGTCATAGACTCTGTGAGTTATGTCAATATCCTACAAAAAGGTATTGATGAACAAATGCCTGTTGACATACTAATAGCCATAAACTCCATCCAAATATATATGTAGTATAATTTCCATTGGTAACACCTATGTTGCTGGTAAATAGCACATCAGACGCAACATGTGATGTACATACTCAGGGGTGACAGACCTGGGCACACAGGCCTGGCCACACAGGTTTACACCTAATGCACCTGAGATCACCAGGTCTACCCAGTGGTAAGACAAGAATCATTTGTCATAACTGAGGGCACAGTCACTCAAAATTGGTATACTGATAACCTCCATGTACTCTTCCCTTAGCATGCCAATATTTGAGTGCAATGGCCATTTGTTACTGTACCTTACAAAGCACTACTAGCAATTACACACAACACAATGGTCCCTCACTAAGGAACTTCACATCTTCATTATCTGTTCAATGGGCTTCATCTGAAATTAGTCGTTACTGTTTCCTATGGCATATAGACTACTCAGAGGAGATCTGTGCCTTGCATATGGGGCAATGTGTGACCCTGCTTGATTGGAAATGCTGCATATATGTAGGTGGTATGGTACATGGATTACTCACTCTAAGGACATTAACCTGGTATGTGGTATTAATAATATATGCTGGTGGGAGAGATCTGTCTAGCAGACTTTAACACATTAATAAAAAACACACACAAGGCTGAAGTCCAAGCACCTCTGGAGCAATGTTCAAATGTTGAAGTGAAAGGAACCACAAGTTGAGAAATATAAAAACGCCAAGTATTAAATGATTTCAGTAACAAATAAACGGTTAGCGCTTTCATTTGAAAAAGTTTCAAACTTCATCAGACAAACTATTCTACATGCATTCACCTTAAATACCATAACATTTACTTCTATTGGTTAAAAACAGTGTCAGTCATCATGATATACAGCTGAACATAAAACTGTGCCTCATATAAACCAAAAACTATCAATGCTACATTAAAAACAATTTAATACAACTAATATTCAAAAGGAATGTATATGTATATGTTTAAATATGTGTATAAATGTATAAATTAATGTATAAAACTGTATATTGTTGCCAGTTGTCAAACAACCTTATTTTTGTTGTTTTTAAACCTTTTTTTCTTTCAAGTTCTTTTAGTTTCAATATGGCTGAGATAGAAATGCGATCATTGATGCCAGGCTAACTATCTGCTTGAAAGCAGATTTGCCATTTTAGCTCACTTATTTCCAACTTTAAACCCCAAGGCTTCTTTTCATTAATAGTGACTTGATCAATCACTACAAAGGAACATTTATGATTCACATTGTCAGAAATATGTTTGGCCAATGCATTATTCATATTGTTTTCCCTAATAGTGTAGTCATGCTCATAGATTCTTTGACTTAGCTTATGCTCAGTCTTTCCTATGTAGAAACCAAAGCATGAATCGCACATGGCCAAATAAACCACTGCTCTGGAATTACAAGAATATGTCCCTTTTAGCTGATGTCTAATGTTTCTAATAGTTATATTATCAGTTACTTTTACCATATGACACCATGAACAAGCTCCACATCTAAAAGTTACTTGTTTGTTTACATGAAAGGGAACTTGTCTGTTCTTGAATAAATCCTTAAAATTATTACCTCTTCTATGTACAATAGCTGGTTTAACCTTTAAGTACTTCCTGATGTTAGCATCCTCTAACAGATTTGGCCAGTTTTTTTTTCAAAAATATAAGTTAAAACTTAGCATCGTGGCTAAAAGTTATAGTTAAGGCTTTTTGAAAGTCTGTGGTTGTTGTGTAGTGTCACTGCGTAGTTCTACCATGGTACTACATTCTATAGTACTTAATATTCCCTGATACCCACCATTGGCTGATGTAAGTGGAATGGTGCCCAAAATAGGTTGAAAATAACCATTTAGTCTCTTAGTAATGACTTCCATACTTAATTCTTCCACTAATTTTACTGGGTAACCTCTTTTCAGGAGCATACTACGTAGAAACTGACATTCTTTCAAAAACTCTTCATGTGTTGTAACCATGCATGCAGCCCTAACCAACTGGCCTTTCATAACAGACCTTTTTTGATAAAATGGATGTGAACTTGTGTAATGCAGAAAAGTGTTCGCGTATGTTGCTTTTCTATGAAATTTAGACACATATCTACCACCTTCATCATCTTTCATCAAATTCACATCCAGATAATCTATGCTAACTGAATCATATTGCCATGTAAACTTTAAGAAACTAGTAGTTTCATTAACGTATGACAAAAAGTCAAATAAGTCAGCCTGCGTTCCTTTCCAAATAATACAAATGTCATCTTGAAACCTTTGATATAGATTAATATGGTTGTTAAACTTGACTGGAAGACAAACTGTCTTTCCCAATATGCCATAACTAGGTTTGCATAGGCTCCACCACACGGTGAGCCCATGACTATTCCTTTTTTCTTGCAAGTAGTACTTATGGTTAAAAGAGACATAATTATTAGTTAAAACCAGCTCTAACAGTTCTAAAATAAGGGTTAATGTACTGGGTGGCACCTTGTATTCTACAAGCATTTTGTTTACCCATTCTATCCCAGTTTGTTGTGGGATGACTATGTAAAGGTCAATTACATCTATGGTGATGAAAATGTCACTAACATGATAAGATGTTTTATTTATCTGTTCTAAGAAGCTCCACGAGTCTTTACATATATGAATTTATTTCACTATTATTTTATTTAACTCATAATCCAAGAACTGAGCACATGAAGAAGTAATAGAACCTCTTCCATCAACTAGAGGTCTCATAGGGGGATTTTGAATACTCGTGTATTTTTGGAATCCCAACAAATACTGGTATTCGTGGGGTAATGATGTTCAAATAGCTCTAAGAATATGTCAGTTAACTGTGCATGAATCTTTCTATATGCCCCATTTAGTTCATTTAGAGGCACTTCACTATATGTGTCAGTTTCTAATAAAAGTTGTAACCTTTCACTGTAACTGTCTATATCCATAATAACTCATAATACCCCACCCCCCTTGTCTGGTTTCATTATTCTAATGTTGTTACCTTGCAAGTGCTTCATGGTTGCTATTTCAGTCTCTGTCAAATTAAAATTGTGAGACTTGTTCTTGTTCTTTTGTAGGTTTTTAAGTCAAGTTCACATAATTTTTCATATATTACTAACTTCGGAAGGAGGGGTGGGTTGTAAGTTGAACTAATACTACATACATTTTGATGAGAGTCATATACCTTACTATGGTTTATAAGAGAAAATTTTAACTTTCTAAGGTATAACTTTAAATCTATTATTGTGTTGGTAAAATCAAACGATCTAGCAGGTACAAAAGTCATCCCTTTTGCTAATAGATCAGCTACATCAGATTCTGTGTTTACTTTAGAGTAATTATATACCTTAAAATCTTTCTCATCATTTTTTTATGATAGTGCAAACATTCAATACATTTTCAACAGACAGAGACAGCCCAAAAGACATATCCCCCATGCATGGGGCTTCATGGAAAAAGTCATTACAACAATCAGTGTTAGTACAATTCACATTCTCCAGTTCCTGGTCTTCGGTTTGGCCCATTGAAAACCCGCTGCTTGATACCACCCCGTACCACAGGTCTAGCTTGAGAGTCAGTTCTATTTCTCATTCTCTCAGATCTTCTCAGCACACGGTATTCATCTTCATAGCTACCCATAACTTCATTTTCATCTGTGTCATCATTAGGCACTTTCCCACTATTAGTATCGTGGTTATTAGCCCAATTATTCCAAAATTTGTTATTGAAAAACTTGCGTTTGGGTTGTGCGCTTGGGGGTTTAGGGTAAGCCAAACCATTAGCGTACTCATCGATGCCTCTCTTAACTCATTCCCTCCAGTACAGCTCTTTTGATTGTGCACCTTTAACTCCTAGTGGGCGTGGCTTGAGTCTTTAAAAAATAAAGTTATCACCTTACAATTCTAATAAATACTCATTGACATAGGTCAAATATCAACACAACTGTGTTTGCCATCATGTATGCTTCAAGATAAAATATTCTGATACCTTGTACAGGGCACGGTTTTGGAATTATTAATGCAAATATGAACAAGCAATATTTGACACCTAGAGGAGCAGTAGGCGGTAACTGCAGATGCACCTGGAGGCGTCACTACTACTCTTCCCCATTTTTAAAATCTATGTGTGTTGCTCTATGCTGTTATATATTCTCAGGTATTCATATTTAAACTGTTCAAAAGAGACATAATTTCTTATGCTAATGTCCAGAACTGATAACTCTTTACTTAAAATGTCAGTGTCTTTGTCGTTATATTTTATTAACACTTCCAAAAATTCCAACCCAAACTTGTCAGACATATTTAACAGTTCATTGTGCATGGGTGAATTGTTGATGAGCCCTGATGGAAATTTCCATAGATGTAGGCCCTTAGGAACAATCCTGAGTTTAATGCATTCTCTGAAGTATGCATTTTCCATGTAAACAAACAAGGAACTTTTAGATGTGGAGCTTATTCATGGTGTCATATGGTAAAAGTAACTGATAAATATGGTAAAAGTAACTGATAATATAACTATTAGAAACATTAGACATCAGCTAAAAGGGAAATATTCTTGTAATTCCAGAGCAGTGGCTTATTTGGCCATGTGCGATTCATGCTCTGGTTTCTACATAGGAAAGACTGAGCATAAGCTAAGTCAAAGAATCTATGAGCATGACTACACTATTAGGGAAAACAATATGAATAATACATTGACCAAACATATTTCTGACAATGTGAATCATAAATGTTCCTTTGTAGTGAGTGATCAAGTCACTGTTAATGAAAAGAAGCCTTGGGGTTTAAAGTTGGAAATAAGTGAGCTAAAATGGCAAATCCGCTTTCAAGCAGATAGTTGGCCTGACATCAATTATAGCATTTCTATCTTGGCCATATTGAAACTAAAAGCACCTGAAAGAAAAAAAGGTTTCAAAACAGCAAAAATAAGGTTGTTTGACAACTGGCAAAAATATACAGTTTTATACATTAATTTATACATTTATACACATATTTAAACATATACATATACATTCTTTTTGAATATTAGTTGTATGAAATTGTTTTTAATGTAGCGTTGATAGTTTTTGATTTATATGAGGCAACAGTTTTATGTTCAGCTGTATATCATAATGACTGACACTGTTTTTAACCAATAGAAGTAAATGTTATGGTATTTAAGGTGAATGCACGTAGAATAGTTTGTCTGATGAAGTTTGAAACTTGTTCAAATTAAAGCGCTAACCGTTTCTTTGTTACTGGAATCATTAAATACTTGGTGTTTTTATATTTCTCAACTTGTGGTTCCTTTCACTTCAACATTTGAACATT
Organism: Protopterus annectens; assembly: GCF_019279795.1. Classification (NCBI taxonomy): domain Eukaryota; kingdom Metazoa; phylum Chordata; order Ceratodontiformes; family Protopteridae; genus Protopterus; species Protopterus annectens. Next base: position 949,539,984 of record NC_056727.1, read on the forward strand.
GCTCCACAGGTGCTTGGACTTCAGCCTTGTGTGTTTTTTTTATTAGATTGGTGATTTAAACTTTAACACACCTTTGAAACAGAATCCTGCCTAATGGCAAACAGAGCTCCTCAGTGGACCTTGTCAAATGCCATCTGTATGACTGGCTGGGTTAACATCATTTCACCACAGGGCTTCTGCCTGTGTCCCTTTTGAACATGGGCAATATGTGCTGATCAAGTAAATAAGGGTATAGTCTCGGCTAGGATTGTGAGTGCTGTAGGGCCATTATGCTACTAAAGTTCAAAGATCCTATGATTCCATAAGCTAATGTAAAATGCACACACACAAACCTGACTAAATTGAGGATAGCATCACTTCCACTTACTGTTTACAGGACACAGCACAGTACATACACACTGCAAGTTGGCTGCATGTAGATTAGGACACTTACCTATCTAATGGTACACACTAGAGATCACAGTGTGGGATGCACTCGCTACACCTTAAGTGTGCTATTATTATCTCTTTAGGACATCTTATGCTTGTTGACATCAGCAGGCCTAGTTGTGGTCAGGCATTTGGAGGCTCACATCACCTGCTACAACCAAAATACTGCAAAACCCTACCTCTTTCTAAGTTACTGAGGTGATTATATTTATTTTGTACAGAGATACATATACACACACACACACAGACACACACACACGCACACACACGCACACACACGCACACACACGCACACACACACACACACACACACACACATACATACACACACACACACACTCTGAGTAGCCTGGAGCGAGAGTAGAGCCCCTGTCTAGCTACTCTTACACACAATAGATCACAGTACTTATCGTACAAGCCACAGCTTAAATTTAACATTACCATGGCAACTGTTATTCTTAAGGTGAATGACATCAGCAAGCCTTGTAGAAGAGGGCAGCTTGAAAACCTGCAGCAAGTTACAGAGCCAAAAATGACAGAAGTATTGCAATTTCATAGTCAATGAGGGATGCTCACACATACACACACACACACACACACACACACACACACACACACACACACACACACACACACACACACACACACACACACACATACACACACACACACACACACACACACACACACACACACACACACACACACACACACACACACACACCAAGTGGCCTGGAGTGGGATTAGAACCCACTACCTAACTACTCTTACACACTATAGATCACAGCATTTATCGTACACATCACAGGTTAAGTCTGACATTACAATTAATGGCAGTTGGTAGTCTTAAGGTCGATGGCATCAGCAGGCCTTGTAGAAGAGTGCGGTTTGGAAACCGACAGCAACTTACAGGCCAAAAAGTACAGAACTATTACAGTTGTTTTGCAGGGAGATGCACACACACACACACACACACACACACACACACACACACACACACAGTGGCCTGGAGTGAGATTAGAACCCCTCCCTAACTACTCTTACACACTATAGGTCACAGTACTTATCACATGCGTCACGGCTGATGTCTGTTTCAGACATGACTGCAGGCAAACTACTTCTGGATTACACAAACTAGGCTTGTGTTGAACAGCATCTGTGGCTTGCAGAGTGAAATAGCTTTATACTGTTATTTGCATCTAGTAGCCTATTGGTCAGATAACTGTTATTTATCCTAGCTATGTGGCTACAGTTACCATTTTGACCATTTGTGGCTGTTTGCATTTGGCTGGGCAAGCCTGTGGGCAAGATCAATGTGCCCTATCCATGCACGTGTAGACAACATTATACATTACACCACCTGCTCACCTGTTGCTGTATGTGTGGTGACATCCAGCAGGCACAGGGGTCTGTAGGTAAGTGCATCATGTACTGTTACTTTGGATCCTTTGAGCAACATTATAGATGTGTGAAAGTGCAGCTTTACTCACCATTATCAGGGTATGTAGTACAATACAGACATCCACACACATATTTATGTGTGTAACAGGGATGTATATAGAAATGTATGCTGTGTGTGTACGATATATATATATATATATATATATATATATTTATGTGTGTTACATAGAGATATGGGGAGAGGCCTGAGATGTATGTTTTTATACATATGGTTATATATAGGTATATATAAATATATCTCTATTTGTATATATATATATATATATACAGATAGATATACTATCTATGGGAGAGAGAGATAGTGATAGACAGATATGTATACATATATGTATGTATGTATAGACATGTCTATACATAACAGGTAGTTTTGGGCAAGGGGCAACAGAACTGCACTCTGTTTAACTAACCGTGTGAGCATGCTCAGTGGTATTGTCAGTACTTATAAACTGACTCCAGGCCACACCTACCTGCACTCCAGTCTGAGATTCTGTGTGTTACAGACAATGACATCTGTCCCTGTGTCTGCAGTACTGCACTTCACTCAAATTGTCCACTGCATTCCTCAGCTGTCTGATGTAATTAATATGTGACAGAGGTTAATAATGTTACACCTCACACAGACTGACAGGTTGTAAAAACACCAACATAGTATGCTGGAACCGACAATCAGCGTGTATGAACAACAGAATGAAAAAAACACACACTGAATCCCCTCGGGTCTTGGGAGGCTTGCACAACCACCAAATGACTGAATATCCTGGAGCGTTGATTTTTTAGAAATTTAATAAACAATCCAAAAACAGTTTAGCACTTTCACTCAAACAGTTGAGCATCATCAGAACTGTTAATCACTTACAATACACTAACTTATATGCACTTTTTGGCGCCAACATAGATTCAAAGTTTTAAAGATACAAGGTCCTTGTGTGAATACTAAAAACATTATAAAAAATACTAATAAAATCTATCATATACCAATATATAATAACTACGCAAATACAAAATATTATATAAGATTTTGCATAGATAAAAAGTAATAAAATTGTTAGTAAAATATAATCTATATTGTGTACTAACTTCCACACTCATATTGTACAATGCATCAACTCTATTCTGTGGGTGAAATACAAATTTATATCACAACATATACTTAATACTTATTGAATCATTTAAACCCGGGTCATGTGCTACATCCGTGTATAGTTGCCACCAGGTTTCTTTGTATAACAACTGTTCTTTGTAATTTCCTCCCCTATTACTCAACTTTGCATGATCTATAATACCAAATTTAAAAGTATGTCTCATATCGTATTTTTTAACATGTCTGTACAGAGCGTTATTTTCATTTTTTGTTTTTATACTGTACAGGTAGGAATATATCCTTTTACTGAACTTCTGCTCAGTTTTACCTATGTAAAAACATGGGCATCTTTCACACTTAGCTAAATATACCACCCCTTTTGTGTTGCAATTACCTGATTTAAATCGGATGATGGTATTATTAACATTATCCAGTTTAATTTTCTCCTCTTCAATAATATTTCTTATTTTGGCTACATATGGTCCATATTCCATTACACATACCTTTCCAGATTTCGCTGTCACTAGTGGGCTTGTATTAGAATCTCCTTCATTATAGTTCATCCCATACACGTATTCACCTAATAGGGGTTTATATTTAATACCCCATTCTTTTATTATTACCAACAATTGGAGTATTATACAGGCTGATGATAGCATAGTACACATTTTGGGTAACGCACCAACTTTTGTTTATAAAATGGGGAACAACTTAAAGAAGTTGCTAGAGAGAAGGATAGATAATCGTTACAGTAATGGTAAACACACCACTAAATGTGGTATGTGCCATCAGTGTACGAATATCATTGAAGAGGAGATAATTAAACTGGAAAATGTTAATAATACCATCATCCAATTTAAATCAGGTAATTGCAACACAAAAGGGGTGGTGTATTTAGCTAAGTGTGAAAGATTCCCATGTTTTTACATAGGTAAAACTGAGCAGACGTTCAGTAAAAGGATATATTCCTACCTGTACAGTATAAAAACAAAAAATGAAAATAACGCTCTGTACAGACATGTTAAAAAATACGATATGAGACATACTTTTAAATTTGGTATTATAGATCATGCAAAGTTGAGTAATAGGGGAGGAAATTACAAAGAACAGTTGTTATACAAAGAAACCTGGTGGCAACTATACACGGATGCCGCACATGACCCGGGTTTAAATGATTCAATAAGTATTAAGTATATGTTGTGATATAAATTTGTATTTCACCCACAGAATAGAGTTGATGCATTGTACAATATGAGTGTGGAAGTTAGTACACAATATAGATTATATTTTACTAACAATTTTATTACTTTTTATCTATGCAAAATCTTATATAATATTTTGTATTTGCGTAGTTATTATATATTGGTATATGATAGATTTTATTAGTATTTTTTATAATGTTTTTAGTATTCACACAAGGACCTTGTATCTTTAAAACTTTGAATCTATGTTGGCGCCAAAAAGTGCATATAAGTTAGTGTATTGTAAGTGATTAACAGTTCTGATGAAGCTCAACTGTTTGAGTGAAAGCGCTAAACTGTTTTTGGATTGTTTATTAAATTTCTAAAAAATCAACGCTCCAGGATATTCAGTCATTTGGTGGTTGTGCAAGCTTCCCAAAACACCAACATAATAATACCTCACATCCAAATATGGATTATTCCAGATTAGAACCATCAACACCATCACCCATTATAACTTCCCTTGTATACTGAGCCAAACAAGCTGCCAGACAGAGAACAGTCATTCATCAAACAATCAACAGCATAAATATGTACGCTGTTATTCCTGCGTTAAGTGAGACATACAATGTATGATCAATTTCCATGTTAATTTCCTGAGATTGCCTGGACTGCTGATATACCATTGATGAGTTACTGTTACAGCACTTATAGGGAACACTGCTGTACTGGGAGTGGGGGAACAATACCACATGTTCTACTAGGATACACAGTAGTCCAAATATCATGTAACCCCTCTGATTAAAATCTCCCTTGACTGATGTAGTGAGTATTCCATGCATGAGGCCTAGTGACTATTAAAGGGCACATGATACTGGCCTGGGTATCTGTAGTCCCATGTGGATGTTACTTCTGTTCAAACAGCCCATTATATTTACTTGCATAAATGTATCAGATCCATACATACCATACCATATCATACTAATCCTTACAAGTACTGTATGGGTTAAAGACTTACCTTGCAAATGCAGCAGTTGACAGGACTGTAGTTCAGGGCTGACTCTGTCTGATGCAAGCAGTACACAGCCAATACATGGATAGGTACAGGTTGTGTGAGTTTCATGGCATAATGTTTAATATATGTATGAGAGTAGGAGTAAGGTGTCAGTCCCTAGGTCCCTAGGTTGTCGATGAATGTGCTATGCGTTGTCTCTTAGCCAAATCCAGGGCATACTGAGCATGCCTATGTCTGCCTACAGGGACATCAGCAGGAGGTTCCTTTTCCGAGTCCTCCTGTGACTGTGGCTGTGGTGACCTAGGCACTGGTGGGGGACTGTGAACCCCTTCCCTTTGCTGATCCTGCTGAAGATGTTTCTGTAGGATCAGATTGTGTAGCATAGCAGATACTGTGAACATATGTGCACATGTGGCTGGAGAGTACTGCAGGGCTCCACCAGATATATCTAGGCACCAGAACTATGACTTCAGAAGCCCAAGCACATGCTCTATGATGTTCCTAGTTTGTGCGTGTGTCTCATTATGGCATTCTTCTGTGAGTGTGTGTGTGTGCATTTCTGAAGGGTGCCATCATCCACAGTTCCAGGGCAAAGTCAGCACCCCCAGTAAATGGCCATGTGGGATGTCCCCTGTAGCAAACCTCTGGGACAGCTATGATGTGTGCCAGATATGGGAGATGTGATAACTGTCAGGGCTGCCAGCACTCACATTCAGGATAATCCCCTGGGCATTGCACATGACCTGGCAGTTAATGGAGTGGTATCCCTTGCAGTTGATGTAGATTCTACCCTCTTCACCAGGTGGTGCCTTAATGTGTACATGAGTGCAATCTATGGCACCCAGTACTTCAGGATAGTGTGCTACACAGTAGAAGTGTTGCATATTGCTGGCCCTCACCTCAGCGGTGAAGGGAAAAGAAATGCATTCACTGGCATGTGGTAGCATGGCATCCAGGAAATGGTGGAGTATTCTGGATGCAGATGCCTTTCAGACCCCCATCATGTCCCTAGTTGGTCTTTGGAAAGTACCTGTAGCTAGTATCCTAAGGGCTACACATACCTTTGTTTCCACTGGGATGGGTTCCCCTCTGTTGGCTCTGGGTCTGAGTTGAGGGCAGCAGAGCTCAGTGAGTTCTTGTAGTATGTCCCTGTCCACCCTGTAACACTGTACAATATCCAGCTCATGTAGCTCCTGGAAAGTTAGCCTGGGACTGAACACGCTTCTCCTTCTCTGCCTAGGCCTATTGTCAGCAGCACCAGCAGCATTGACTTCAGCATTCGGCACGTACAAATGTAGCAGATCTGCAGCAGCCTCTAGCATTATCTCAGTAAAAATTCCCAAGTCTGTACTCCAATGGTCAAGAGCATTGGGGAAAAATCAGAATGTAGGGTGTATGCATACATTATACAGCTCTGCTGTAGGTGCAGAATGTGTGATTCGCTAACTATGATGCATTTCTTCTGCCTACAATATAATTAACATCTTTTAATGGCCCTATTTCAGTGTCCGATGCCGCACACAGCACCACACAGTGCAACATAGCTTATACAAAGGTGAAACTTTCTAAATGAATACATTCAGTTTTAAGAACACGCTCAGCTAGGTGGCACACCATGCAAACACGTGCACCTAAGCTTAAAAGAGCTTAGAAGTGAGAGGACACACCCATCCTGTCAGCCACATTCTGTGTAAACATCAACATTGTGTAAGACCCTACACGAAGGGGATATGTGGATATGACTACTGCTTTCTGCTATTCAATAACCTCACCTCATTTGCATACTTATCCATGCTGACATCCTAGAAACTACATGCTTCATAGTCCTATCACCTTAGTAACAGCAGCAATGCACCATTGTAGGGACCTCACACAAGGTCCTATAATACATTTCTGTCATATATTATAAAATTATTTTTTTTTTCTATTTTTTTTTACTTTTCTATTAAGCATGTTTGCACACTGTGGTATGAAGCTCAAACATGCTGAGATTATTAAAAAATGTATTAATTTAACTTATTTCCTTTAACTTTTCTGACATACAGACTAATAATTTTTCTCATATATGTATGTGGTCTTACATTTTCAGGGGATTTATGTCCACGTTTCTACAGTTTTACAACTCCTTTTGTCTGTCTAGACTCCTGAATGTGGAATTTTTCCACACACACTACAGACACTGACACAGAGTTTGAACAGATGCCTTTCTACATGCTGGATCACTCTATCTGCCTCATTTTTATGAGATTCACCTGCTTATGAGGTGAGCTGCATGCCACAGAATTTTCTCTATTTGCTTGTGTGTGCACGCCGCTCAGCAGTGCTTACTGAGTCTTAATATGTTCACGTCCATGTAAGCATCACGGCGGGATGCCTACATGAAAAAAAATGTGCATGCTTTATTAAATTCCTCCCACAGTGTTGTTTACAGTGTTGAAATTTGCAACATCAAAGGAGATGGTTACTAATTTGTGGTCTTCTTTGAAGAAGATACTATAGGCATGATACACTTGGACTATGTTCAGAATATTCCAACCAATAGTAGACTGGTTAACTATTTATTCAAGGGAATTATCATTTATTAGGTCCATAAATCTCTGGGAAAAGCCACTTTCTAAATTGTAAGTACACCAATTAACCAAGTTTCCCAATACAATTTTTTTAGGAGGTAATTCAGTTAGAACCTTTAGAAATCTCTCATGGTGTTCTGGGTTTATAGATAATGTCCTATTGCAGTATATAATTCAGAGTCTTGTTGAGGGTTAAACTGCACCCAATAAATTCAGTTTATGGGCTATCTGAGAATCTGCTTTGAGATGATGTGCTCTCTGACAAAATTGGGAGACACTTACACAGTTGTCTACAGGCCTGAATATATGGTACTTGCTAAAGCCAGCTATGTAGGTAAAGCTCTCTTTACAATTAAACCAGGTCTTAATTATGACAAAGACATAGATATTTTCAAGTTGCAGGAGGGCCTCACGATCAAGCAATTTATTATTAAGACTTCTTGCATTAAAAAGAACAACTCAGATATGGTCAGAATTTGGATGTACTGTAGCAGTGTCAGCTTTGTTGGGCTGTCCAATAGTTGGACTTTGTCTAAAACAGGCACTGTGGGGGCAGCATGGGATTTGGCCAGTATGTAAAAACCATGGAACAAAAACACAAGTCATTTATATCAGCATAAACCACCAATAGGTCGCATTTTTAGCTGCATGGTGTAATGGTATGAGGGACAGAAGAGATCACTATCACATCACAGATGATCACATTGGAAAGACAGCTGTCACCTGTCCTTACCCCCAGCCTTACAAAAATGGAGTCTGGGTGCCTTGATATGGAAGCCACTACTTACTAGAACAATTCTGTATGAGTTCCCTGAATTGGTAATGGTGTAAGCATCATATTTGACAGACAGGTAACTCATTGATGAGTGGGAGGATGTACTGTGGTAATAGTACTTTTATGCTGAGACTTAACTTTCCTAGGTCTAGAAAGCTTGGAAAGTGACCTTTTGACAACATCAGTATATGACAGTTTAGTAAATTTCTAACAATGTAGGCGCTGTGTGGTGCTCACAGGTCATCTTTCTAAGTGAAAGGGTTGAAGCTATGTTGTAACTTTCATCTGTCACAGGTCATGCAGTCATGTCATGTTTACGAATGAATAATTCATTGTCTATGAGCATTAGGCAGTCCCTACACTACCTAAGAACACCCAGTGCTGCAAGGTTGGCCACAAAAGGGACGCACGTTAATTTGTCTTCCATGTTGGCTAGGAGTGTTTATGACTTGCAGTGGCAATTGTCTTGTAAGCAGTAGGTGGCATGAGATGATAAACATAGTAGTTTTATTGGTAAATGTTTCACAATAATGACTACCTCCCCTTGTGTTAAAGAAGTTTCTTTGAGAACTATCAAATCCAGAAAAGACTGATTTTTTTTTTTGAATGTAGTAGAGCTTTAGCTAATAATGCATACAGTGCTATCCTATACTGCTAGTCTATTTAAGGCAACCGAATTCATGAGCAGAACCATGGGTGGGAAGAAACACTGTGGGTTCCTCTGGAGGCAAAGGAGGGCAATACCTTTTCATCAGGGGTTGTTTACAGATCCCAAAATCAAGGAAAAGAAAGTGAGAAACAAGTTATAGTCTTTAGAATGGCAAACATGGCTTATACTGTTGCTGTGGGACCTGAATAGTAACAGGAATACCTCCACTTTTAATATCATTGTGTGTCTTCCTCCAACCAGAAGCTGGCCCTACAAGAACTGTGCTGTCAAGTGTCTCCTGATAAGACAACTTCCCAAGTCCAACCCAGATGTCACCACTGGAAAACTGTTTTGCAAGCTACCAGATTATTAGTGCATAAAAGCACTATTTCCATAACATTTTACATTCCCACTGTTCTTTTCAAAGCAGCTGAGGCAGGCCCCCCCCCCCCCCCCCATCTTTAAGTCTTGGTCTCTTGGTCTCTAGAACTAATAGCTATCTGGTTTCATGGTGTTTTCTGTACAGCTATGATATAGCTGGTATATTCTCAGGCAGATTATGTGGTCAGTGCTGATGCATCATCTTCCACATGCTCGCAACCTCTCACCTACTACTGCTGATCAGTACACTTGCTCTGCTGCTATTGGTCAGTTCTCTATAACCTACATCCTAGATTGTGGGTTCCAAGTTTAAACTTTAAATCAATTTCTGTATTCGCTTAGGTCACAGACTGCAGTGGCATGGATAGTTTCTCCATTCCATATTCCCCATTCAGGTATGCCCTCAACTTCCCTAAATTATATGCCTCTCATATATTCTCTTGGTCAGGCCAACTTGTGGAATAGTCATTCCAGCAATCTGATGTGTTTGACTCCATCCACATTTACTCAGTCAAGTGTACTCAGACCTGTGCTAAGCATGGCAGTTTTAGTACACAGCATTCTATTATTAATTGCCAAGCTAGATGATTCTCTTGCTACAGCCTTTTGTGTTCAGGCACATAGTCCCTGTATTCAGATTTTACATTCCACTAAGAATATACTCTGCATCAATGTTTTTAGAAGCTTCATTGCTTAAAATCTAATTACACAGATATGTGAAACCCTCCATTCTGTAAAACATGTACTCTATATTATATCAAAAAACAAAATTCCATACATACAGAAAAATATTTTACTTTATGATCATATTTGTCTGCATCCAGGGCCACTACTTAACTGCCTAGAACAGCACATAATGTTCCTTTACGTTAATCAGATCTGGCTTTAAAAGGCTGGCACCAATGACTGTAGCAAATGCAGTAAACTGTCAGTCATGCAGAGCTGACTATATATGTACACCCCCCCTACTTGTAGTAGCATGGCTGTATCTCACCAGCACTGATTCCAGAATCCTCCCTCCTGGGTACAGTCTGTACATATCTGATCATCTCAATCCACTAAAAAACAAATCACTAACACAAAATCAATAATGCAGAATGCCACAAACACAGAAAGAAAGAAAAACTGAGAACAATGTTTTTGCACTCTCTGTGGGTGCTTGACCTCACCATCCATTATTTTAATACTCTAACTCCAGTCACATAACCGCTTAGCAAGGGCAAATACCTAGCCATTACAGCATTTCCAGCATTCCACTGCAGAATAAATGAATAATATTTCCCTTTCTCCATGGTTGTGTGATAGTGGAGTTAGTTTATTTAAGTAAGGGAGGGGAGATAGAAAGGTTTCCTTACTGCAAAAAAAATGTATTTGATTATCTACATTACTAATTCTTGCTTAGCGTTTTTTCAACAGTGGAATCAATCAGCTGGCAAGACTGAGGTCCAATGGCCCTCACAAAGGTGCAGGTAAAATTGCCATGATTTACTGAATCACCATAATGAGTGCGATGTTACCATTCTTGCTCCAGTGCACACATCAAAACAATTTGCTTATGCATATACATGTAAATACAGTAAAAAAAAACATGCATTTTAGTTTGTGTTTATTTATTTATTTATTTATTTATTGATTTTATTTTACATTTGTTAACCGGGAGGGTCCGACTGGACACAGGTCCATTTTCAGCAAAGGCCCGGGGAGAAAAGCTCCATGTTACACTCTTAGTAATTATACAGTTCTAAACAAGTTTTAAGAACAAATTTAGGTGTTACATTATGTAGTACAAAAATGAAAATTCCACAGTATATATTGCATTTGTTAGAAGTAATAAGTAGTAGAAAATTAACAAGAACATTTTTTTTTTATATTCTCATTCACAATTAGCATTTGTAGAGACATAGATACATATATACATACATATTATATATATATATATATATATATATATATATATATATATATATATATATATATATACATATATGTTGATAGCCACACATCAAGAATATAGATATTGAAGTAAGACCAGGATGAGTATATGAAGTTCTCTGATAAGGTTTATACCTTTCTCAGATACAGATTATAGTCTATATCAGGTACAGATTTTAGTATTGTAGTGAACAGGTGATAGTATGTTTTATCCTATTGTCATGATGCGGAGTTTGGATGAATAAGCAAGGATATTAGTAGGGCTATGTAAGGAAAATGTCAGAGAGAAGCAGAATCTTTGCAACTGTGTAAAGTTATTATTTACCCTGGGGAGTAGCAAGAGCAGAGCCAACTGTTTGAATAATGGGATTTCAGGAGGTGTTTGAATTGGGTACTCGAAGAAGTGGTAGTTATGTGGCTTGGAAGTGAGTTCCAATTTTGGGCTATTGTGCAGGCAAAGAGAGATTTTCCTGCTTCATTTTTATGTCTGATTACATGAATGAGGTTTTGGCTGCTGGATCTTAGGGCTCTAGAGGAGTTGTGGGGCTGAATTAGTAGCTGGAGTGCCGGTGTTTTCTCAGGGTAGTAATAAAGTTGATGTGCTACTGTGGCTTGTTGAAGACGTAGTAGCTGAGGAAGCTCCAGCCACTTGAGTTGCATTAGGGAATGACAATGATGGGACCTATTTGTGGAGTCTGTAGCAAACTTAGCAATCTTGTTGTAACATGATTCCATTTTGCGAAGTTCGGTAAGGTGAAGATTAGTTACTCACCTTTGGCATCAAAAGTTAACTACTTATTATTTATAAGAAATTGCAACATTACTCAGAGAGCATCTAGCAATCAGTCTCCCACCCCTCCTTACAACCTTTGGAGCTGACTCAATTCACCTTATTAAGCAGAACTGCCAAGGCATCCAGTAAAGAAAACACTCTATACCAGATATTTTCTTGTCCCACGTATCATAGGACACTAGTATTATGGCAGATGAATTCACTGATTGCCTCCCAACATTTTCTAGATGACACAATAAAAATAATACATTTCCTTATCACTGCTTATCCAGAAGCACAAAAAAAAAAAAAAAAAAAAAAACAATTGACTTAGAAGTTAATCCCTCATTGTGTTAATTGGCCACTACCTTACTACCACGATTCAGACTCTGCTAAAAAAAACATAGTCATATTTATTCTCAGAGGTTTAGTTCATGTCTGATACAGTCAAATCAAGGCAACACTCCTTCCATGGCTCATAAGAGGGATGAAAGTATGCCATAGTTTAGGTTAGGTACCGTGGGAGAATTTGCAGTTAACCATCCAGTCATCCAAATAGTAGTACTTTGCTTTATGTGGACTGAAGATGGTTCCACAGAAGCAGTATGAGTGATACAAACCTTTCCCCTCCAACATATTCTATCCATTTTGCAAAATAGATTGAGATCCTTTCAGCATGTGTTTATGATTCCATTGAATGTGTAAATGTGTAATAGGTCTGACAGAATAGGGTCTGTTGAAGCTATATATTTATATATATATATATATATATATATATATATATATATATATATATATATATAGATATATATAGTTCCCCTTCACAAGCTCGAGTTACTGAAAGCTCGAAATTCATAAGCTCGAGCCCAGAATCTCGAGTTTCAGTAACTCGAAATTGTGAAGGGGAGACAACCAAAACAAAATGGAAGCTTACTTACATGTATGCAGGGGGCAGAGTCCCCCTGCACTCTCCCTGCTTAAATATACCAACTCTGTGACCGCACTATAGCAGAGGAACAGAAATTCTCCCATTGTGCACTTCTGTATACAGCGCAAAACAGGAGATTTCCCTCATCCCCATTGTAGTGTAATCTTGGAGTTGGTATATTTAAGTAGGGGGGTGTCATGGGCATAGCCCCTCACGTGGGGGGTGCAGGGGGGCTTGCCCCCCTGCAAAAACATTGTAAAGACATTTTTTAAATGTCTTTTACATCCGCTCTAGAATTTCGAGTTGCTGAAAACTCGAGATTCTGGACTCGAGCTTATGCATTTCGAGCTTTCAGCAATTCGAGATTCTGAAGGGGAACTATATATATATATATATATATATATATATATATATATATATATATATATAAGACAGAGGTTGCCTATCAATAACCTATATGATATTAAGAAAAGGGACAAGGCCTTGAGATGGTCTGCATAGATTTATGATGTAGACCACTATTTTTTTAGTAAAAAAGTTGTGACAAATGTTTGGACAGGTACATACCCAAAAGGGCATTATACTCATTAATAGGTCCAGTGAATTATTACATTACTGGATATGGATGAAATGCCTTTTGATGTAAGCTGTGAAATGAAAAAGGACTTCCTTCAACAGTAAATACATGGTGATCAAAGGGCAGTTCATTGCTGACCTAGGTTCCCATATCCTTAACAACAAGATCAGTTTTCAGGGTTGTGTGGTTAATGGGATAATTATGAAGGGATTTATGCTTGCTGAAGGCTATAATTATAAACTTCTGTACAAAGAGCAGGGCAGTGAAATCTAACTGAAATTTGAAAACAACCACCCCTAAAAAAAGAAAGAAAGAAAAAAAAGAAACCCAACACAGTCAGCTTTTCTCTAGTGTTTCTTTTATCTTCATGCACTTTCTAGCACCCCAACCATTATGCTATCACAGGTATCTAGTACAAAACTGTTAAAAGCTTTCAAAGTTCAAAACCACATACATTCATTTAAAGTAACCAATAATCATTTCAAAAAGCATTTCCAGTTCAGTTTTCTGTCAAAAGACACAGGGAGTATTCTATAAGTCTGTGAATATACACTGACTCTTTCCTTTCCAGTAAATATATTTCTCCCATAAAAGAGCCCACACATTGACCCAACACAACAGACGTAAAGTAATTAAAAGTTTCCCATATTCATCACTAGTTTTTGTGGACAACAGGTGACATATCCCCTTTGTCCATGCACACTTCTGGTAACTCTATCATTACTGGAGTATAAGTAAGGCTGAAGCACACAGCAGGTCCCCTGAAATAGTGTAAGGGTTTGCACCAGAAGTCAGGTGAGGTCAGATTAAAAGGATGTGATGGGCACCCCAGAAGAAAGGCAGGAGAAAGGAAATTTGATATCTTTAAAATATTTTAGACACTAGTAAAGCCCAAAATGGCAGGACTATTGTAAAAAGAACTGGGCAAGAGCAAGTGACATAATATGAAGATAGCAAGAGTAATATGGGTAAGTATGTTTTCATGGAAAGGTTTGGGGCTGAATGAATCAGCTTTACAGAAAAGGTAGGAGATTATAACAGGAAAATGCACATGGCTTAGGACACACAAAGTGTATATTCTTGGACATAGGGAAGAAGTAAAACATATTAACTGTCAATGACTATTTATCCATGAAGTTATGAAATATGTAGAATAATTTGACCCAGTAAACTTTTATCTGGATTCCCAGTCCAGATTTTTTCATGAAAGCCATTAACAAAGTCATATAAATAGAAAAGGCTAAACTAGCATCAGAAAAGTAGCTCTTCGTTATTTTTCATAGCAAATTAAAATCTGTCTAGTTGTTGTGACTTTCGGCTTTTCCCGGTTAGGGGTCGCCCCAGCGGAACTCCGGTCCGCTAATGAATGGCAGTTGATTTTTACGTACCGAGTTGCCAGCCCTGACGAATTTAAAAAATAGACATCATATTATGAAACTATACAAAGAAATGACTATAAAGTTTGGAGTTGAAATAGTCAATTATGAGCTTGCATTTACAAATGCTTGTAAGGCGTTTATTCTTTTAACATGTCTGCACTGAATTCCCATTATCCTTTTCACTTGTTTGCAGAGCTAGATTTACAACACATCGAACGGTGATTTATAACACAGGAGCACGGAACAGTCTTTGTCTTTCGTTACCATGGTGCTGGGTTTAGAAACAAATCAGCCTTTTCAATTTATTAGCTTGGAGCATCTATTTTTTATATTGGAGCACTGCTGGAGTTAAGCAGATCTCTGTCTTTATAATTTATTACCAGAGTACAATATTGCATTCATTTGGTTTAAGTAGGTTATACAATCTGGTCTCTACACAGCAGCTTTAGTGCTTGTTTTACTAGTACTGTCTTAATTTGAGTTTTTTTCACTTTTTTTTCCATATGACTAATGCTTGTTATATGTGTATTTGTCCTGCTCCATTACCATGTTTCTTTCTTATATTTGGTGTTATTCCTTTATTTATGGATGAGGAAGGTTAATTGATCTACAAGAGTTTTTCAGGCAGGCCCAATGTCAAGAGGCACAAGCCAAAACTCACTGCATTAAATATAGTTTAGTAGCAGAAACAAAACATTCAAACACACAGTATGGAAAATGTTAGCATAATAGACTACAGTAAAGTAATACACTATACCAATATAAAGTCAAGGTTAGTAAATAACTGTATTTCTAACAAAGTACAGAGATATTCCTCTCAGAGTCTATCTGATTAGAAAATGGAAACCTACTAAAAGTCAACAAATAACCACAAAGCAAATGACCCCAGTAAAGGTATGCAGAAGTTTCTTTATAGGTTCATAGCTTGTTACTATGGTAATAACCTCTACGGCCCTTGCAAGTCTAGCTGCACACCCCAAACCATTTAGGCTCCAAGGATCATATGGGGGGCGTGTTAGTAAGTATGTAGTTAAGGATTTGTAGAGGGAAGTCTCTGGGACAGGAATCTATCCCTCCAGCATGTTCTGTTTATTGTGGTGACAAGGTTGAGGTCCCTAGAGCGTGTAGCTCGGAGGGATTGGGATTACTTTAAGTGGAGCATGTCCAACAGCTCTGGGTTTGACAAAGCTATGTCAAACCCAGAGCTGTTGGACATGCTCCACTTAACCTTGTCACCACAATAAACAGAACATGCTGGAGGGATAGATTCCTGTCCCAGAGACTTCCCATACTCTGGAACAGTCTACCTATCTATGTCAAACAGAGCTCCTCATTAGCACTCTTCAAGAAAAATCTTGATGATTGGATGGGAAATGGGAAATTCACCCCGGGGATCACTTCTGTGGCTCTGCTCGACAGGGGCACAGGAAAATAATTTTCTTGGGTGGTGAAAGCCAGGGTACATTTTTTGGCTAGGCTTGTATAGGCCCT
This sequence comes from Protopterus annectens, assembly GCF_019279795.1. Classification (NCBI taxonomy): domain Eukaryota; kingdom Metazoa; phylum Chordata; order Ceratodontiformes; family Protopteridae; genus Protopterus; species Protopterus annectens. Next base: position 949,556,605 of record NC_056727.1, read on the forward strand.
AGGGCTGATAGCCTAGTACCTACCTATGAATCTATGAACCTATGTTAATTAGGATAATACTTTTCTTATTGATGGCCTCTGTGGTACTCCACTGGTCTGAAGTCGGATTTGGAGTCTGCTTCTTTCACAGTGTGGGTTCTGTCCCTAAGCCAGTTGGCAACCCATCTTGTGACATAGGGATTTATACTTAGTTTAGTGAGTTTAACTATAATTCCAGAGTGGAGGATGGTGTCAAAAGCTTTGGCGAGATCTAGATAGGCTGTGTGAACCACCTTACCCTCATCTATGACTTTGGTGACTGCTTCAAAGAAGTCTGTCAGGTTTAAGAGACATGATCTGACTTTTACAAACCCGAACTGGGTGGGGTCCAGAGTTTGGAGATTACCAATGTCTTTGTTTATGAGTTCCATGATGATATGTTCCATGGCCTTGCAGACCAGGCTTGTCAGGCTAATGGGGCGGTAGTTCCTGGGGTCCGTCATGGCTCCCCCTTTGTGGAGTGGGATAACCATCGTGGTGCGCAATTCAGTGGGCACAAAGCCTGAGGTGAGGCTATGATTGAACATGGTACTTAGGTGGGGTGCCAGTTTGTTCTGTAGTTCATGTAGAAAACAGCCTGGAATATTGTCAGGTCCCATAGATGCTGTGTTCTTGGCTTTGGAGAGTGTGTTTTTTACCTGTGCAGTCATGATTACAGAAACTTTGCATTTTTCTGGTATAGAGACGGGCCTTCTAGGGGGTGAGAGGGGGGGTAAAGTTAGCATTGAACCTATCTGCCAGGATGTTGGCAATATCAGTTGGTTCTGTATATTTAGTGTCATTGTGCTGTAACTCAGAGCAGATCTGAGTGTTGTCATTGAGATTCTTGACATAGCTATAGAATGCTTTGTGGTTGTCTTTAGAGTCAGTGGCAATTTTGCTTTTATAATTAGCTTTGGAGGATTTTATGAGGGATCTCAGCTTCTTACTGAGGCTGACCAGGGAGCTCCTCCAGTCATGGGATTTTACTCTTTTTTGCAACAGTTTATTTCTTCTGTTGTAGAGTTTGTTTATGGTAGAAGACCACCAGATTGGCTTCCTTTTTTGGAGGATCGCATCTTGGTTCTGTTAGGGATAGCACAATCCATGCACTCGTGTACGTGCTTATAAAGTGCATTTTGTAGAATTCAGCAGTCGTACCTCTATTGTCCGTCTGCATGGGTGTCATGAAGTTTGCCACTTCTGTCTTAAGAAGTGTGAAGTTGGCTTTGGAGAAGTTTTTTTACGGTGGTTTCCCTAATGTGGGGCTAGATTGCTGTCTACATGTGTTCCCAGATTCCTTACTACTGGGTTGACTTTTAGGGACATTTTATCGATGGAATAATTAATTTGCATTGACCTATTCCCAAAAGGCATTATAATGCATTTTTTGACATTGAGTTTTAGGCCATGGCTTAGGCACCAGTCATTTGCCTGTGTTAAACCCACTTGCAAGATGTTTGTGTCTTGGGGAGAATCTATAATCTCTCCCAATTTACAATCATCTGTGAACTTAGTGAGTCACAGGCCTTTAACATTAGCCTTGACTTCTGAGAAGCAGATGCCAAACAGGAGCGGAACCAGCATGGAGCCCTGGAGTACTCCACTGGTGACTGGTTTCATGGTGCAGGTGGTCTCACCGATCCTGACTTTTGGGTCCTGTCTGTGAGCTAGCCAGCTATCTAGTGAGTTATGTAAGGTTTTACACCTAGCTCAGGGAGTTTAGCAACAATACCTGAGTAGGGGATTGTATCAAATGCCTTAGCTAGGTCAAGATATGCAATATGTGCTCTTTTACCTTTTTCCATTGCCTTGGTGACCCTCTCAGAGAAGTGTACCAGGTGAAATAGGCACAATCTTCCCTTAACAAAGCCAAATTGGGATGGGTCCAGAGTATGTAAGTTGCCAATGTCCTTGTTTATCATTTCCATGATAATTCATTCCATGGCTCTGCATATTAGGCTTGTTAAATTGATGAGTCTTTAGTTCCTTTGGTCAGCTGGTGGTCTGCCATTGTGGAAGGGACTGACTGTTGCAGTCCACCATCCACTTGGAATATAGCCTGGTTCAAAGCTATAGTTGAAGAGTGCCTCAAGTGGTCCTGATACGTCATGTTTTAGACTGTACAGGAGGCAACCATGGATGTTGTCAGGAGCCATGGGGGTGGTGTTCTTGGCTTGAGGAAGTGCTGTCAGCACCTGGTCCATGCTGATAGCTGGGGGAAGTATGCTGGAGGGGATTTAACTTGATAGAGCTGGGGAGAGTGGAGGAGTAAAGCCTGAGCTGAATTTATCATCCAGTATATTTGCTATGCTATCCTGATTGGTGTAGGTGGTACTGTTCATCACCAGTTCAGCACACTGTTGTATGTTACCTCTAAGGTTTCAGCCATAGCTGAAGAAGGCCTTCCGATTGTCCCTAGCCTGTGACGCTATCCTGACCTCTTATTTGGACTTGATGGACTTAATTAGACCTCTCCGTTTCTTGTTTAGTTGTATAAGAGAGCACTTGTCTTTAAGGGAGTTGATTTTCCTGATTTTGGACATGAATTTTCATCTTTTATTAAGTACTCTGTTTAGGTGAAGATTTCACCAGTGGGGTTTGTTTTTAATGTTTGTTTAGGGTTTCTTTCTTGTACAGCAGCCTCTATGCAGCCATTCACATGTTTTATAGTGGTTCCATGAATAATTCTGCATAGGTAGCTGTGTTCTCAGGGTTGGGGGGAACCTTGAATTTTGACAAACTGTCACGTAATAGGATGTAATTTGCCTTTGAGTAGTTCCTAACTCTTAATGGTTTAGCTGGATTTTCTGGGTAGAGTTTTACTTCAAATGAGACAACTTTGTTATCCGACCTCACTAGTGAGGATGTGACACAGGAGGTTGGTGAAAATACCAGATCCAGTTTGTCTGATCCTCTGATTGCAGCATGTTCTATCTGTTCCAGGATGTTTGTGTTCATAAATTTCAAAGGTCCAGGAAGCATTGTACCTATGAGGCAGTGAACATTTCCCAGTCTATAAAGAGGTAGTTAAAGTCACCCATAAATGGGGTGTTTGGTTGGGTGGTGAGCATCTCTAGTAGGTTTATATAAGAGTCGTAAGAGTCTAGGGGCATAGATGATGACCTGTAACTAGCCATGATATGGTGAGGGAAGTTATCTATGGTGACTTTCACATGGATGAGTTCCATGGTATCATCCCGTTTAACCAACATGGAGGTATATTTGTTGCTAACATAGATTGAAATACCTATACCTTTAGCCCAGTCTGTGCTGTTGTTGATTTAAATGTGTGGAAGGTGCTGTAGTCTTGCACTTATGGAATATTTTCTATGGCTTTAAACCAAGTAAATAAAATAAAAAGTTCCGTACTGAACAGACGAAAAAGTCTTTTATTCACAGTTCCAACCAGTAAGTCTCAGTCACAGAACAGATGTCTACATTCTCCACTGTAAGGAGGATTTGAAGTGTGTGGAACTTTTTGTTTAGGCTTGGAGCATTGAGCAGTAACACCATAAGGTTGCTTGTAGACTTTTTCACTATGTTGGTAGTCATGTCTTTTTGGCATTGCCTACCAAAAGGCTCTAAGGGGTGAATAACGTTTTAGCCAATATCCAAAAGGCTAGGTGGGGGGGGGCAGGTGCAGCCCAGCCTTGGCAAAGCAACATGGTCTTTTGACCATGTTCTCCCATGCTGACAGATATTGGATCCCCCTGCCTGGAGTAACACCAGAAACTAAGCTAACCATTTTATGTTCACGCTGTAGCATCATCCTCAATGAAGGTAGAATGCTGCTCAATGCAAGGCTCATGTTCCAAGAGCTCCATGATCTCTCTTTTCATATAGTCCAGTGAGGTATATCTCAGGTCATTTACACCCACATGGACTATGAGAGTCATACTGACACCTGGGCTGCAGTAACTTGAGTGTGTACATTATATTATGGATCCTGGCCCCAGGATTAAGTTTCATAACAATGACACTTAAGCTTTTTTCATTAAAGTTAGCATGCAGCTGAACAATAACAGAATTAACACTGGGAATTCTGAAGACATTCATTGGAAGGGCATTCCTGGCATCATTAGCTAGGCTGCAGGAAATCATTCTTACATTATTTATCCTTCCCATGCCTGCTACTCATTAGAACCATTGCCACAGCAATGCTAATTGGTTCCTGTTATGAAGCAAGAGCCTGACTACAGTGTGGGTGTCATCAAGATAGTCACATGGGCTTCTTTTACCTTACAGCCATATCATTAATTCCTTTTTGTGCCTGAATGGTTACTTATCTGGCATACCCAAGGATGGACTTGCAGTGAGTGCAGTGATACCCAGGGGTGGATTTGCAGTGAGTGCAGTGAGGGTTGATACTCACTTCCTTTAATAATATAACTCCTCAAGTAATCCTGTCTTCCTTGCAAACAGATACTTCCTGTCACATGTCCAGTCTCTCTTGGGGCTCATTATGGCACACACATATTCCCCTGATATATTAACCACATCCTTCTCAACAGAAAGAGACAATGCCTCATCATGTCTCTCTATCTGGCCAGCTCCTTTAGTTCTTGGGTCACTAACTGACCCTGACTCATCTTTTCTATATTCAGGGTTCAATCTCCTCTATGTCACAGAGCCAGTGACAGTTAGACTGGTGAAATTCCTTCCACCTAGACTAGTTTTGGTTCAGAGGTCAATCAGAAGAATGTAGGCGATTCAGCTGGACTCATAGAACAAAGTAGTATGGAGCCTCCCTTAGGTGCAGTCTAAGTCTAAGTTAATGGTTTAAGTTGTGGGTGATCAGGTTGTAAATGACCAAGTACATGACATCAACTTTATGTTGTCTTATGGACAGCTAACCTGATTTCTATATTACAGAGAATGGCTGCTTCCACCAAGGAACTTAGCGGATAAATATATCCAGTTTAATTCAAAGAAACTGAAACCTCTGCAGCTTATTAGTAATTGTGATGGGATACTCATATTCTTAGTAAAATTGACTCAATACCAAAAACCTGTTTGTGCTTCAGTATATATCAGACTGCCACTGGATCATGTCTGACCCATCCATGTGAATCTTAAATGGAAGTAGTGAATCAAGTGAAATACCTAAACATTTAAAGACTAAAACTGTCTCAAGGCTTATGCCATTAGTAAAACAGAACAACTGCAGCAAGCACTGGGGACATACCAAAGCTTATGGTTTTCAAGTATTATTCCCTCTCTTAATAAAAATGCTTTTATTTGCAGAACAAAAACATGCAAACAGCTTCTATTCTATGTTGAAAGCTGCAGTATGCATATTACCTTTCAGCCAATTAAGTCAAAAGTAGCACAAAATTCTATGAAGGGCACAGGATATAGACATGTTTCTGAAGCACAGTTGCTTGAATCACATATCTTTCACCTTGCGTTTAAAAGAAACTGCCTCCTTTTTCTGAATTCACAAGTCAACAGAAAAACATAAAGTACTGAGTTTAGCCAAAGCCAGGTATTTCTCTTCTTTTCTATGGTGCAACCTCAGATGTGATTCTATAATTTAGCAGAAGGTAACAATGAGAATCCTTCAAGGTTTGGTGCTATGTGCTAGGTCCCATTCTCTTCACACTATATAAACAATCTACCATGGGATCTGAAAACCATACTTTATGCGGATGACATAGTACTTAGGATGCCACAGTGGTGCAGCGGTAGCATTGTCACCTTACAGCAAGAGGTTCTCTGGTTTGATTCTTGGCTGGAGTGCCTTCTGTTTGGAGTCTGCATGTCCTCCTTGCATTCATGTGGGTTTTCATCAGTTTCCTCCCATCTTACAAAGACATGTGTCTAGAGCATTCCTCCCCAGGCCTCTGTTGAAAATTGGCTTTGTTCCAAGTTGAACATTTCTGGTAAACAAACGATAAATAAATACTTATTTGTGCCCAGAAATCAGTTCAACATCTTTCAGCCGCACTGCAAATTGACCAGGAACTGGCTTGCTGCAAACAGACTCACAGTCAATACAACTATGGCTGCATTATCTTTGTACCAGCCAGACAAATGAATAGCCTTGAGAATCCTACTATTTCAAACCCCTCAGGGTGCTTCCTTTCCCTCACCACTCAGCAAAGATATCTGGGAGTATTGATAACTGAGAAAATTGAGACATGAATGGCTAGGCTTAAAAAGGCTCTAGGAGTATTAGTTTAGCAACCTCCTATGATCCTATTACTAGATGACACTCTGTCCTTCCATGCTCACATCAACTTCTCTAGCCCATTAGTTTGTACACAATGTAAAGTGGTATATAAATTCTCCAACTCACTCCCTAAGCACATTGAGCCATTGCTCTTTATGTTCTGCTCCCTTGGCATGAGTACACTCTGCTTATAATATTCCTCTATGAGGATGTCTGCTCCTTAACTAAAATGGTGATGTTCACTCATTATGCTAGCTGTACAGCACTCTGCTACACTATGGCAGTGCGTGGAGTGCCATAAATATGCTCCAATAACAGTTAAATGACATCCTGGTTCAGTAGTACTTTAGTGTGAGACCCAATCTTAACAACACTTAGAGGGGGTGCTTAACAATTGTTAAGCTCCCCTATGCTCTGTTAAGATTGCATCTGGCACTAAAAGCTGACAGTGCTGGCCAGTGGACAGCATCAGCAGCACAACACAAAATGTCTTTGTTTCAGGTCTTTTTCCGCCTGCTCTTTACTACATTACAGCCACTAAAAATGTATTTCAGAACAAACTGCTTCCATTAGACAGGGAGTACAAAGGAAGTAAACCACTGCATTACCAGCTTTCAAAGCTGGCACATTTCACATTTTTTTTCTGTAACTAGTAGTACATGGAGCAGATAAAGCTCCATGCATTACAAAGAATTATTATCGCATCTCCAATCATAACTTATTATTATGTGTTCTCAACATGGATGCCAAGATTCACCTCTCGAGCTGAAGTTTTTGACATCCACATCATAAGCACATAATAGGTAATTTTTGATCAGAAACCCGATCATATTAATAAAGCCAACTGGCCTCCTATTTCATCCAGGATTTCCTATTTCTTTAGCTCTCATACCTACAAACTCCTAAATGATCATTACTGCCCACCACTGACTAACACATTTCTAGCACATTGTGGCAGCCGTGGCGGTGCAGCAGTTATTGTCACCTCACAGCAAGAGGTTCTCCAGATCGATTCTCAGCTGGGGTGCCGTCTGTGCAGAGTCTGCATGTCCTCCCTGTGGTTGTGTGGGTTTCCTCCCACACTCCAGAAACATGCAGTAGGTGGATTGGACACTCTAAATTGGCTGTAGGTGTGAGTGAGTGGTACGGATGAACTACAGCGGCAGAGCTAGCTACCTGACAGTTTAAACCTTGGCTCGAGATGATTGTCACTGTTGAAGTGACACCCTGTCCTCATGTTCAAAAGGGGTTGAGGACAGATGGAATCCTTCTATACATTAAGAACCAATGCTACTGTCAAGCTATTCAGACCTATATATTCCCTTGCTATCTGCTTTGACAAGCTGGCTGCTTCATGGAACTCCCTTTTGACCACATTACAGAATTGCAGGATTTCTCAAAAAAAAATAAATAAATAAAAATAAAAAAACTTGAAATTACATCTGTAGACTGAAAAAAGCACTTGCTTCAAAGATGTTGGTTATGTCTGTAACTTTAAAGCAACTGCACATTCTATGACTTGTTACATTTCTGCATTTTAGCATACTGTGTTTCTCACTAATAACTCTGCAGTAACACTAGATAAATGATTTGTGTTCTGTTCTCTTCAGCTCTTTCCTCAGAAGTGCATCTATTTGCATTATCTCATTAGCCTACTCTGTTGTGGTACTTTATGCTGTTCAGTTCTTTCCATACCACAATGTTTATACATTTTGTCTTATTGCTATATAAATAACTGCATGTACTGCATCTGCTGTTCAACTACTGTCTGCACATCTTGTTTACCAATTGGCCTTGTAGATGGCTGAAACGGGCATTGTACCAGTCTACCAGACCAGTAAACAAACTTAAGACAAATAAAACTAAAATAAAGCTGTAGCACACTTGCACTGCTTTGCACTACTTTTTTATATTTATACTTAGTGTACTTCATTGCTTTGCTTTGTACGGTCACTTATATTGCTACTAAATTGCCCCTGTCTTACCAAATTGCTCTTATCTCAAATACTGCCATTTTACACCGCCGTTTAAATTTTTGATTGCATTCTTTGCTGTTGCACTAACTGAAATGAATTAAGTGAACTGTTTTGAATAACCTTAAGCTTAAATCTCACTACTGCATTATCAGTAGCGGGATACCAATTCATGGCGTGTATTACTAATTAAATTGCTTTTATTTTGTTAGATTATCTTGCTGTGCTGTTTCATTTGCTGGATACAACCCCTGCCATTGCACTAACAGAATTAAGTTATCAAACTACTCAGACTAAACACGACACTAAAATTTTGCTGTTTCTTTTGCCACCTAATTAAACTCCTGTGCCACTTGCTGTTCTGTTAGATATGCACTCATGATCATTAACTAAACTGAAGCCATAAAGTGCTGTTAGCTGTAGCTCTGTTTGTGTTCTAACCGCTGATGCACCTTTGTTACGCTATGGATAAGTTACTAATATCAGTGATGGATAGTGGCATCACTAATATCAGTGATAGATAGTGGTTGTTACTGATTCCACAGCACGTTTCTGTGGTTTTGGTTAAAATCTCAAGACTTGAAGTTGATGTAATCTTGTTGTGGCTGATTACCTCTTAAACCCTGATTATAATCTGTTTTAACCAATTCTTTATAGTGTACTGTGATTTCATGTTGTTTCTATTTTTTTAAAATTTTAACTTTTATAATATGTCAGATACACCACTCATATTATAACAGATAAAACTAAAACACCACATAAACTATATAATTTCCCTTTAAGACCTAAGCTTATAACCTCTTCACCTTGGGCATTACCTTTGGTGTTAGATTTTAACGTTTCCTATTATTCAGTAGAGTCATACCCTTACACTTTACTTTGAGTGTTAGAATTTAGTATGCATTTCATTATTCTTCTGAGTCATACCTCTCACATTACAATTATATCTACCTTGTCAAATTTTAATCTAGCTGTCTGGTGTAGGCTGAACCCTTTATACAGCAATCCATATCAGTCCAATAATTACCTTTCTTTTTTCACCCTTACTGGTCAATATAGGATCATAGTCTGGTCTTATGCCTTTTGTAGCAAGCTGTTTGCTTATCAATGACACACCAGTATTACCCATCAATGACTCAGTCTGAGAGATTCAGGTTCTCACTCGAGATGGAATCTAATCTCTCACAATAGTCCTCATTCAGTAAGAAGCAAATTCACACTGCACAACACACCACCATTCCCATAACATACACTAAGGTGTTTAAGAAATCTTTACCCCCCAAGCCTCCACGGCAACATACAAAGAAAACTAAGTATCCAGATTATACTACATCACATGCATTCAGGCCACAGACTCCACCTCCAGGAGTCACCGTGGTTGCAAAGCTAAACAATTAAGGTTCACAATGTCTGCACTCACCCATGTTAACATTTCAGTCATATACGACTCCATAATTCAACACATAGACTTCATCCTCACCAGACAGGACAAAAATAAGGCAATAACAGAGTGACAGTAACCTTTCAGTTTGGAACCAGGATCCATTCCTGTAAATGTATCTTCAACCAGGTGGTAGCTCAAGTGAGGATGAATGATCTTAGGCACTCTGTCCAGAGAAGAAGGGCATGATTAGCTTCATGATTAGCTTGCTATACATATGTCTGAGGCCAGGAAGATTCTGGTCTTGAGCAGTATCCAGCTATCAACAAAACTGATGCCATAATTCACAGGTATAATAATTGTCTTCAACAATTGATTAAGTAATGTTATCATTTTAGAAGGACTTAATATGAATCAGCATGGAAGGAGATGGTCAACAAGTCTTCCTTCTTCAACAGGAATGGTTTTATCTCTCTCAATCAAGCTTTTTCTATCCCCATTGTACATTTTAGAAAAAGTTTGTCTCCTAAACATTCCAGTGTAGTAAAGTCTAATTAAGACTATATTAAGGTGACTCTATTAAATGCTAGAAGTTTAAACAAAAAGATACCCAATCTGCTGGTCCTCTTAACACGTGAAGACATCAATATCCCAGCAACTGCAGACACTTTGTTTCATTGTAAAGAGATTTTTCCCTCTATACCTGGGTTCAGTGTCGCTCATGCCCTCAGACCCATTGATGATTGTGAATGAATTTCTGTATTTATCAAGGATCACATTTTCTCACACCATAACCATTTTAATCCCTTTATAAAACTTACAGAGTTCCAAGTTACACTGAGTAAATCTAACTACCACAGATTTGTTAAGTGCAGATCATCTTCCACATATCTTATCCATAATAATTACTTAAATGCTTTAGATAAAATTGCCATCCACCCAAGCAATATTCTTCTAGGTGACTTTATCTGCACAATCATCAACTGACAAATCAATGCCACAAATACAAAACATGCCCAACACTTCCTAGACTTTGTTGAAATCAACCCTCTTGAAAAAAATGTCAGTCTTCTCACTATAAGCCCTAGTATGTATGTATGTATGATGTTGTCTTCAAAAACAAGTTAATTATCTTTTTCTTTAAAGCCAGTGGTATGTCCACTACAAATATGACTGCCTTTACAAATTTCTTGAAAACAAACTTACTGTAACTCATAGATGACATAATTGAATTTCAGAGTATGCTCCACATACTGAACCATTACTAAACTGCTACCTACTCCTAAAATTTGTAATTGTATCTAAATAGTTGCATTGGTCTGCCCTTATCCTCTCCAAATATAGTTGGAAATGTAAGAACAAACCTTTATGATAAAATGCTTATAGAAATAAGCTATTTAACAAAACACAGAAAAATAATTAATTCATATAATAAACTTCAGTCTCCCATAGCTAAATAAGCTCTGAAAGAAGCTAGCAAAAATCCTAATGTACAATTATAAAGTATAAAGCTGAGCATGAACTTAGGATAGCTAATTCCACCAAATGTAACTATGAATCCTTCCTGAAATTTGTTAGCAAGCTAAGAAGTAACACACAACTATTCTCTTAACTTGTGTACAATAATACTATCCATGCAGTTCCCAAGGAAATTTAGACTCCAGATTTACCACCCTTTCAGGTTATGCACTATCTCTCAAACCTTCCACTCTAATGATCACAGGCCAAGGTCTATCAACCCTATTCAAAACTAAAACCAACACTTCAGTGGAGTTTGATAATGAACTGACCTACAGACACATCAGCTTCACATCAGTTATAGGAAATGTTTTAAGTGGATATTATTCAGATTTCTTTCCTTACATAATACCCAGGATATTAATTACTGGGTGACCTATTATCCACCAACATTGATTTAAAGAGGGCAGGTCCTGTCTCTTAAACTTGGCAAACTTTTATAGGCCTTTTATCGATGTTGACAGCAGTATTTTGACAGATGTTGTTTATTCAAATCAAAGTTGCAAAAACATTTGACACTAGTGCACACTTGTCTTTTATGGAAAACATAATTTCACTTAATGCCAGGTCTAATGTCATATAGTGGATCAGAGACATGTCATGTCATAGATATCACCAGGTTAAGGTTATGGATTTCTTGTGTGGCCCTTACTCAACTCATGCAGGTGTACCGCAGGGCTCGACACACAGTTCATTTTATTTAATAACTTTGTTCAAACAGCTTCATCTGTTAACCATACCTGGATTACTAGGTTTGCTTATAAGTGAAAAATTAGAGCCTTTAATTATAAATGTCAATGAAGCCAAGACTTGCACTGTATATCCTGGTCAGTTCTAATCATATAGAAATCAACAGCAAAAAACACTGATAACACATTTTGATATTCATAACCCTTGTTTCCATATGCACTAAATAATACTATTCTGTGTAGTACATCTCAAATTGGGGACTTAGAGTTGTTACCTCATGGAACATTAAACTTCACATCTAATATTAATATGATTATTAGGGATACCTTTTATTGGTATGAGAACAACACTACAGATTGTATCATCTAGGCAACCCCTTAGTCCTATTACCACTGCATGCAACAATAATAAGGACCCAGGCAGAGTACTGTGGAGACATTTGCATGTAGATGATTAAATATATCTGCAGGTTGGAGAGACTACATAATGCTTTACATAAGAGGTTGTAGGGCTCAAATATCTTTGTTACATTCTATTTATTACAGGTTGTACAGCTGTGATGTAATTTTGGCAAGCAAGTATAAAACTGATAACCTGTTATCTGTCTCCTTAAGGATTATGTTTGTGTCTTTTACACACACACACACACACACACACACACACACACACACACACATACACACACACACACACACATCCCTAGGAAAAACAGCTTATTTATAAAAATTCAGAATGTAATCAAATAAAGTGAACTTACTTTACAACCAGCGATGTTACAGTATAAAGTAAATTACCAGTCACCATAAAGTTGCTGAGAGTTTACAGTCATTTAAATAACTGTTGAACACCTTTTTTGTGAACTAAAATATATAATCCAGTTGCAGCAGGATACAGCCTCCCAGGTAGACTTTTGAGTTGGTAACCTAACAAACACTATTACAGAATGGCACCATCTATAAAGTCTTGCTTGCATTCTCATTTGCATATTCAGCACTGGGAAGTGTGCAAAGCCTTCCTCGGGAATCATTTCCATGTAAGCTATGAGCAAACATTTTTGGCAAGACCTTGCTCCAAGCATACAAGGGTATTCAGAAAGAACCCCACCATCAGCAGTAAGAGTTACATTCAAAAGGGGCTGCTTCTAGTGTGCAGGAAAATGCAATAAAGAGACTTAATAGCCAGAATGAAAAAAGACCTAATTTTTGGCTAATTTGCATATCACTGAATCATCCTTAACTACTGCAAGTGTAAGTCAGTGCTTTCCTGCAGTACTGATGAGCACTAATGGCTCATGTATTGCACTGGCACAGGCACCCCCATTCTCCCACACATAGATACACACACACACACACACACACACACACACACACACACACACATGCACACGTGCGTGCGCGTGCGCGCGCACACACACACACACACACACACACACATACACTCACACATATGCCAAAATACCTCCTAACCTTCTCTGAGATGACAAAATGTTCCTAATATATCCTCTCATTTTTGTCCTTGCCCTTGGAAATAATGGGTCTTTATAATAATAATACCAGGCATTAGAGTTTCATTCTTCTTATTGTTTCTAAAGTACATCTTGGTAGAAGATTTGTTCCTTTATTAACTTTTTAAGTGAGCTAGAATAATTACTTAAAACTGTCCCTGATTTTACAGAGCATCCCAGATTTTACTTCTTATATGTGCCCTGTCCCTTGTAACTCATGGATCTTTATAGTCAGTGAATAATGGCAAACATTTGAGTTTAATACATCTTATAGCGAAAAAAAAAAACAGTCACATATTATAAGTCCTCTCAGTTAGTGTAAAGTGTTAAAGCTGTGGCTTGTGAAGTTGTTTTCTGTGCAAAGGGTGCAAGGTTTGAAACATCCTCCTTTTTATTTTAACGTTTTTTTGTTTATCACTTAATTTCCCTCCAGTACATGTCTTTTTAGTGAGTACCTTTAACTCCTAGTGGGTGTGGCCTGAGCCTTTAAAAATTAAGTTATCACCTTACAATTCTAATAAATACTCATTGACAGAGGTCAAATATCAGTACAATTGTGTTTGCCATCATGTATGCTTCAAGATAAAATATTCTGATACCTTGTATGTAGCATGGTTTTGGAATTATTAATGCAAGTATGAACAAGTAATATCTGACGCCTAGAGGAGCAGTAGGAGGTAACTGCAGAAACGCCTGGAGACATCACTCGGATGTAATGAGTTAAAGTAATATAAGAAACAACAAAGAAGGAGGCCAACAGGGAAAAAAATAACTCTCAAATTATGTAAAAAACACCCTGGAGACCACAGCGGCTTGGCACACTAAGATTGATACAAGAATAAATTCCAGCGCTTTCAAAATAATAACCAAGGTTTAGCACTTTCATTCCAAGACTTGAGGTATTATATTAAGAGTATCCCTGGTGTCTAGTGGTGGCATAGATGACTAACACTCTGCTGAGTAATTTAGTTATCTGCTGGGGGTACAGGGTTTGACTCTATCTTTAGCTTAATTTTTTCCAAGACGTCTGGTTATATGTAAGAGGATCCTTGTTGTTTTGTGGAAGCGCAGAGGGGTAAAGCTATGTGAAAGATGAAAGTATGCCGAAATCAGAGAAATATCTTTAGTGCAAGATATAAAGAGCATCCTTGGTACCTAGTGTCTGCACCCAATATTACAGGATCTGATTGTTAGTTTAGGGGAGTGTGGCAATAAGACAGCATCTCACCACCTTACACACATATATTTATACATATTCATGCATACACGACACACACACACACACACACACACACACACACACATACACACACACACACAAACACACACACACACACACACACACACACACACACACACACACACACACACACACACACACACACACACACACACACACACACACACACATACCAACGCTACCCGTCCAATAAACTCCCTGTCGCTTACCTCTGTCATGATCAGAAGAAATTAGATTTTTGGCCATGTTCATCAACACAGGTGGCTGAGTTAACTTACACAGTATCACTCTGGGGGGAGAGCACGTGGCTAATTAGTATAGGCCATTCTCCCAGAATGCCTCATTAGCATTTGCCATTGGCTGCAGAGACAGAGCAATGTAGAACTACACCATGGTAGGGCTATCTCTGAGTTGGAAATGGCTACCACAAGGTGTACACCAGACTTGCACTTTACAGTAACTTTTTTGAAGATGGCTCATAATCTACTTTGTAAACCATTTATAAAACAGCAATGCTGCATTCTTTATATTCCACAAAGTAATGCGCTTTCATTCCACTGAACGTTATCCCTCCATCCATCCATTCACAACCCCTTTTTTCCCATAGGGTCAGGATGTCATTTCAACAGTGGCAATCATTTAAAGGCAAGGTTTACACCACCCACCTGGTGCTAGGGCTGCCAAAGTTGTTCTTCCATACATTTGTACACACACTCTCACCTATGGCCAATTTACAGCGTCCAATCCACCTAGTGCATGTCTTTTGAATGTGGGAAGAAACAGAACACCTGGAGGAAACCCACACAAACACAGTGAGGACATGCAGACTCTATACAGAAGGCACCCCAGCTGGAAATCAAACCAGGGAACTTCTTGCTGTGAGGTGAGAATGCTATCCACAGTGCCACCGTGCTGCCCTTCCACTGAACTTTATCAAACATTCAAACTCTTTCAACAAATCATCTTAACTTTATCAGTTGCTTGATAAAGTTAATTAAAGCTCAAAATGTTTATTCTTTAACAGTGAATAAAAATGATAAAACCACTTAAATCAGTAAAACATGAGTTTAGGTTTACCAATAATATTCTTGTAGATTCATCCAATCAGCTGTACATTTCCTTCTTAAAGGGTTTAATTACACACAAAATAAAAATAATGCCATTTATTACCATTAATAAGCATTTACAAAGTACAGTAATTGCACATTTATTCTTGCTGTATAAATATCCCCATGCAATTTCCTAGTGTGGGCTAAATGCCTCATGAAAGGCAGTATATAATAAATATTTTGTCACACAGAAAACATTAGTAGGATTAAAGTTAAATGTTTATTATTGGCATAATGAACAGAAACATTATTTTTTTTAACAATAATATGTGCAGAGCGTTGCCATTAATAAAAATACCTTTAGCTATAAATGAGTACTCTAATGTACAATTACTTTCTGAAATATCCTTCACATAATGCTCACTTATATACGCAAGACTGATATTAGCAAGAGCTCTACACTTGTGGTCTACGCTGTATGTAAAAACTCTTCACAAGAAGTTGTCTACCTACCCAGTTATAATCAGATTAAATAAACTGATTCTTGTATCCAGAACAATATTACCTTGTTTTTTGGTTACAAGTTATTTCAAAATGCATTTTACTGATCTTAAGTACCTACAAAACTACTTCACATAAGCTGTTCACCTCTTATTCACTGTACTGTAATGCCTTCTAGCTACTTTTCATCTTTGTTGTGATACAGTAAATCCACAAAATAGGCTGTGGTGGTGCAGCGGTAGCATTGTCGCCTCACAGCATAAGGTTCTCCGGTTCGATTCTTGGCTGGAGTGCCTTCTGTGTGGAGTCTGCATGTCCTCCCTGCGGTCAAGTGGCATTCGAAAGATATGCGTGAATGGGCGTGCCTTCATTGAAGGTTGGGAACTCGGCACCATAACAATCTACTGCCAATCATTAGCAGACCGGAGTTCTGCTGTGGCGACCCCTAACTGGGAAGAGCCGAAATAAGAAGTAAATCCACCAAATATCATGATAAATCATGCTATCTAAAGCACTCCACTCAGCTTTCCCTAACTAAATTGTAACTCACTTATCAACAATAACATCAACTGTATATGTTTACAGCAACAAATAATGTGATCATTCTGTATTACCCAAAGTGCTTTACCTGGTGTCATGGCCCGTTGTTAGCCCAACCTAAGCTGTAAGGGTACAGAACACCATTAAATAAAATACATGCCACAACAGAGATAACCCTCTACACTTGCTTGTGTGCATGTATATGCAATGCCTCTCCACACCTTTCTCAAGAAGCCAGAAGGAATAATGATGCTTGCTAAACAACAGCACACTACATAATAATAATAACTCATGCATGCTCATCTCTCATAGATAGATACAGTAGACAGAGATAGAAATGTATGGGTACATGATGAAACATCAAAAAGCAACATAATCAAAGTCTGGTTCATCAAACAAAACTGTTCACAAAAAGGGGCATACTGAAAAATAAAAAAAAATAAAATTAGTGTTCTTGCAGGGAGGCAACCCCTCCTGCACTCCCTGCATCTCTCATATCCCATGCTACTTAAATATGCCAACTCTGAAATCATACAATACCAGGGTAAGGGGAAAAAGTCCACTATCTCCAGTATTCAGTGAACTTGACTCTGTTCGAACTGTATTCTGTTTAATGACTTTACTCATCATGAAATACATTCAAACAGATTGTCAACTGAGTCAACTGACCAGGTAGTATGTGCCATATATATATATATATATATATATATATATATATATATATATATATATATGTGTGTGTGTGTGTGTGTGTGTGTGTGTGTGTGTATATATAGAGAGAGAGAGAGAGGGGGGAAGATCTATGCACACACCCATATCTATCTATCTATAAATGTTTATATGCTTTATGACAAGTGTGGGTGTGGCCTACAGCTGTTTAATCAACTGCATATGATTGGCTAAGTATCTGATTCACAGGTGTGGGAGATTGCATAATTCCTGGGAGTTGGAGAATATGCACTTACACCCCCCCGTTTGTGCAATCTTAAAGTTAGTATATATAGTTAGCAGGAGTGTGGGAATGCAGGTGGACATAGCCCCCCCCCCCTCCCAGCAAAAGTATTTTGCATGCACCAAGGCTGTGTCTCTGCCCATGCATACTGGTGTTTCATCATTGGCGTTTTTCGACATTTTGACATTGATGTTTTGCCAGTCAACAATGGGTGTATTCCATTAGAAGCAACGCAAACACACACACACACACACACACACACACACACACACACACACACATACTACACAAATAAATAGATATGTATGTATGTCTGTGTGTGTTTCTGTTCTGGAATCTCAAAACTCCAAAAATCTCAAAATCAAAATATTTAGCTTATTTTGCCAAATCACAAAACAAGGGATCACTGAAACCCATGAATCTTGCACGGGGGCAAATAATTTTGTCCCAGTGTTTGGTGGACAAATATATTTTCTCAACCTCACATTTATGAAATGCCATTCAACATTTTGCAATGCAAAGATAGATAGATAGATAGACAGACAGACAGACAGACAGTCAGATAGTGGTCCATTGTGCAGTTTGTACAGTAAGATAAGAGTCTTGACACATTTTCCCAACAGTTCATTAGTTATGCAATCCAAGTTGTTTCATGCATCACATGAATAAGACCCTCATAAGCATTTACCTGTTTATAACTGTGTTCTTAGTGCTGTTTACTATTCATTTCAACAGACTATGGGAATGATGTTGTATGCTTAAGCTGTGCATTGAATAGGGTTATTGGCAGTTTCCACAGTTTCTTATGAATGGGATGTCTCATGGGTGTTTTCTGATCTAGTTCTCAGGTGATTATTAATATAGGTACAGCTTTGGTATCATTAAGTAATCTGCTAAGGGATAAATTAGGTTTGCTAATTTTATAGTTCAGTTGCTTTTTAGAGAATGTAATCATATTTAGTTTAGTTATATATGAATAAGTTCATTTTTCCAGTATTTTTTTTCCGATTGGCTGGCTGCAGTTCTATATCTAATTGTATATTCTTACTAGCTATTACTCTTTTTTTTTATCTAAGATCAGATTTCTGTTCCATGGTGAATTTTGATTTAGATTTCTTTAGGGTGTGGTTAGTGCTTAATTTTAGTATATGCACTCTGAAAAAAAATGTGTTTATTTCTGATTTGCTGTGGAGATTATGAATTGCATAGGATGTGAATTAATACACGTGATGTATATAGGCTGTATATACATATTGCGCTAGATGAATATTTTTAGTACATGATGATACCTTATAATAACTTGCACTGCATCCCTGCCAGGTGCGCTTTTGTTAATTTACCTAATAACTGACAGCTGTATCAGCTACAGTAATTAGTGTATCACACTGTTTTGCCCTTTCAGTAAATTAAATGTATTTCTGCAGCTGTTTCTTAATTCTGCCACATTCCCATTATCATAATTAATTTACATCTCCAGTTAATAAATTCAGTGTACTTAGTTTAGCCCAGCACTGTAATGTTTAGCCCTGCCCTTTCATCTACTCTATCGTTTTAACTGCACTTAACATCCTTCTTTGGCAGACACTTTGCTTTAGTCTTGAGTACAGTAAAGCATGCCAATAGTGTAACATAAAGAGTGCTGCATTCCAGAGATGTCTTTCTTATTATGAGATGTTGAACTCTGGTCCCATTTGTCTGTGCCTGTGGCAGCTCAGCTGGGTATACATGATCCCCATGGCTCTTAGTGCAAAGAGCTGGGGAAGTTCCTCAGTCAACAAATGCATATAAATTCATGCGTGGACTCCCATCATCAGGCCAGCTGGTGCCCTTCAAGTGACTGAGACTTCTACCTAAACCAGCTTCTTGAGATAGAGCCACATGCACTTACATTATTACTACAGTTCAATAGATCCATGCTGCCTTCTCCTAAAAGTAGAAGTCTTGTTGTAAACAGGCAGCCTGTGTCTTTATCCAGCATTCCCGAAAGTACAAAGTGAAAGTTCAGTTTTATACATGTTGCACTAAGAAAATTGCTGTGGCCACTATGGTACCTTTTTTGCTTATACTCTGCTGGCCATAGGACCCATGCCACACTAAAATTATTTATGTATGTGTTTATTGCCTTTTGTTTACCAGGATAGTCCAACTGGGCACTCAGGCTGATTTTCAGCAGAGGCCTGGGGAGAAGAGCTCCATTACAATTAGAAAACTTACAAAACATTTACAGAGAAAAAAGAATTTCAGTTTCTTAACACTAGAAATGGGGTTGTAGAATCATGCAATGGGTAATACAATCAAGACAGAGATTAATAACATTTGATTTATGTAGGAGTGTTATACAATAATAAACAGGCTGCATTTACATATACAGCAATACACAGATTTCATTTACATAGGAGTGAAGAAAAGCAGTATATAGTTTTAAATGTAGATAGAATGTATTTACATTCAGATAAATTCAATAAAGCCTACACAGTCCATTTACACCATGTGTGCTTCACGCTGTGACATGTACATGGTAGTGCACCATTTTGGATTCAGTAAGTGGCATGCTAATTACAACATAAGCAGATGAATTGTATGCTAATTGACCAATCCAACATGGAGGAGCTATTCAACAAGCTATAAAGCAACTGTGTAAACTCAGTTCTGGTTTTCCCTATGAATTCCAAAACCTATTGGAATACAGCCACAGAAAGGAGTCTACACAAAAACAATGTTAGGGGCTGCTGTTGCTTTAATTCATTTTCATGTGCAACAGGATGAAGTCCATGTTGCTGCTGCTGCTGATAGACCATGGCCAAAAAGAAGAAGATTTTTCAGACCCCATTTAACTTATCATAACCTACATGATGTAGAAATTGTAGATCACTACATGGTGGATAGAAACACAATACAGGAACTCTATGACCTTTGTCGTCCTCAACTCAGACCCAGGGCAAACTGAGGGGAACTCATCCCAGTGAAAAAGGTATATGTAGTACTTAGAATCTTAGTCAAAGGTACCTTTCTAAGACCAAAAGGGGACATGCTGGGGGGTGCCACAGGCATCAGCATCCAAGATCCTCTATCACTTCCTGAGTTCTATACTCCAACATGCCAGTGACCATATATATTTTCCCTGGTCTCCTGAGGATAGTGCCAGAAATATGCACAACTTCTACTATGTAGCACACTACCCTGAAGTACTGGGTGCCATAGATTGCACACATATAGAAATTAAGGCCCCACCCGGGAAACAGGGTAGGTTCTACATAAATAGAAAGGGCTTCCACTCTGTTAACTGCTATGTCATGTGTAATGCCTGGGGAATCATCTTGAATGTGTGTGCTGGCAACCTTGGCAGTTACCATGACTCACATATCTGACACACCTCCCAAATGTATCAGATGTTCGCTAGGGGGGATACCCCACAAGGTCATTTACTGGGGAATGCAAGTTATGCACTGCAACCGTGGCTGATGACACCCATCAGAAATGCACATACACCTGCTGAAGAACACCATAATGAGGCACACGCTCAAACCAGAAATACCATAGAGTGTGTGTCTGGGATGCTGAAGTCTCAGTTCCAGTGCCTACATACATCTGGTGGATCTCTTCAGTACAATCCACAGACATGTACTAAAATATTCACCGTATGTGCCATGCTACACAACCTCATCCTGAGAAAACAGCTTCAGCAAGATAAGCAAGGGGAAGAAGCACACATCCCATCATCAATGTCAAGGTCACCACAACCACACACAGATGAGGAGTCAGAGGGAGGACCATCAGCTGCTTTGGGTGTAGGCAGACGTAGGCATGCTCAATATGCCCTTGCACTGGGCTAACAGACAACCCATAGCAAACTCAATCACCGCATAAGGGCCTAAATCCTTTCTCTTATACACATACATATACTAACAGAGATGCCAGGCAACTGTCACAACCTTTACCTTCCCATGTATTGGCTATGTACTGCTCGCATCAGACAAAGTCAGCCCTAAACTAAAACTTTTGAAACTGCTGCATTTACAAGGTTAGTACTGAACCAGGAGTGTATTGTGTAAGAACATGAATGAGTGACATATCCTTGTATTTCACTACTTGGTAATGTAAGCAAGTAAAAGGTGGGAGAGTTGTACAGAAATTACCTTAATATGTGACAGCAGGGACTTATTTGACTTATGCATGCCCATTATTAAGTAGTAGGCCTCAGGCATCAAAGATTCACACAGTCATACCTCCCAAAAGTACTGATGATCACTGCCTGCCCTCAGTTTAGCACCATATGTTTGTACTGGAAAATCATTAAAGAGAGAAGTTATAAAGTAATGATACATATTGCAGTTTCAGACTTCACAACCATTACAAGATCATTAACAATAAAGTTGGGAAATTTTGATGCTATTAACTGTCTAACTTTCAAAGGCCAGTATAAGTCAAAGGTACAAGGTACAATTTCCAGTTCAACATCACAAATGTAGATATACTAAGCACTAAGTCAGCTATGCACCCTGAGAATCAGACACAAAACGTATGTATCCCTGAATCCAAAGGATACAAAATAGGGATATGGCACAGTTATCATCACTTGCACAGGATGTTGAGTGAGGGAGCAAGAAGCCTAGGCTGACACAAAAGGTTGGTGAGTTTGTCTGAGTAAGAAAGAGAAGCAGGCAAACATTTGAATAAACCAACAAATGGTCAGTGAGACAAAACGAGTTTTAAGCTGCACAGCTGAACCATGTAACTGTTGTGTGGGTGTATCTGTAAGGGTCCTGCAGATGAAATTGGTGTGTGACTGTCTGCATGAACATAGCCAAGCTCTGTGCTAGCTCTACTTCTTAGTATGTCAGACAGGTGTGAGTCATGCATGGTAGAGCTGGTAGTTCATCACTGTAGTCTCTCACCATGAGAACTGGCTCTGCCAGGAGTTACAATGGCATGTCCACACCCACGGTCAGATGCACTGTTGCTACCTGACTGATGTCTGCTGGATGAGATCCCTTCATAAGGACATCCAGGACCTGGACTCCATGACCTGCCATGTCTGGGTGTAGACAGCTTACCCACTGATGGAGCAGTGGAAGTATTGCCACTATGGGAGCGTGATCAAGCATGGCCACATTGGCTAACAGAAGATGATGTGGCTGGACTATGCCCATGAGGATGCCATTCCCCTCCCAGCAGACATTCCATCACAGACACTTCTCATTCCATCACAGACACACCCTCATGCCAACATGGCATTCATCCAACCCATTGAATTGGCAACACAGTAGAGGCAGTCACTCATATCAAACTGTACCACATCTAAGCATTTCTCTGGAGCACCTATGGAAATGTGCCTGTGCCTCCATGACACCCTAAACATATGATGAGTGGCATGGGAAGGGAGACAGCTGAATCAGGGGGAAGAGAGACAGCAGGCCTCCTCTGAGTACCCCTAACAACCCTCCTATGTGGCACTTTTCTCACACTTTGGCTATGGCCAGAGTCAACGGGTACTGAAGTCACAGTAACCACATCTCCCTAATCAATTGCCTTGCACTCCACCTGTCCAATACCTGAGGGCTCACTAGAATGGGTAGTGCTGGCTGTGTTCAATGGAATTGCAAAGGATGGCTATATCTCAACCACAATGTCAGATTTAACCTATGCACCCCCTGACTGTGCCTCTGTTTGGTCACCATCATCATCAGTGTCTGCTGATACACTGACATCAGGTGGTAGAATTCTCACACTTCCACTGTCAGGATCACCTGTGATAAAAAGCAACAAACACAGCAATAATTATTACCTAAGCTACTATACTCCAATATATGCTAATAAAACAACAGTGCTGCCACTATTAGTACACCAATATATACAACAGTCTTGACATCAACATCACACATTAAAATATTTCTTTGAATTGCTCATTAGTACTGACATAAAAATGTTTGGCTTACCACCTGCAGATGAGGTTATCCTCTACAAGCCAGATGGTTCTGGAAGAAGTTAAGCAAAATGTAAGGGCAGCATCATCACAATTAACAGTAACACAGGGGGTAATACTATTACCCCTGTATATGTCCAATAACTGACTTTCAACAAGAACTTAGATGACAATTCCAACCTAAGCTAATCAATCAGAATGTGTTGTTAACTGTAGCAATATTTAATCCCCCCAAAAAAAAAATTCTTGTGACACAGACATAACATATTGATTTCAATTGTTTTACTATACAACAATATTCAACAATTGAGATACCAAAACCTACCTGGAAGCTCCTCCTGGGACATGTTTACTGTCTCTGAAACTGTTGCACCAATATTGAGGGCATGTTGTCCTGCACTTTCCTGGGAGCTGTCTGGATCCCTGACAGTGGACAGGAACTCTTCATTTGATGTTAGTGGTGGTTCCAGAGCAGGCCCTTCCTAGTACCCATCCAATCACGGCCCACTGCAGCTGCTGTCCTCCATATAGATGTGATCATGTCAGTGGTCCTATGGCACATCTGCTCATATTTCCTGCCATGGCCACCCACAGCATTAACATCATCCAGAATCTGCCACAAAATCTGCATTCTGCATTCCATATCCCCCCATCCCCTTTCAAGCAGGAAGACACCATGTTGCATAAAAGCATCCATGCTCACTTGATTTTCAGCATCAATGAAGGGTGATCTTCAAGGATTGACATGTCTGGGTGGCACATTCCTAGGTGTCCTAAAAGACAACAGAAGAATAATACACATCAGTATCACATAACTACAAAATAACTGTTCCCAGATAAAACAGGAAAGGTAGCATCTCAGTATGGAGAAACAAAAAACAGTCTATAGATTTGAAATATGAACAACAGACATAATGCAAAAATGGAGAGTAGCAATAGCAACATATCATTGTTTGTGCCATAACAGAAATGCAGCTTTGCACCCACCCCAAAAGAATAGGCAAATGACACATTTTGCTAACAAACCATCTTTAAAATACTAAACGTGCTATCAAATGAACTGTCCCTGAAACATTTGTACATATTCATCACAGAGCATTCCATTTTAAGGTACTGGCAATCATGTATACATGTGAAATAAATGCCTTGACAAATATGCCCATGGCATTAGTACACTTCTAACTAATGCATACAGATAAAAGTGTAAAATCTTTTGCTTCAGATTTTTCTTAATTACATTCCAGCATATGCAGTAAGTAGCTGACAAAATAGCTTTATAGGCTGGTACTAAACTATCTGCCCGAAGGCATATATTAGCCCAGCCACGTTGTGCTGTATTCACCGCCCCTTTAGTAGTTCCCTAGACCCTTGTACTAGCAGCTAGTACCCTTGGCCCCTATCTAGTAGTGCTGTTGGTGTGATCCCCAGTGTGAACTTTATGTTACCCATCCACTCATCAAGGTTTCTCTTGAAGAGTGATAGTGAGGGGCTCTGTCTGATGTAGATGGGGACCCTGTTCCATAGCAAGGGAAGTCTCTGCGGAGGGAATCTATCCCTCCAGCATGTTCTATTCATTGTTGTGTTGAGGTTTATATCCCTAGAGCATGTAGCTCGAGTAGATTTGGTTTTGCTAATATGGAGCATGTTCAACAATTCTGGGTTGGACATGGCTCTGTACGTTAGACAGAGATCGCCTCTGAGAAAGTGGTATGCAACCGAGAACAGTCTTAGCTTTTTCAATCGTGCTGCATAGGGCAACTGTTTGCGGCCAGTAATTTTCTTGGTTAGGTACCTCTGTGGTCTCTCCAGCTGCTGGAGATGTCTAACCAGGTACATTCCAATTGGTGCACTGTACTCAATAATGGGTCTGATGAGGGAAGAGTAGAGGGGCACCATTACATCCTTAGATCTTGATGCGAACCCTTTCATGATCAGATGGGTCACATAGAGGGATTTTCTAACCACTTTGGCAACATGGTTATCAAAGGAAAGCTGGCTATCTACCTGGGTCCCTAGATCCCGTATTTCTTCTTCAAATTTCAGGGGATTACTTCCTATGTTGTAGTTTGCGGGTACTCTGTTTTTTCCAAAGGGGATTACTATGCATTTTTTTGCATTTAGCTTGAGACCATGGCTTTGACACCATGCATCAGTCTCATTTAGGCCCTTCTGGAGGATCTCCATGTTGGCCGGAGACTCTATTATAGCACCCAGTTTGCAGTCATCTGCAAACTTAGCCACAGCCCTTCCGTGCTTGCCTGTACTTCTGAGAAGTATATGCCAAACAGGAGGGGCCCCAGGACAGAGCCCTGAGGCACACCACTCATTACTGGTCTGGATTCGGACATAGATCCCACTACTCTTACTTTATGGGATCTGTCTGAGAGCCAGTTTGCGATCCATCTTGTGACGTAAGGGTTTATGCCCAGGCTGGTGTGCTTATCAATAATACCCGAATGGGGAATGGTGTCAAATGCTTTAGCAAGGTCAAGGTAAGCCATGTGTACCTCCTTTCCCTTATCTATAGCCTGAGTAACTGTCTCAAAGAAATCCACCAGATTCAGGAGGCATGATCTGCCCTTGACGAAGCCGAACTGTGTGGGGTCCAGTGACTGGAGGTTCCCAATCTCTCCATTTATGAGTTCCATAATGATTCGTTCCATAACCTTACAGAGCAGACTGGTCAGGCTTATTGGTCGGTAGTTCCCAGGGTCAGTTGTGGCCCCACCCTTGTGTAGCGGGACCACCGTTGCCGTGCGCCATTCTCTGGGCACATATCCTGTGGAGAGGCTGAGACTGAACAGGGTATTAAGATGTGGGGGTAATTCCTTTTGGAGCTCACGTATGACACAGCCTGGGACACCATCTGGTCCCATGGAGGCAGTGTTTTTAGCTTTAGATAGAGCCTTGTTAACCAACGTATCAGTAATAATTGGACTTACACAATCCCCTGGAATGGTAATAGGCCCTGAAGGTGGTGGGGGGGGGGGGGGAATTTACACTGAACCTGTCAGCCAAGATGTTAGCAATGTCAGAAGGGTCAGTGTGTTTTCTTCCATTTTGTACTAGCTCAGAACAGACCTGAGCATTACCATTTAGGTTTTTGATGTAGCCATAGAAGGCCTTATGGTTATCCTTGGCATCCTTGGCAACTTTCTTTTCAAAATTAGCTTTAGTTGACTTGATGAGGGCCCTCAATTTCTTACTAATTCTGATCAGGGATGATTTTTCTACTTGAGATTTGACCTTTTTTTGTATGTCTCCTCCTTTTATTGTAAAGTTTGCTTATGGCCGGGGGTCCACCAGACTGGCTTCTTCTTGCTTGAGGAAGGAGTCTTGGTTTTATTTGGGATAGCACGGTCCATGCAATCCTGAAGATGCATATAGAGTGCCTTGGTGTAGGATTCCACATCCTGGATATCATTATCTTCTGCAAGGGAATAGTGAAGCTTTCCACTTCGGATGCAATGCAAGCATACCTTCTGAAGTTCAGTAATCCTCTGTACAGATATATCTCAAAGTAATAGCCTCTGTTCAGTTTTTTCCACATAAACAAGTCTCCTCACTTTCAGTTTTCCTAGCTAAATGGCTGCCTTTTTATATGGTGTAGATTCAGGGCTTTTAGCATGCTGAAGATGCAAATGAGGTGTGAACTCATTAGAATTGCTGAATCCCAAATACTTGGATCTGTGTATGAGATGTAAACATAATTCAGGCAGTCCCTCAGTGTACATTTTTAATAGATTGCAATTGCAAATAATTACTGGTTGGGAGAATTAAAACAATGGCACTGCAGGCTGCCTTACATCCAGTGGGTGTGTCAGGTTAGACTTACAAAGTCTTAGATGTAAGTCTGGAAATGTAAATAAGCAACACATAATTTACATCTTCTGTTCATTAACATCTAACCTCCCCTTCATTTGTTGGCAACTGCATATGGCATTATTTCCAGTTAATATCCTCACACATTTTAAGACCAATGATATATAATGGCTTACAGACTGCATGCCTCAGATTACTGGTCAGATAAGTGAAGAATGACCAACAAACACAGACAATTAACACAGAGCTGCACATTTTCAAACAATAATCATAACTGGTTGTGTGATCACTTAGTCCACTACATCCAAATATACTACATGCAAAAAATAACAGATGTACAGTTTCATATTATTATATATGATGTTGCAGTTGGTTTGTGCAGTATGATTTTAGTTTATTGCTGTAAAGCTGTTTGTGTGGCAAAGAGGGATAAGGCACCCTTCATGTATTCTGAAGGCTCACTGGAGTGAGAGTTCAAATCCAGATCTATGTAGAAATATCTCATGTGAACCAACATGTTTTCATGCATATGTTATAGATTGGTTTTCCTCATTTCAACTACTTGTCCCATTTTTCTTTTTTCTTGTTTTTCTTGTTTTTTTTTTTTTATTTTATTTTTTGGGCCAATGTTTGTGAGATGTGGCACTTAGTGCAAACACAATGGAATGGAGGAAATGAATATTAGGTTTGGCTGTGTTTTTCTCATTTGTACAAAGTGCGGCAGTGCAGAAACTGGACAACTGGACCACCCAGGAAGCAGACAGGATCCAGACAGCCAAAAATTGAAACTGGATACATTCAATTAATTCTATAGGGCACTATGCAAACCCACTTAGTGGTGTTGCACGGCAGTTAACACAGAGACCATAAGAATGATTATTTAATTAGGGAATGTCATTTAACTAGTCCTGTGCCAGCAGGTTTAAGTGTAGGGCTGGAGTACACATGGTCCTGGGTTCTAGTACAGGGTGTGCAACCTTTCTTTTTTACTGTTGTGAAAATGCCATTTACAGCAGTGAACTGAAACATAGACAAGTGTTATTTCAATTGTCTTGTGACAACCAGTGTAAGTGTAGGACTGCCATATACAGGGTCCAGGATTCTAACACAGAATATTCCATACACTTCTGTTGTTGTTCCACTTCCCGTTATATTCAGAAGCACTTATAACACTTTAGATAGTGGAGCTGATAGGAATTATATGTATGAGGAATGAGACACTATTATTGTGTTTTCGGATGTATGACTGACGGCGTATTGTCTACTGTAGTTCTGTAAGTATAATTCTGCTATCTGGACTTACATCACCTTTAAATTTACCTAAGACACATACACAACTACATGTATATCCAAAAACCTTATCAGGTCACACACATACATGTGTAACAGTTCATACTGTTACCTGTACTTATGTATGAATCCTGACTATGCCTGAGCAGCACTTCTTCTGTGGGAAAGATGGAAAATCAATGCTGTGGAAGAAAATGTTTTGTTCCTTATGCCTATGTTTGAATCCCACAAAGTAAAAATCAATTTTCTCAGTGTATAAAGGTAAAAACAAATGTGTCAGGTCATTAGATTTATGCTCCCAAGTCAAGTAAACCTAACTCACCTAACAGTTACCTTCAAATTTCTAATATACATTTTCAGGCTACATCTGTAGACACCCCTCAAACTATGGCCAAGTGTTAGATTAACCTTCCAGTTGCAATTACTTAATTCTTCACTGCTTGACACTGCTGCTCTCCACTTACTATTGTGCAAATGTGTTGCTCAGGTGTGCGCATTCCCAGTAAACATGATAACTGGAATTGGTAGGAAAGCATCAGTTTCCATTCCTCTAGGTCTGCTGGTAGACATGACTGATGTTAGTGGGGAAGGTGCGAAGTTAGGGCACAAAGGAGGAGTGTCCAGGAGTCCAGGATATTTATTTGACTACTGGTAAAGCATCACAGCCACAGGCTTCTGCAGGGGGACTATTCTGGCTCCCAGTACAAGTCAGAGGCATGGAAGAGTTTATCCCAGGCTGTATCCAGTGCTACTGGTATCCCACATGGGACAGCAATGTAGGCATAATTTTAATGACCTACAGAGGAAATTAAGGGATACTCTCAACCGCTGGTTGGAGGAATTTGGGACTGTGGACTTAGAAAGCTTAATATAGGCAAGGCAAGTTGCATAATGCTCTTCTGTTCTTTCCCCAGCTGCCAGGGATCAGGAGTTCAATGTCCAGGCTCAGGAAGCTAGACTGGAGAGACTGAGGGAAGAAAATGGTATGTATGCAGCAGAAGAGAAGTGTTATTATACCATTAAAAGTTAAAGATAGCTTTCTTTGGTATTTTATAGAGTTGTATCAAATTGAGCTTGCATATCTCAACTGTAAAAGCAAGTATGCATGCATTAGTCTGTAGCACAAACCAATTGCAAGGGGGATCTCAACATAGCCTGTGACATAAACAGAACATGCTGGAGATATCTTCCAGCAATTGACACTCCTCTGTAATAGGTTCCCACTGCATGTGAAGCAGTGTTCCTCAATGAACCTATTCAAGCGGAACATTGACAACTGGATGAGAGATTGCAAATTCACCCCTGGGGTGGCACCTATGTCCTTCATGGACAGGGCCAGTCAGTGCTGTTCAAAAAATTTCTTTACTAACAACAACCATCTAACTATGCTCAATAAGGGTAGTTGCCTTTTTACAAAGCTAGGCTTGTAAATGCCCTAGGGCCATTAGGCTAGTAACCTCCTATGACCCTATGCAGGCCTCCCAACATGGCCTGCTGATGTTATCCACTATAATTGACTTGCAGTCTTGTATAAGTCAGATTTGTGTCATGGCGCATGCATAAAATACTAGGTTCTGTAGTCTGTGCACTTAGGTAGGGGTTCTTTTCTCACTGCAGTCAACTGGGTGTTTTGTGTGTGTTTGTGTGTGGGTATGTGTGTGTGTGTGTGTGTGTGTGTGTGTGTGTGTGTGTGTGTGTGTGTGTGTGTGTGTGTGTGTGTGTGTGTGTGTGTATGTGTGTGTGTGTGTGTGTGTGTGTGTGTGTGTGTGTGTGAGCAAACGCGCGTCCGTGCTTGTGTGTGTGCATGTGTCTAAGCAGAAGAGTAAAATTGTGTATCCTACAGTTACTGCATCAATGCCATGGATTGACAGTATTTTGATTCTTGCACATGCCTACATATCCGTTTCATGCAGGCCTCCTAACATCTTCCCTCCAACATGGTCTGCTGATGTCATCCACTATAAGTTGACTTGCAGTCTTATATAAGTCAGACTTGTGCCGTGGTACTTGTGTAAAGTACTGGGTTCTGTTCTCACTCCAGTCAACTGGGTGGCTTTTTGTGTGTGCATGTGTGTGTGTGTGTGTGTGTGTGTGTGTGTGTGTGTGTGTGTGTGTGTGTGTGTGTGTGTGTGTGCATGTGTCTAGGCAGAAGAGCAAACTTGTGTACCCTACAGTTAGTGCTCCAATGCCATGGATTGACAGTATTTTGATACTTGCACATGTCTAAACATCCATTTCATGCAGGCCTCATAACATCTTCCCTCCAACATGGTCGGCTGATGTCATCCACTATAAGTTGACTTGCAGTCTTATCTATGCCAGACTTGTGCAGTGGCACTTGCGTAAAGTACTGAGTTCTGTAATATTTGTACTTAGATAGGTAAGGGTTCTATTCTCACTACAGTCAACTGTGTGCCCATGTGTTTATGCTTTTGCTTGACAGTACAAAAAGACTTTTTCACCAGCATGTGAGACAATGTTATTGCCATATTCTCCTCAGAAGACACTGCTGTGTCATAAGCTATAAAGTGTTGTCTGAGATGCTCTAAGTCAGACTTAAGCTGTAGCACTTACCTTAAATACAGAGGCCTGTAGTCTGTTTACTTAGATAGGTGGAGCTCTGTTCTCAGTGCAGTCAACTAGGTGGTGTATGTGTGTTTGTGCTCTTGCTTGACATTACAGAGAGCCTTTTACATCAGGATGTGGGATACTGTTATTATCATATTCTCCTCAACAGGCACTGCTGATGTCATCAGGTATAAAGTGTTGTCTGAGACACTCCAAGTCAGGCTTCAGCTGTGGCATTTGCCTTAAATATAGAGGTCTGTAGTTTGTGTACTTAGGTAGGGGTTCTGTTCTTACTGCAGTCACCTGGGTGTTTGTGTGCTTGTGCTCTTCCTTAACATTACAGAGAACCTTTTACAACAGCATGTGGGACACTGTTATTACCATATTCTCTTCAGCTATATCTGATTTGTGGATATGCACTATTCCCAGCAGGGCCAGGGTCAGAGTATGGCCTGGAGGCCAGGCTGAAATCACCTCACCCTATACCATACAGATTACACTAACATGGCTTCCAGTCTATCCAGATACATCATGTCATGGTTTGTAGGCCCTATGTTTTCTTGATGAGAAAGGCCTGTGGTCGCTCCATCTGCTGCATATGTCTGGTGAGGTGCATGCAAAAGAGAGCATTATTCTCTATTAGTGTTCTGATGAAGTTGGAGTACATTGCTGTCATACAATCCTATGATATGAATATGATGGAGTGACATATGATGTGCAGAACACATGCTTTCAATACCAGTGTGGACACTTGGTGGTCAAAGTTCAGACTGCTATTTACATGTGTTCCCAGTGCTTGCATCACCAGGTTTCAGCATATTAGGACTGTTGTCAGTGCTGTAATTAGCATGGAATTCCTGAAAGATAACATAACGACACATTTCTGCATTTATTTGTAGATTGTGTGGCTTTGTCACCAGTCATTTGTCTGTGTTAGCTCCTCCTGTAGTATATCATCATTGGTAGACTCAATGATTGCCCCCAATATTCAAGAATAAGCAAACATGGTAAGACAAAGGCCATATGCTTTAGCCTGAACTGTTGATAAATACATTCCAAACAGTAAAGGACCAATCACAGATCCCTGGGGTACACTAATTGTGCCAGCACTACTGGTACAAGTTAATTCACCAACTTTCACAGTATGTGTTCTGTCAGTGAGGCAGTTGGTTACCCATCTAGTGACAAAAGTGTTAATCCCCAGCTGGGAGAGTTTTGCAATGATACCTGCATGGAGGATTGTGTCAAAACCCTAGGCCAGATCATGATAGGCAGTATGCATTGTCTTACCTTAATCCAAGGCCTATCACAGAGAATCAATGGGCTGTGACAACATCACAGATCGCATATGGCATGACTCAGCACATAGACCTTATTCATACAGTTGAATAAACACTTCAACACACATTCCACATGGGCTATGTTACCCGTAGAAGGATGTACATCAACATGCATCCATCTGAGTTGGAGGGACAGTGCCTGATACCTGCATGTATAGACATATCCTGACTCTCCTGCACTGTGAGGTAGACCAACATGTCATCATAGACCTTTTCTAAATGGACACAAGTAATATCCCGGCTGTGTGCAACAGACCTGTGTGAGTTGTTATATGCTGCATCATGTCTGTTACATCTGATAGATGTCCTCAAGGGGGGTCATAGAGGGCATGCATGATGACAGCACTATCATCCTGTAGAACTTGACCAGGTCAAGGCATCTGACACAAATCCACACTAAGGTATTCAATTAACATGGTCAGATGTGGCCATAAACAGCTATATCACCAAGTGGGTGGACCAGTGTATCACATACATGGCATCTCATGATCTTAAAATGTGTGAAGTGACCTATATCTCATGTCCAGTGATCAAGTCTATGCATCAGGACTGTCTGCTAGGTCCTTTCCTGTCCATTAGTTAAGTAATGGAAATCACAGATGACATCCTGTGTCCAAACAGTTGCCTAAAGGACTGCAAATTGTGGACAACCATTGACCCCAACTGTAATATTACTATAATATGGACAGTATCAACACACATCAAAGGTTGCTGCCACAGCCATGACAACACCTGCAATGACAAGAAAACATGGGGGGATTTGTTAAGTCAGGAAAACAAACATACATCCCAAGTATAATGTGGACATCACATGCTATAATCAGACCAAAAGGTATGTAACCTGTGTCCTGGGGTAGATGGTAAGTGGAACGTCCACCTGCATGTGGTCACAGTGCTGACTATGCCCTTGCATGTAACACAAGCACTGAGTATGTGAAGGGCATCCACATCAGAGGCCATAATACATCCATAGTTCCCAGCCTTCATCACATCAATAACTGAGTAGAATGCACCCTTCTTCATGTACCTCCCTACACATCTTCCACTGATGTGTAACTGAAGTGTACCACCTTTGTCACAGTGAGCTGCCACACAGCTTATTGACCATATCTAGTTACTCATTTTGTGGCATAAACATGATGGTTTGATGGTGCAGAACACCATTCAAGTTGTTACACCATATGCTACCTGTTCTGGTAATGCACACAATACATACATAGGTATTTGATAACATTAATGGCATGGATATCATTCATGACAGTGTGGAGTGTGGATTGTGCCATATATATATATATATATATATATATATATATATATATATATATATATATATATATATAGATATACATATATAGATAGATATATATATAGATAGATAGATATTGATAGATAGATAGATATAGATAGATAGATATACAGATATATAGAGATATATATGCCATACACACCAGCCAGCTAGCCTGTATTGCTCATAATGACGCATACAGGTATAGCAGTGTCCCTCCTAACACCTCCAGCAGATGTTACAGTGCCAGAACAGTGTGGGTGATTACGCTCATTGAGTGTGTACGTATTATAATAGTTGTACAAGTGAGTTTGTACAGAATTATCTCTTATCACTCTGCATCACATATTTTATATCAGAGGCATGGGATTACTGGTGGTATTATTCTGATATTGTCCATGATTGTGGTTGCTTCTTTTAATGCTATTAATGAGCCCTGCCTCTATCCCACTTGCTGGAGACCTCTGCTGAGATTGCACTCATATTCAGGCAAATCAGTTTGCACAGATTCACAATATGCACCCTACCCCAACAGTATGTCAGATCCCTGATACATGTCCTCTGCATTATTTATGTAAAGATGATTATCTCACACAGACTTCCTCCCCATTATGTCACCTTGTGTGATAGTCACATAATACACATTTTCAATGTGCAGTCCCTACTGTACCATATTGATATGTGATTGGTGTTGCTGCTGCAGCCATCTTCCATTGACATGCCCTCATCTCCTGTACATTTGATTGTTTCACCTGTCCTCTTTCCCTGTGTGCATTCTTACAATTCATCTGTGTATCCCTATTCAATATACACACACTTCCCAAGTGTTTATTTTACAAGGCATGTTAAAGATCATTTTCACAGCTTCAGTACAGAATGCCAGGAATGGGATATCACAATGTACTGCACTGTAGATACACTGTCCTGTACTGTGTTTGAACCATGTACTTAACATTCATACCTCTCAACTCTCCAGATATTCACAGAATGTCCAGATGTGTTCCTTATCAAAGCTGTGGCTTTCTGGCATATCACTGGGATGATCTCAGGACTGATGTGACTCAATATTACATACATTTCCGTTCATACCTCTCAACTGTCTAGATTTTTGCAGAATGTCCACATTTATGTCTCATATTTGTAATATTTTCCTCATAAAGTTTTGGTTTTTTGGTAAATCATTGGTATGTCATTGCAGACTGAAGTCAGAAAATAATGACGGACATTTGAATTTTTCAAACTTCATGCTTTTCAGAAAATTCATGCTAATGCAAAACCTATTATTCGATCAACGTTCTATTGTTGGGCTTTTGTCCCCCCATTATATATGGCTTTGTCTTGATTTCTTGCTTTAAGAGGTTGAGATGTATGTTTGAATTTCTTACTTCAAATCCTTCAGAACAGGTATCTTAACACAAACACCTGGTAATTCTAACACATTTTTATAGGGCATATACGTCAAACATGTTCCTATTTCTGGGTTATTGCCCCTGCATTATGTTGGCTTTTGCCTAGATGTCTTGCACTAAGAGATTGAGAGCTATTTGTGAAACCCTAATGATCATTGTGGCATTCCACTCAAAACTGCAGACCAATCTCTGGTTTCAACAAGTGTGCTATCCATGTTCACTTGCATTGTTTCCCGGCTGGCAACACTGCTGCCTGCCATGAATCCTAGGTTAAATACAGTGCGTGGTATGGATATGCATTCCATGCTGCTGCTCACCGCGCACCACCGTGCACACATGTAAACTCTGTGTAGGCTTTGCACAAAGCCTACATGGAGTTTACTGAGTCCCGGGGATTATTTACAAGATAAGACAGGAGAGCTGGCGAGTTAGCGGTTCGTGATACTCTAGAGATCTGAGAGAAACGGAGGGTGAAAGCTATCAAGTGTTCACTGAGTGCAATACTTGGTGTCCTGCTGCTAGCTACAAGGCCTCTCTTGTTGGTCTACAGTGCATGGATTTTAGAAGGTTTTTAAATGAATGTTTTGATATTCTGTTTAGTATAATGATTGTCTTTTCTGATATTTCGAGAGCTGTTATTTTATTTTCAGATAACATTTACTACTGTTTACTTTTGTGCATGACTGGAATATTGGTCTATTTATTAAGGATTTGTCATGCTGTTACTAATATGCTTCTTTTTGTGTATTTTATACAAGAAAAACAGTAACTGTGCTGCATCTGTGCCTTTGCAATTTTTTTTGGACATATGCATCACTTCCTTTCCTTGAAACCGAGTTCCTTTCACTCAGACAGTATTTGAAATGACAAGATTTTTGCAGTGTAATACAGCTCACTCTGCAGCTAACTGCGACAACTGATCTTGTAGCTTTTGTTACACAAATGTCTCATAAAGGGGTTTGATGTTTGCTCTCCATGGTTACCTTGATGCTAGCATTCCATATCCATACCTGCTTTTCTTCCTTTCCCCTACTGCTGTCAATAATTCTGTTATACATCTGTGTAGCATTTTTTTTGCTGATTTAGTAATTGGCAATTCCTTTTGTTTTCACCACTTATTAGCCACCTTTACTAAGACTACAGATATGCCAGCAATGCAAGATTTAAACAATGCTTTTGCTTGCTACATTCTTTCAAAATGTGTACACAGTGTTGTCTGTCTGCACATAATAATGACTTGTGCAGCATACCTGACATTGTTGTACCTTTGCTTTGTCTCCCTGCTTAACATGCTGTGTTTACATAGCTGAATTACTTCACATCATATTTGTTTTGGTATATGTTTTGTATTGCTATGACATTACTTACAACTGTCATGTGTACTATATTATTAGCACATCTCTAACACTGTGTAACCATGTTGCTGTTTATGCTGAAAACAGGTGGTTTCACTCTTTATTTAGGTTTTAGCATAGCTTTAGTTCTGCACTGTTCTCTTCTAGGTTGGAATCCACAGTCTGACTGTGACTGGTCACCCTGTATCCTTGCTTCCTTATCCTCCCTGGCTTTATTGCTAATCATTATATACCCAGCAGGTGTACATTAACCTGCTTTTTATTTCTTTTTCACAATCATAGCCATATAGCTTGGGTGAAGGGTGGAGGTATAGGGTGGAGCTTTTCTCACCTGGCCTCCACTGAAAAATGGCTTTGGCTCAGTCGGACTATCCTGGTCAACAGATGTCAAATAAATAAATAATAAAAAATAAATATAGCTCTATCCACTTTTTTTCACCCTTCCCTACAGCTGATCTCATCTTACTGAATGGCTACACAATTTACTTTAAGCAGCATTGATGTTTCATGCTTTATTATTTTTCCCTCAAAAAATGCAGGCTCTTTCCCATCTTCAAGCTTTTTCCTCTCCTGTTTTATACAGAGCTGTTTGCATCTTTAATCTCATTTACTGTGAAATTACTTCTACCATAACACTCAGTACCATTATATCTAAAGGTATTCTTCAGCCTACTTACTTTGTGTCTGCACCTCACCCTGTCCGGACAGCTTCCCTTTTTCAGTCGTTCTGCAGTCAATAAGTCACCTAAGAGCAAGTATTTCCACATTCCTCATTCCAGGTACTGTGTTATCATTTATTATCTACCATAATTACACCCACAATCATATCATCTCTCTTCATGAGTGGTCACATATTCTCACCCACTTCCTTTAATCTGGCACACACGCACACACCTTATTGGGGAAAAACAAGTGCCCAGCTTTTTGCATATCTATTAGCAACATCTTAGGCATGACACCTTTTTTACCTCCTCTTTCTTCTTTTCTTCCTCTTAGTTAATGACATTGATCCCAGTCTTTGTCCAGAATCTATTTCATCATCTCTGGATCACTGTCCAGCCAACCTTAAACACTGCATAACTTTCATAATGAAATGATCATGCTTGATTTACTGTATACTGAACATTAGCATGATGTTATCAGCATTTAGTACTTCTGGCTCATACAGTACAATGTTATCCATCTAACATTTTTTGCCAGACTTCTATATTTACAGGCATAATAGGTTTAGCAAAGGAAATGTGGATGGAGTATAACTCTTCGAGGATGGAGTATAACTGTTTGAGTATATAGTATAGCTCTTTGAGGATGCAGTATAACACTTCAAGGATGGAGTACGATTACAAGTTGGGAGCTATTATTAACTCCCCAAGTGAAGTTGACATCCTACAGAAAGGCCTCACTGAGACCAACAAGTGGTGTCAGAACCATGGCCTTAAGCTCAATGCCAAAAAATGTGTCGCCATCCCTTTTGGAAAAAACCCGGTTCCCATGAATTACCACATCGATGGTAGTCCACTGAAAACAGAAGACGTTATAAGAGATCTGGGAACGCAGGATGAGAGCAACCTCTCTTTTGACCACCACATTGCCACTGTGGTCAGAAAGTCCTTCTATGTGGCACATCTCATTACTAAGGGCTTTGCATCCAGGGAGAAAGAGGTCATTGTCTCCCTCTACTCTTTCCTCATTAGACCAATCATTGAGTACAATGCCCCATTTGGCATGTACCTCACTAAACACCTGCAACAACTGCAGAGGCCACAAAAGTACCTCACAAAGAGGATCCTAGGCCTTAAACATTTGTCCTATATGGACAGACTAAAAACACTCCAACTATTCTCTGTCTCATATCACCTACTTAGAGGCGATCTCTGCTTGACTTACAAAGCCATGTCTGACCCAGCTCTGTTAGAAATGCTACATTTAAAGAAATCCCAATCCCTCCACACCACATGGTCCAGAGACCTCAAACTCATTACCACAATCAACAGAACATGCTGGAGGGACAGGTTCATAATCCAGAGATTGCCCATGCTCTGGAACTTCCCGTACATGTCAAGCAGAGCACCTCACTGGCCCTCTTCTAGAGAAATCTTGATGACTGGTTGGGAAATAGAAAATTCATCTCAGGAATCACTCCAGTGGCTTTACTCAACAGAGGCACTGGGAACTAATGTTGGGTGGCATGATGCCAAGGTAATTCTATAGGCTAGGCTTGTAAGGGCTCCAAGGCCATTAGCCTAGAACATACCTATCAACCTATGAACCTATGAGTATAAGACTTCAAGGAGGGAGCATAATTCCTCAAGGATGGAGTATAACTCTTTGAAGTGGGAGTATAACTCTTCAAGGATGTTGTATAACATTTTAAGGATGGGGTATAATTCCTCAAGGATGGACCATAACTTTTTGAGGACAGAGTATAACTCTTTGAGGACACAGTATAACTTTTTAACGATGGAGAATAACTTGATCTCCAAAATAATTTTTTGGCTCTCTTATCCTACATGCCCTGCCTGTTAGTGATACTGGACCTAGTACTATATAATTACACAAAGCCTGTTAAATGCCCATAAAAACAGAAGGTCATCTTGGTCTACAATATATTTTCACATACCTCGTATATGTCTAATAACATCCTCTGTACAATAATGGAGTCTATCAGTGGTTCTCATATAGTTATTTAGGGGGACTTCAGTATACATTGATACTCTTACACAGACAACATTTTAAGACCTGTTTGTTTGAAATTCAGTCTTAGACAAATTTTTCTCTGTAGAACCAAGCCAAATCTCACATTTTCCAATTACACAAATTTCTGACTGGACTTTCACAACTAGGAACATTGGTATTACCACTGCAGCTACTGACTGTCTATCCTTTGGCTTACTAAAGGATTACCTATGCCAGCTGATACATCACCTTTACAATATATGCCAACAGTCACAAGGTCCCCTGTAGTTTGGATCTACCCCATTCTGAATGGTCTGTGTCATATACATAGATGTAAACATAGTTCTCCAATATTTCCTAAATATTCTTCTTTCCTACAAGATAAGCATTTCCACACTTAAAAAGAGATCCAGAGAAGCACCCATTAGCTGGTTATATAAATACTGAAAACCCAAACAAAAACCCAAAGACAAACTCTAGGACAAATTTAAAGATTCTCATTCTAATGAAGATTTCAACTGAGACAAGTAAATTTGCAACCAATTAAACACATGTAATAGTAAATCTGCCTTCTTTATGGAAGAGCAAGAATCTTTCCTCTACAACCCCAAGAAGATTTGGAAATAGAAGAACGCCCCAGCAGGAAGATACTCAGCAGGACGCTTTTATTTTTAACCAGCAAAATAAAATATTCTCTAACACCAGTTCCCTTTTATAACAATCAAAATCACATTTTCAGATTTCCCACAGGAGTGACCTTGAGAAGTCCAACAGTAACACTGATGTTCAGTTTGAGTTTAATGATTGCTGATACAGATCTATGTTCTGTCATTGATGTTTAAGATCTTTGAAGATGATGGTGATAATGAAATATTAATTACAAATGTTATAGCATGAAATAAACAATTTGAATGTAAAACAGATATTTATTTACTAATTTGATACACAGCTATGTGAGCTAACCTGTTATAACCATTTACAGATGCACTGTGGGAGTAAACAACAGCTAGGGAAAGAAACATGCAGAGAATTGCCAAAAAATGCATAGTCATCCCATTTGGGAAAAACAAAACACCCACGAATTACCACATAGGTGGCAGCCCCCTTAATGCAGAATAGGTAATAAGAGATCTGGGTACCCAGGTAGATAGTAATCTCTCCTTTGACAATCATATTGCCAAAGTAGTTAGGAAATCCTTCTATGTGGCCCATCTAATTACTAAAGGGTTCGCATCTAGAAATAAAGAGGTTATAATGCCCCTCTACTCGTCACTCATTAGACCCATCATAGAGTACAATGCCCCATTTGGGATGTACCTCACAAGACACTTACAACAGCTGGAAAGACCACAAAAGTACCTCACCAAGAGGATTACTGGTCTCAAACATATGTCCTATGCAGCCCAACTGAAAAAACTCCGGCTGTACTCAGTGGCATATCACTTACTCAGAGGTGATCTCTGCCTGACTTACAAAGCCATGTCCAACTCAGAATTGATGGACATGCTCCACCTAAAGAAATCCAAGTCACTGCGATCTAGTGAGCTAAACCTCGCCACAACAATAAATAGAACATGCTGGAGGGATAAATTCCTGTCACAGAGACTCCCCATGCTTTGGAACAAAATTCCAAATTACATCAGGCAGAGCCCCTCACTAACACTCTTCAAGAGAAACCTTGACAAGTGGATGGGTAACAGAAAATACACCCCTGGGATCACTTCATTGGCTCTGCTTGACAGAGGATCAGTTAATTAATCAATGGGGTGGCGAAAGCCGACACACTCTGGCTAGGCTTATAAATGCCCTCGGGCAGATAGCCTAGTACCTACCTATGAACCTATGAGATTTTTGGTATCATACACTAATGAAGAGGGATAACCATTATGAATAATGAGCTCAAAAAATAAACATATAATGAAAAAAAAAATGAAAGAAAGAGATTCTAGAAACAGAACAGTATGCAAAATATGTCAAGAAATATATTTAGAGGTTTGCTGATGACAACAATATTAGATGAAGACAGTAAGTAATGAGAAAGAGAGTGAGATATGAAAGGACAGTCTGGAAGTTAGGATTAAGGCTATGAGGGCCTATTCCTGTCATGGTATTAGAAACCCAAAACATCTGGATAAATTAAAAACAGGCCTTTCATGGGCAGATGGGTTGTCATTTGAGATAACACAATGAGTAGTAGAAACTCAAAGATAAGGAAAATAAGGGAGATGAGGAGATAAATCTTAATATCCCTGGAATCTCCATCTTTAGCAAATAGAATAACATAACCATTTTACATAGGCTGGAAATGGTAGTGGTAGAGAGTGAAAGGTTAAAAATATGAGCAACAGAGTGAAGAATGATTGATGTCTAGGGCTTAACTCATTGCATCCGAGTGAGGCCTCCAGGTGCTTCTGCAGTTAACTCCTACTGACGCCTCTAGGTGTCAAATATTGCTTGTTCATATTTGCATAAATAATTCCAAAACCATGCTATGCACAAGGTTTTAAAAGATTTCATCTTAAAGCTTACACAGTGG
Organism: Protopterus annectens; assembly: GCF_019279795.1. Classification (NCBI taxonomy): domain Eukaryota; kingdom Metazoa; phylum Chordata; order Ceratodontiformes; family Protopteridae; genus Protopterus; species Protopterus annectens. Next base: position 949,598,350 of record NC_056727.1, read on the forward strand.
CAAACTCAACTGCATTAATATTTGACTTTTTTTCTAATGTAGGAAAAGAGATATTAACTGTTGTTTTTATGATATCAATTTACATAGATATAATTTTCATTTTTTAACATCTTAGCAACCAAGTAACACAGACAGAACTCCTTATCATCTTATGAAAGCTCTCAACTATTAGACTGAAATACTGCTGACAGTATGTGTGTAACTTGAGTGGTTGCTGTGTTTACTGAGACTTATAAAATTCAGTTTAAGACCTAGACCCTAAAGAATACTACCACTATAAAAATAGTTTGTGCTGACGGGTTTGACATTTATACTTCCTTCATAGCCCCTATGGTTCCAGAGATATGAACATTAGTTTGAAATGTGAGGACATCATTTAATTCTGCAAAAGGCTTAGGCTTCGCCCATTGGAAGTTACAGTACAAACTTCCTGAGCTCCAGTGGAGTGAAAGAGTGAAGTGGAGATGTTGATTGCTAGCTGCATGTTGATGATAGAAAGGAAGTCTGTCCAGGAGTTCCTTAATGAGGGAGTGACTTGTAGAAAGAAGAAAAAAGGATGAGGTCAGAAAGTAATAGTCACAGACGAGAGGGGTGGGGTTCAGTAGGCGCCTGGAAGCAACAGAAGAATTACTCTGCAGTCATAATGAGATTAGAGGCAAGTATATGCTGGCTTCAACATATAATGTTCTGAACAAACCTGAGTGTGAAAATGCAGTTGTTTCAGATGTGGTCACTGTGGGTGAAATTTCCTTTCCCTGAACTGAGTTCATTATGTTAATAATGTGAAGGGTGCAAAGCATGAAGCCATGGGGAATGTGTAGAATTGTTAAAGTTAGTTTTGACGAACATAAAATGTGCAAACGCTGTTAAGTAAAACTAAGTAAATGTCCAAATTTTTGTCTGGATGTACTTACTTTTAAAGGGCTTTTGTACATATTTTCAAAGTCTGCCTGCTGAGAGGCATAGCTATAGGACAATATAAAACTGATCCAAGGGGGGCCCACTATAGCCAGAGAAGCATAATGTAGTAAGAGGCGAGGTGCTGACAGTATAAAGATACAAGGTGATTCAGTTAAAGTTTAAAAGAGTGAAGTGCAAAAAGCATGATGAAATCTCATCACCAGGCTTTTCAGAGGTGTAGCAGGCAGAAATAGGAGCAGGTGAAATCTTTCTTTATAGGAAGTTCCATGGTAAATGCTTTTAACTTTATGGTGTGCATGCCTGGTTTTCTATGTTCTTTCATTGTACTGCTGAATTTAAAAATAAAATTGTAAACATTTTCTTTGGTTGAAAATGCTTGTGTAACCTTTCTTGTATATCCATAAATGCATCGCTTTTCTATGACCTAGGCTGATCTGTCTTATTCATTTCCTTATGTAGTAGCAATACCTCTAGGATCATAAGCTCATATGTTTATAGGACAATAGTAGTCAGTCAGTCTACAGACTTTCACAGCCCTAACCAATAAGCTATATTTAAAAGTACCGTCCAACCTCAAGAAGGGCAATGCAAGGTAGAGTGGTGAGAATCTGCCCATCCGGCATCTTGATGGTGGCAAGGGTGCTACTTTGCTTCACATTCACTGAAAGTTTGTTTCAGAGGTGAAGCAGAGAAATATGGCATCTGTAATTACATTAATGCATTTGCATAAATATTGCTGCCATTCTTTTCCGTAGTGGCCCAAAACAGTGCCTGCTACTATCCCTGTCAAAAACGTGCAGACTTGGCATCTTTCTTATTCTAATTTTTATTACTGGAGAATGCTTGCTAATCATTTCTGTTCTGTGGATATCTTTCAACTTTTATGAAACATTCTCTGTGCTACTTATTTGTATTAAAACTGCACATAACTTTGTAGCTGTTGTCTGCAATTGAGTAATTCTTGCTGCAGACTTCAGGAACAAGTAACCTAATAACTTTAAAATAATAAAACCAGCTCTTCATGTAACTTACACCGGTTAAAATACATACTTCTGTTATGCTAATAACTGTTTTCCCAGTTCCTTGATGTCTTGTTACCAATTTCCTGCTGTCATCTTCATTAAGGCAAACTGTATATTCAATGCCAGAGGACAAAGGTTAATAGAAAAACACATATAACATGACGGAGGCACAACCTAAACAGATAGGCTTTATCTTCAGGAAGAATAATACATCTGAGTCTGACATGGTTTTAAAAGCATATTGTTTACAAAAAGTGTTAATATAAACTGCTGCTGAGTAACAATAGCTCCTCTAATCCACATAACAGCAAAACTTACAAAAAAACTGAAACGTTTTCAAAACAGTTTTCAAAATATCTTTTAGTACATTTTCCAATAAAAAACAACTACTGAAAGCTTTATATTCACTATCTGTATAAGTAATTCACAAGGCATTCTATATGGCTTTCACTTCCTTTTTCTACCTAACCGATCATTTAATCACATCTCCACAATTTATTTATTTATTTTATTTTACATTTGTTAACCAGGGGTGTCTGACTGAGCCGAAAAGGCCCTTTTTCAGCAGAGGCCCGGGGAGAAAAGCTGCACAAAGAAAAATTACAGATACATTTAGTTAGACATGATCAGTATACACACAAATTACAAAAGACATGTTTTTACAGTGGTATGCGGCACATCAACAGTTACAGTGGAGAGAACAAACAAAAAAAATATTAATTTAAAAATAAAGGTAATTAATAGATTTGTGGTGTACAGCTGAAGTTTGGAACATAGGTAGAAAACATACATTGTAGATTAGCCAGTGTTTGTGAGTAAGATAGAAAACTATTATCAAGTACTCTAGTATGTATACCTTATCCACTTTCACTAGCCTGGGGAGCAATCATGGCACTGCCAACTTTGCTTGAGATGTTGCCTGATGAGGTCTTTAAAGGAGGCTTTGGATGATGTGTTTTCAATGCTAGTGGGGACAGAGTTCCATTTTTTAGCCACTGAACTACTATATAGCACATCTCCAAAGCTATTGCAGCTGTTGGTGACTTCTAGTAGTAGTTTGCTTGATGATCTAAAAGGCCTTTTGTCTGAGTGATGTTGTACTAGGTTTTTGTGGGCAGGACACTTATTGGGGAGGTAATAGATAGAATGACAGAGGCAGAGCTGATTGTAAGTTAGGAGGTTGGGCCGTTCAAGACAGTGGTGCTATCTCAAAGCAGTACAGTGATGAGTTCTATATGAGCAATTTGCAGCAAAGTGGGCAATTCTGTTATAGAAGGCTTCCATTTTGCTTAGTTCAGTTTTGTTGAGATTAGTCAGAATGGGAGATGGATAGAGTAGGGTGGATATAAGTTGGGAGCGAGCAGCGAACAAGCAGTTTCATCATTGCTGTGCTGCCTTGGAGAAATAAATATCCATGAGGCTATAACATGAAGCATTCTGAAAGCATTTGTATTTTCAGACTTTTGATGTAATGTGATCTTTTGGCAGGCCTTACCTCTTCACCACCAAATCACTTTCATTTGAATTTAGTTAGCAAAAATAAACTAACTGCATCCCTTAATGTGATTTCAGCTGATCAGCTTTAGGATGCTACAGTAGCAGCTATCAGATGCTTATCAATAATCAAGATTTTGTTTTCACTAAGTAACTGTTATAGGGAATTAATGCAGTGCAACATACGTATTAGTGATATATGAAAAGTTCTCTACTAATGTGTACACTGCAGGATGTTGTTGTCATTTGCTATTGTTTCAATAGATTTTACAACAGCCTGATTTCTGTTTACAGTTTAATCATTCGAATGTCCCAGACTAATAACTGTGAGTCCCAGGGCAGTGTGACTGAATGTATGAACATTAGAAAAGCATGTAATAAGTCTGAGATCACTTTGTCTCAACTGCCATTAAAGGTGTTTTATGGTAGATGCAGTACGGTATAACTAAATCTCATGACTTCAGTTTCATACCACAGTACCTGTGAGTGCTGGCATTCTTGAATGGTAGCATTTCTTGTTTAGTTATCCAAATCTGGCTTGTGATTTTTAACAGATATGCATGTATGTAAGACAGTTTAAAGTATTTCTGTACAGGTACTGCATACTTTATGCAGCAATACATTCTGCTGTACTATGTGCAGCAATGTTGTCATTGAAAAACAGTATGCATTAGAAATTTGCATCTGTGTAAGCTCATCTGCAGAACATGCTACTGCCTCATGTTTTTACCTCATAAAGATGTAATCATATCTGGATGTAGTTATTTAATTTTATTCTCAGCTACTCGTGCAAAATAAAAAAAATGCTTTTATATGATCCAGTATGACAGTGTTATCCTTTAACACCCCTGTGATGATGTGGAGTAGTGCCAGCTATGCAGGGAGAATAGGGCAGTAGATGTGTTACATATGCCAGCATAGCTAGCTGGAACTTTATAAAGAAGTATATGTCATCTGTATGTCAAACTGATTTGTATAGGTGTTTGTGTTGAAAATATATTTGTAAAGCTGCTTGTGTTAAAAAGGTACCAAAAGTGGGTCCTGGTGGACAGAAAAGAGGTATACATGTACATCATACCGTATTGTTACTGATGAAATTTATATACTGAAATAGAGGATAATGGAAGAGAACATGTTAATCTCAGTCCAGCTAACTTTGAAAAATAGTCTGAAATTAAATTACCTGGTTTAGGCCATAAAGGTTGTATTTTACAGTTCTGATTGCAGCTAGAGACAAAATGTCTGTGAAAACCAGGACTAGGAATCCTACTGTACTGTCCTTTGGGGTGAACTAATTGCTACTCTGGAAGGGTGGAGGCTTTTGAAATGGTTTTATAGTTTCCAGTTGTTGTATCCCATCTTAGCAAAGGTCTATGTGTGTGTATTATGACACATACATGCTAGATTCTGGTTCAGTTTTTAGTAAAGGAGGTAGTGTGGGAACCAGAAGTCAGGTAACCAGATGTATGTGATGTCATTCTTCAATCCAGCACTGAAAGTATGTTTTAATACAAGATGAGGCAAAAGTCTCAGGGCAATCTGTTTGTGAAACTTGACAAAGAAGGACCACTCACCCACTTCATCTTTCCTTGCTTTAGTAAGTAACCAGGGGATAGTAATTCTTTAGATTAGTCAGGAAAATATAGTGAGATTAGTTAAATACTGTTTTTCTGTATCTGTGTAAATCTATCCATCTGTGTTATTTTTAATATTTCATGTGTTTGAAACTCTGGTGTTTATTGCAAATAGATATTTAGTATTTTCATGTTATTTTATAATTTATTATTAAATACAGTTAAACTTTTCATTGTGGCTCATCTTTTAGAGAATATTTTAACCCCTGAGAGCACTTATATTTATTTGGTGGCACTGTGGGCTTCATGCTCCTAAACGCCTTGCTACATTGGTCAACCAATACTATCTGTATTAGTATTAATTTTACTCAGTATAATCAGGTACCCTGGTAAGAGCCTTAAAGTAGCTGGCTTTGCAGTGTTCTGGTGGTAGTATCTACCTTATAGTCTGTGCAAAGGGGGCATAGCAGGTAAATCTGTGCAAACCTTTCCCAGATGTGTGTGCATGTGTGTGTGTGTGTGTGTGTGTGTGTGTGTGTGTGTGTGTGTGTGTGTGTGTGTGTGTGTGTGTGTGTGTGTGTGTGTGTGTGTGTGTGTGAAAATAAAATCTCAAAGAGTGTGCATGTCAGTTACTTGGAACAGAGACACAGTGCACTGGTTTCTGCAGACAGAAAAGTGGAGTCTTATTTGGGGCCTGGAGAGGACAGGGTCAGGAGTGTGTTCCTGTGTGCTCTTAACGGAAATTCTGCTTGGTGCAGATAGCTGCATCTAAAAATACTGTGTGTATCTATCTTTGTTCCAAGTGAACGTTCCCCACAATGTCAGTGGTAAGGATTGAGGCTCCTTGATTACTGGCTAAGAGGAGGGATGTTACGGGTCAATCTCTTTTAAATTTTAAGACAAATTTGTCAAAATATGAAATAAACTTTTTAGATATATGTTAGACATATATCTATTAATAAGACAGATTTAAATAAGTTGAACACAAAAATATAATAACAAAAAGGTGAAGACAAGTGCATACCTAAATGGAAGGAGTATGCACCCACCTGCCTTCTGTTTAAAAACATGGTTATGGGATAAATCTTACACATTTCTAGACATAATACTTATGATCAAATACTAATTAAGCAAATGGAGGAATTAGTTAAAGATTTTATTGATAGAGGATATAATAAAGATATGGTGGAAACTAAGACGAGAGAAGCTATGGTAGAGCGACATATTAAGCATGTTCCCATTTTTCTTCAAGAGGGATTAATCAAATAAATGTTAAAGAAGAAAAAGAATATAGACTTCACTTTCCTCTGATATATAATAGGCAGTGCAACACCACTAGTGCATAAACACAGAGATTCCTGGACTTTGTCAGTACAAATGCCCTAAAACAATCAGTCAGAGTACTCACTAGGGAGAATAAAATCTTGGATGTTATCCTTACTAATATGGGAGCATCCTGCACCAACCCTTATGTATCTTCACTACTTGTTAGGTCTGACCGTAAATGCAACTATACCCCTTAGGAACAAGTGCAGGGCAAACCCTAGAAACAAATCCACATGGAAAACCATAATATTAACAAGCTTTATAAAAAAAGGAAAATAATGATGACCAAATGAAAGAAGAGTAACTCCCAGAATGTTCTAGCCCTTGTTCCTGAAATAGAAAAAAAATCAGGAGGTAACAAATTTCAACCAAGCCAAGTTGGTTAGGCTGAAATGGCTACCTAAGTCAAATTCAATCACAAGTCATTTTTTTTAGTTATATTCGTAATCTCAAAAGCACAATGCAGCAATGTGCTGAGCTGTTTGTAAACAACGTTACCTACACTGAGGCTGAAGATACAGCAAACCTACTAGCTGATAAATGTGGTTCTAACTTTATCCCTCTTTCCCCTCCATCTGTCCATCAAGATATACCCGAAACTGGCTTGCCTTCAGCTATCACTCATGACCAAGTTCTAGAAGAGCTATCAAAAGCTAAAAATACTGTATCAAAAAATCCTGACAATACCCCTGGATGCATCTTAAACAATATAAAGATTGGTTTAGCCATACCCCTAATAACATTGCTCATTCTCAGCCTTCATGCAGGTTTTGTACCAAGGGAGGACCTTCCACAGTCCCAAGCAATTATAGACCTATAAATCTGACCAGCCTGATATGCAAAGCTATCAGAAAAATTATCATGGAATGAATCAATAAGGACACAGGGAATCTCCAAACCTTGGCTCTTCATAAATTTGGAATTGTCAATGACATGTCATGCTTACTCAACATGGTGGATTTTTGTTTAAAGATCACCAAAGCAATGGATGACTCCAAAGCATTGGAGTACACACTGCATACCTCAACCTGGCCAAAGCTTTTGATACAATTCCCCATTCTGGCATAATAGAAAAGCTAAATAAACTGGGAATAAACCCCTATGTCACCTGCCAGATTGGGAACTGACTCACAGATAAGACGCAGGAAATCAAAACAGGGAAAGTTACCTCCACAAAGAGACCAGTCACCAGTGGGGTCCCACGGGGTTTTGTGCTGGGGCCTATCCTGTTTGGCATCTACTTTGCTGAAGTAAAAGCCAAGCTCTGGCTATGTTTGCAGATGACTGCAGTCATCAAATCTCCAAATGACTTAGCCATCCTGCAGGAAGGTTTGTTCCACATAAAAAAAACTGCTGCCAAAGTCATGGACTTAAAATAAATTTCAGAAATGTATTATTGTATCCTTTGGAAAGTCACCTATCCCAGGGAATGGTTACCACTTTAACAATATGCCCCTAAGAGTTGAACTAGTTCTGCAGGATTTGGGAACTTATGTGGAGAGAGTCCTAACATTTGATCATGTGTCCATTGTTGTAGAAAAGTCGTTCTATATTGCATAGTTTATAAAAAAAGGATTGTGTCTTAATCTAGGAATGTTATTGCCCCTCTATACTCATCTCTCATTAGGCCAGTCATTGAATATGTTTCCTACTTAAGTATATATCTGTCAATATTTGTCGGACAGAACCCACATGGTGAGAGTTGCGGGAGTTAGGTCTGACTCTAAACTGGTTATAAGTGGCATTCCCCAGGGCTCAGTCCTAGGACCCCTCCTGTTCGGCATATACTTCTCAGGGGTACAGGTAAGCACAGGAGGACTATGGCTGACCAAGTTCACAGACAACTGCAAACTAGAGGCTATAATTGACTCTTTGGCTGACACAGACATCCTCCAAAAGGGTCTCACTGAGATGGATACCTGGTGTCAAAATCATGGCCTCAAGCTAAATGCCAAAAAGTGCATAATCATCCCCTTTGGAAAAAACAAAGTACCCACAAACTACCACATAGGTGGTAGTCCCCTAAATACAGAAGCTGTAATAAGGGATCTGGGGACCCAAGTAGATAGTAATCTCTCCTTTGATAATCACATTGCCAAAGTGGTTAGAAAATTCTTCTATGTGGCCCACCTAATCACAAAAGGGTTCACATGCAGATCAAAAGGGGTTATTGTGCCCCTCTACTCATCACTCATCAGACCCATCATAGAGTACAATGCCCCATTCGGGATGTACCTTACAAGACATCTGCAACAGCTGGAAAAACCACAGAAGTACCTCACCAAGAGGATCAGTGGCACAAACAGATGCCCTATGCAGCTCGACTGAAGAAACTCCAGCTGTACTCAATTGCATACCACCTACTCAGAGATGATCTCTGCCTGACATACAAAGCCATGTCCAACCCAGAATTGATGGACATGCTCCACCTAAAGAAAACCATATCCCTCAAGCCACACGCCCTATGGATCTAAACCTCACCACCGCAATAAATAGGACGTGCTAGATGGACAGATTCCTGTCCCAGAGACTTCCCATGCTTTGGAACAAGATTCCAATTTACATTAGGCAGAGCTCCTCGCTAACACTCTTCAAAAGAAACCTTGACAAGTGGATGGGAAACAGAAAGTTTACCCCAGGGATCACTTCAGTGGCTCTGCTGGACAGAGGCACAGGGAACTAATCTAAGGGGGCAGTGAAAGCCAACACATTCTGGCTAGGCTTATAAATGCCTTTAGGCAGATAGCCTAGTACCTACCTATGAACCTATGAACCTATAATATACATTCCCACAGAAATACTTTACTAAGAGGATACATGGCCAAACAACATATCTTACATGGATGGACTCAAAGCCCTGTCATTATACTCAGTATTCTGCAGACCACTAAGAGGTGACCTGTGTCTGGTATAAAACGCATGCATCGACCCAGTACTGATGGATTTACTGCACATCAGGAAGTTAAATGGCATCAGAAATATTCGGTCTAGGGATCTAAACCGCATCTGCAATCTCATCTGCAAGATCAACAGAACAGTACATCTCTTCTTAAAACACATATTGATCCATATCTAACAGAAATAAGACCCCTGTGTTATTTTTGGATAAGCTCCATTATTTTCTCTCAATGATTTCAAATAGCATACTAATTAGGTTTGTGAGGCTAAAGTTGTTTGGGATTGATATGACTCACACAACTTTTGTAAATTGGTGCCACTGCAGCATGTCACTGTAGGTCAGAGATATGACCACATATTAAAATTTTGACATGATTGATAAGGGTTTACTTAAGATTCCCAGCACCTATTAGGAAACCATCGGGTGTATTGTCTAATCCTACTAAACTGGAATTTTTAATGTTACTTCTGGCAACAGTGGTCATGTCTGTACCTACAAAATGATGTTTCAAGAAAACATATTTCTTTGCTTATTGTGAAGTCTTCAGAAACATTTTTTCTGCAACCACTTGTCTTACATTCTGTATTACTTCATTGCTTATCTATGAAATGTTACATTCACAATTTTTCAAGTTCAGTTTTCTGATGGATTTAAGTAATATCTTAATATTGCTGTCAACCATTGAAACCAAGCTTGGGTTCATTATTATGTATGTTACCATTGTATTTGACAAGAAAAATGTGTAGTGTCTGCATTTTATTTAATCTAGACTGTTATATCACTTGATTCATTTCTGAATACTGAGTAATTTTGTAATCCCACCAAAGTTTTTTTTTTTATTTCCGTCTTACCAGTATGTGTTCATGACTGCATGTTTTAATAATATCACAGAACATATTGAAAGCATCCTAATCAGACTTATTTATGTCATTGTGAATAGCATCCCAATCTGTTTTCTTAATTGTGCAATTTACTACTTCGCAGGTTCCGCTGGTAAAGTATAGGAAGGATATTTATTTATGACTGAGTTTGGCTTTAGGTTGAAGATGATGGTTTCAAAACATATGTTAATTGCTGAGAGTATGACCTTGAGTGAGGAACAGACACTACATTTATCAGTATGATATCTAAGATACTGCCAACTTTCATCAGATTTAAAAGCATTTATTCCAGACTGTTTGATACCAGTCAATTAATATTTAAGAAAACTTATTTGATCTTGGGTAATTTACTCACTATGTGTTTGGGTGGTTAAAACCCTATAACGATTGTAGTTTGACCGATTTTTACATTTTGAGATTTAATTAGGAAATCTTCATACTCTGCAAGTGGCATTGATTATGTATATTAGATTCATATAATGTTACACATGACATGCCTGATATCAATTATTGTATGAATTAGCCCATTTTTTTTATTTCTGGTTTTCAGGTGTTCTTTTACAATGATTGAGACACCACTACCTATCCTGCCTGATCTGTAACAATGAAACAAGGAATATTCTGGAACTTGTGAGGTAAGCGTTAGGTCTTTAAACCAAGTTGCAGTAATAGTACTGGCATCAACATTTTCCAAGTTAAAGCAAGCTTCTAATTCACCCATTTTCCTGTTGAAACCTTGGGCATTTGGCAAAGCCACATTCATCTCTAATTTATCTTGGGTATATTTTACTTTTTTTATTTTGAATTGGAAAAGACACAAAAGAGACCCTGTGGAGTTGAAACATATCCTATTTATTGATTGTACTCCCCAGGGAGAAAGATAAAACTCATTAGGTGCAAAGTACTCCAACTGGTTACACATCTCACTGCAGGCAGAGAGACACTGAATTACCTATGACATCATGGCCTTAGCTACTGACTGAATATCAAAATGGCGTCATGATATTCAGGCGCCTAATGAAATGAAGGGATGTTTTACTTGCAGATATGTTTTCTCATGCTTGCTAAGATCTTGCTAAGATGTTTGATAATCCCACCATATGACTGTAATCCCACCTTTGTCAATAATATGTGGAAATAGTACAGAAATATGTACCTAATCTGGCACACTTTATGAAACATAAAAAATAATCATGAAAATGAAAACTATGCAATGGCAGCTCTGAGATATTTTTGAAATGTCATGTTTATATTACAGAATAGGATTTCTAGAAAATAGGGACATCTTCTTTGTCCTCCAAAACCTAACTAGTATGGCTCAGCCCTAGAACATGTGATAGTGAGTTCTGCAGGACAGAGACTTGATGACAAAAGGTCCATCTTTGTAATGTCTGACTGCACAGCATGGAAGCCATGAGCAGACCCTCTCCAGAGCAACATAACTGGCAAATAGTTATTTTATGATATGCAAGCCTATGGGGTTTGATAGGTCATAAAGAGAACCTTAAATGCCAAACCTAAATTGACAGTAGGCAGTCATTAAACGCATGAGTCTAATATGATTGTAAGGGGACTTGCCAGTAAAGGTCTGGCTGTGGATTTCTACATACTCTGCAGTCTAGATATAATGAGACTGCAGAAAGAATGATCAAAAGATCTTTAAATGGAATGATGTAATTGTTTCAGATGTTCCTGTGATGAAAATATAACAACTTCACACAATATTTCTATGATGAAAATATAACAATTTCGCAACAGACATCGTATGTGCTGTCTAGGATTTAGTCCTAATGTCATAGTTTTTTGTGTGTGTTTGTTTTACTAGGTAGAAATCAGTAAGTATAAGATTTAATTTAAGTACCTACTCCCCATTTTTGACACTAGCAAATCAGCAACAGTGTTTTTCCTCTAAACAAAGATGTATTATGTCATTGCTGTGAAAAACTCTTGTCTATAACTTTAGCAGTTTATTAATTCTGCATTCAATTCCCATCAGTTATATATTTCAAGTCAACAAATATCTCATGCTATAGCATGTACTTTCCACTTCTGTTGCATTCCTGCACTGTATCTCAATCACATTACATGTACACTCTGTCAAGGACACTCTCTCTTCAGAGTTCAAGTGAAAAATGAGCCTACCCCAGATGGGACAACCTAATCAAAAACATGCAAAATATAAACATTGTTCATCAAGAACAAAATCACACTATTTATAGAATCAAAAAGATGAACTCTAAGAGAAACTATAACACAGTTTTGTTTTAATAGAGGGAAATGGATGCAAAGTAATATCACTTTCTGAGAAGGTTGTAGAGTAATACACAAAGGCAATCAAGGTATCATCAGGCAGAAATAATATTTTGCAGTTAAGAGAAAGTGTTCTAATACTTCTTACTCTTGAATATTGTTACATATTCTGATGAAAAAAATTGTCAGACTAGGAGAGTCAAGTGTCATCCGTATACCATAAGTGCATCCCACTGTAGTTATGTAAGACATCAAATTCAAAAGGCAAACTCACTTAATGAATACATTTATTGTTTCACTAACATTCAAACAAAAAGTAATTTGAGGCACATCAAATGTCAGAAAAGAAATGGCTTGGAATATAAATTTGATTACCTTTGTCCATAAATATAGAACACAACTGCTTCTGAATGGAGAGAGAAAGAAAGAGAGACGTTACAATATCTGTTAAGGAACTTGATCAAAATAAGTCCCAAAACGTGAAAGTAAACGTCATAAAAGAGAAACAGTCTGTACAAATGAAACATAGAGCTGCAGCCATATTTGAAAGCGAGTTTGAGAGGATTAAAACACAGTTAAGCTGTCACATGTACTTATTCATTAGTTGCTGTCCTGATATTAAAATTCACAGTGTCTACTTAAAATAAACTTAAGTGGATAACATGAGCTTTACAGGTAGAATATACTGGTTTGCTCCACCTGTGCCGAAGGTTGTATCAGACTGCTGCAACATACTAATCCCCTTGTCCTCACCAATACAAAAGCAACAGAGGAGGTCTGCTTAGACTACTTACCTGCAAACCTTCCAAGTATACAGAACAACTGAACTATTTCTCTTTTATTTCTTAATTCAAACACACGTATGTGCAGAAACACACATATACACATAAATGGCATCATCACATTCTGCAGCTCACTGACACAATTACTGAGTAGAACATCACCACACATGTACTATAAGGAACTTTTCAAACAATGAAAGAGAACAATAAAACTATACTAGCCAGCATCAATGTAACTCAAGGAAGCTGCAGTCCTTTTCTTTGCATTTCATTACATTATTAAGATACTTAGGATATTGCTTGATATTTCTTAACTGCTTTCTTTTATCCTATTAAAAGTTACTTGCCAACTTGTGCTGAGATAATCTACTCAGTGTGCTAAGGAACTTCTTCAATTGCTTTTATTGTTGTTGATTTTTTTCTATAAGCATTAGATATTCATAAAATAAACAGCACAAAGCAACAAAATGAAAATAAAATGATTCCTCTTAAACAAAGTCCATAATACATTTCAAACAATCCTATAATCACATTGCAAAACTCAGTGGAGCACAGTCTATAAGCTGCTGATGAGTGTCATCTACAGCCCTAGGTTTGAATCCCTCAGTCTACAACTGTACCCTGTATGACTCTAAACAAGCCACTTACCCAAACTAGTGATCTGGAGTGACTGTTGAATAAGTGTCTTGCATGAATTTCATGGTTAGCAACTAGATCAAGCAATAAGTAAATAGAATGTTCAAAATGCTGCAGAAGTTCTCAGAACAGGGCCAAATAAAACTGAAGATGTTAATCTGTTTTTTCAAACCAAGTTTGCAACACAAGACATCTAAATGTCTTTACCTGTGCTATGGGACACCAGCTGAAAATAAACTGCATGAAAAAGATGAATCAGTCTTACTTGGTTTGATTGATTGGTTATTTAGACTGGAAAGTCCGGTTTGGATAAACTCTTTTGCAATTGAGGACTAGGAAGAAAGGTTCCAAGACATAATAATTATCGAGAAGCCATTTACATCCTATACTGAACATTTTTTCAGATAATACAAAAAAAAGAAAGAAAGAAAACTAATATGATAGAACTGTCATATACTACCATCCAGTTAAGAAACACCACATCTAGTGATCTTTATATACAGTTCTAATCCAGTACTCTTGCTGATTTTTAAGGCAATACTAGCATTCATTTTATTACTGACAACTCTTTTTGCCCTTATTCAGTGTATGGCTGCATTCATCATAAAACATGTACCAGTCAAGCTACAAGATGTGTCAGGAGACCAGTTATGTCCAAACAGCACCATTACTGTAGTATCTAATGAGGTATTTTGAGATTAGTGCTCAGCCTTCTGCAAGGTTTGATGCTTAAGGATTCACCAACAGATTCACTATTACAGCATCATATGGCAATACTATGTTGTAACACAGTGCAGGGATTTATGCCAACTAGTATGTCAAAAAGAAATTAACTGCCATAAACAAATTCGTACAATGCTGTAAATATTGTATGTATAATACTGTTGTGGTAAAGTTGTAAATAAAACTGTTACTTTAAATAGAGTTATTTCATTTAAGAAAGGAAGGAATCTTGTAGCTCTAGAGTAGGTCCTCGTGGGTTTGTGTCAGTGGCTTTGAATAGGGAGTGTTGCAGTCAGCCAGTTCATAGGTTCATAGGTATGTACTAGGCTAATGGCCCTGGAGCCTTTACAAGCCTAGTTCATAGGATTACCCTGGTATCATGCCACCCGACCTTAGTTCCCAGTGACTCTGTTGAGTACAGCCACTGGAGTGATCCCAGGGGGGAATTTTCTATTTCCCATCCACTCATCAAGATCCCTCTTGAAGAGGGCCAGTGAGGTGCTCTGTTTGACATGTATGGGAAATCTATTCCATAACATGGGCAGACTCTGGGTTATGAACCTGTCCCTCCAGCATGTTCTGTTGATTGTGGTAATGAGGTTGAGGTCTCTGGAGCATGTAGTGCGGAGGGATTGGGATTTCTTTAGATGTAGCATTTCTAACAGAGCTGGGTCAGACATGGCTTTGTAAGTCAAGCAGAGATCGCCTCTAAGTAGGTGATATGAGACAGAGAATAGTTGGAGTTTTTTTTAGTTTGTCCATATAGGACAAATGTTTAAGGCCTGGGATCCTCTTTGTGAGGTACTTTTGCAGCCTCTCCAGTTGTTGCAGGTGTTTAGTGAGGTACATGCCAAAAGGGGCATTGTACTCAATGATTGGCCTAATGAGGGAAGAGTAGACGTTGACAATGGCCTCTTTCTTCCTGGATGCAAAACCCTTAATAATGAGATGTGCCACATAGAATGACTTTCTGACCATGGTGGCAATGTGGTGGTCAAAAGAGAAGTTGCTGTCAACCTGTGTTCCCAGATCTCTTATAATGCCTTCTGTGTTCAGTAGACTACCATCAATGTGGTAATTCATGGGAAATGTTTTTTTTCCAAAGGGGATGATGACATATTTTTTGGTATTGAGCTTAAGGCCATGGTTCTGACACCAGTTGTTGGTCTCAGTGAGTTCTTTCTGTAGGATGTCAACATCACTTGAGGAGTTAATAATAGCTCCCAACTTGCAATCATCTGTGAACTTTGTCAGCCAGAGTCCCTTCGTGTTGGCCTGAACTTCAGAGAAGTAGATACCAAACAGGAGAGGACCCAGGACCGAACCCTGTGGGACTCCACTTGTGACTGGTCAGCAGTCTGACTTGGAGTCAGCTACTTTCACACTGTGGGTTCTACCTGTGAGCCAGTTTGCAACCCACCTAGTGATATAGTGGTTGATGCCTAGCTTATTGAGTTTTTCTATGATTCCTGTGTTGAGAATGGTGTCAAAGGCCTTGGCCAGATCAAGGTAGGCTGTATGAACCACCTTGAATTCGTCCACAACTCTGGTGACTTACTCAGAGAAGTTGACCAAGTTGAGCAGGCATGATCTACCCTTCAAAAACTAAACTGTGTGAGATCCAGAGTTTGGAGATTCCCTATATCTGTGTTTATTAGGTCCATGATTATGCATTCCATAGCTTTGCAAATCAAACTCATCAGGCTAATGGGGTGATAGTTCCCAAAGTCTGTATTCACGCCTCCTTAGTGGAGAGGGATGACTATAGCAGTGCACCATTCACTAGGGACAAAGCCTGAGGTGAGGCTATGATTGAACAGGGCACACAAGTGAGGTGCCAGTTCACTTTGTAATTCATGTAGAATACAGCCAGGGATATTGTCAGGTCCCATAGAAGCTGTATTCTTGGCCTTGGACAGTGCTGTTTTTACCTGTGCAGCAGTAATACTGGGTGCCTGGCAATCTACTGGTATTGTGACTGGTCCCTTGGGGGGGAGAAGGGTAAAGTTGGCACTGAATCTATCAGCCAGGATATTGGCAATATCTGTTGGCTCGGTATAGGACGTACCATTGTGCAGTAGCTCAGAGTAAATATGGGTATTGCCGTGGAGATTCTTTACATGACTATAGAAGGCCTTGTGGTTGTCTTTACTATCTGCTGCAATTCTGTTTTCCTGTAGAGTCAGAGTCATTATCCCTTCTTGGAGTGGGATCATGTATCCAGTGCAGCAGTTCGGAGTGAAACACTACACAACAAAGAGAGACCTGAAGGAAGATGCCAAAAGGAATCTGGAAATTTTTCCTGCCCAAAGAAAAATGGAAGAAAGAAACTTGCTGAGATGCTTAGAGGTATTTTCTAAGAGAGTCTGCATCCCTGCTGTAAACTATGTTTAAAGGTACTTTAAGTTGTTCTGTCATTTAACATGACTACTTGGGAAGAACCTGTACTTTTTTGGTTTGTATTCAGTAAACCATGTTATCCATAGACTGGTGGTCTCTGTTCCACTATAATGTGTGTGCATGTATCTCTCTCTCTCTCTTTATATATATATATATATATATAAATATATATATACATATATATATATATATATATATATATATATATATATATATATATATATATGTGTGTGCGTGTGTGTGTATATGTATAATATGGTATTTCATCAAAGTGAGAATCATTAAGTATTTTAATTGATTAATATTTTGAATTTTGTCAAACTTATCATGCTACTGCCGATGTGAGATCATAGGACAGTGAAGATTAGGGAGTTTTTCCTTTTACCACTGTTGTGTGATCTCAGAGTAGAGTTTTATATATAAGTAGCACAGGGGTGGGGGGGTACAGGAGGCTTGTCCCCTGCAGAAAACACAGTTTTATTGTTTTTTTCTCTGTTTTCAAATGTTTGTGCAGTCAGTTGAATGGTTTGACTTTCGTTGATCCAGTGTTTAGGATGTGTATTGTTATTAAGTACATAAAACATAGAGTTTAACAGTGTGAGAATCTCTGAGACAGCTGCATACTATAACAACAAAATCAGTACAAAGACAAACAGAAACAAACAGTCTTACTCTATGCATAATGAAGCAACATGTATAGGTAAAAGACATAAGCATGGCTTATTAATCATCAAAATTTTCAGTGACCCCTGAAGAAATGAGCACAATGCCTTTGTTTATTGCTTCTAGTCTTGCCTGACATATAGGAAACTGGGCAAGAAGGAAGTTATGACACTTAAAGCTTACAAGATATGAATGGCTGAAAGGACTAACTTGAAAAAGCACAAGCAGTCAAGTAGCAATCTAGTGATGGAAAAGAGCCCCCCCCCCCCAACCCCCCAGTTGTGACAGTCAATAATCCCCTGCTTTGGTGCTTTCTGATAAAACAATCACTTTATCAAGTACTTTTCATCTCTATTGTTAAGCTTACCTACTTATTAATGAACTATAGGAAGTTGTTCATGGAGGACAGAATTTACAAAGAATATTAATAACTACAAAGCTTTACTGAAACTCCTGCTCATAGCCAAAAACCTAAATAAAAGGGAATGAACTTCAATATGGCACTACTGCTGTTTGTTAGCAGTTGTGCTGGCACTGGGAAAATGTTTCTCATAAAGGATGCATCATCTGCAATACTTGACACATCAGAGGCCACATCAGTAACCGTTGCTAACTCAACAGGATCAGGAACATACAGCATTTCTGGTGTTACACTACAGATACTGCTCACACTGCTGACAATTCAGGAAGTCCAAGAAAAGCACAAACCTTCCAGGAACAGTCCATCAGAAATTAAATATATATTTTCTACATTGTAAGTGCCGATATCAGATGAAGCCAGATTGATTTTAGGTTCATAGATTAGTACTAAGCTAACTGCCCTTGTGAGCCATTTTAAGCCTAGCCAATTATCCCTTGTGAGACTCAAACCCTGCACTTTGTGTTTGTAAGGCAAATACCTTAACCATTAGGCCACCCTCCCAACCAATTCTGCAAGCTTTAGACCATATTGCACTTGTAGAAACACTGGAAATATTCTTTGCAGGTACTTACTTGTTCAGAGATTTGTTGCATCTTCTCCACTGGATGAATGATTAACCATTATGGTCTTCAGTATCAAAAAATCTGCCAAGCATTAGATTGTGAAAGGGGTAGTAACCTATGAGAGCTGTCTTGGTACTGATGACCTTACTGTTGATTTGCATTAGTGCAATTAAACTCTATACAGAAATACTAAAGAAAGATCAGGCCTGGCTGCTAAAATCAGACAATGCTGTAACATTACAGGCAGCTACACTCTGTAAAGGCATGACACTGTAAGCATTGCAACAGCAAGATTTCGTAATATTTGTAGCACTAAAAACATTGTGTACTTAATAGTAAAATGTGACAAGAGTACAATGAATTCATGTCAAGCTGCTATAGGAAGAAAATGTCATTTGTTTCTTTACTCCCATTGTACTCAGCTGTGCTAGCAGAAAAACACTGAAAATGGTAATTGTTAAAAGGCAGGAAGGACTACATGAACTGAAACAAGAAAGAGACTGGATTCAGAGGGTAAATGTCAACTATCAGTGTACAGTAATGTCATGTCATAACCTTGCTTTTACAGGAAGTTGTGGGAATTTCTAAACTTATACAGATGAACTATGGCTGTGTATGAAAGGCTGTTGAAGCCTTAAAAACCTATTGCTTCAGATCATTCATTTATTTATTCAGTGGCATTAATTCTGGAAAATATATTTGGATTTTCCTGGGAGATGGAGGTTGTTCTTACAGTTAAGCATACTTATTCTTTGTTGAGGCTTTTGCCCCCATCTCCTGAGGACTTCTTGGAAGTTGCGTGCTTCCAAAAATATAAAATGTTATGTGTCCTGATAGGTGCAGCCAATATTTTAATGTTCTTGTAAATAGAGTAGAAAACTCCAATACTGCATTTGAAACACTTCGATAAAATGTTAAACAACAGAATGTCTATAACTGGGACTTAAATTTGATAATACAGTAAAATTAGAAGGTTTTGTCACATTTGGTCACGTTGACAATCTGAATTATGCTTTTCCAAAACTCCAACTATGAAAAGGACGATTTAAAAAAAACATAAAATATAGATTTTTTTTTTGCAAACAATTATCATGATATTTATGCACTTGACTTCCAGACTTTTACAGAAGATTTACTTTTTTCCAGGGGCAAGCCCTAAATTATATATACCAACTCCACTGTCACGCTGAAGGGGAGAAGGGAAAAATGCCTGGAAAATGTACTTCCATTTCACACTACACTACACTACACAATACGTTGTGGTTAAGCAAACTGCAACACTCAATTTTGGATAAAAAGACTGAAGACACACAAGCCTCAACAAAGTGTAAGTATACTGAAACTAGACGCACTGTCCAAGACTTAATCTGAGAACCGGTCCCACAGAATTTCATGTTTCAGTAAAAAAAGACTTTTGGCATCTGAAAATGTAGATACCATTTAGACAAGTATACCTCGAGAATCCTCTGTGGCGATTTATGCAATAGATACATGTGCTTAAAATAGTAAAATACAAATAGACAGTGCTGTGGTGTAGAGGGCAAAGCCATTACTACAGCCCAGGCAATCTGGGCTCCGTTAGCTTGGACATCTGAAGTACTGGTAAGGGAGGATAAGTGCAGCAAACACAAGACTGAACTAGCGCTTTCCTTATCTCTTTATTAATACACAGAACTTCTGCATAAATTATTGTAAATCACATTAAGTCCATTTAAAACTTGAATGAAGAATCATGTGACATATTTGAACAAATCATAGTTAGAGAACAATTTATGAATGAATTGAATAACCACGGTCGTGTGAATAAACAAACTAATCGACTTATACCATTACTATGTCCTGCACTGATTTTAGGAAATTTAACTTTTTTGTGTTAGATAAAATTAATTTGGACAATTGCATTGGTAATCACAATGTTTTGCTTGAATGCTGTGAAGCCAAATGGCACATACAGCTGGCTCCTGACACAAACCCAGGGTTAAGCGAACATATTAATCTGAAATGTTTTTTGCTATCACCAAGAGTGTAGATTGTATTTTATACTTTCTTATGACTCGTGTATTCATTTTAGCTGTTTGATACAACAGTTACAGTTAAATTTTTTACTGTTTTAGTTCTAAGGTATTTTAAATTTTCCTTCATTTAATAATGGTGTGAGTTGATTGGTCCCTTTATTCACATGATTGTGCTTATTCAGTTCAGAAAATGTGAGAATAGATTTACAGATTCAGATAAAAAACATTTTCCATTCGGGAAGATTTATACTTTAAGAATGTTAAACAGAGCTTTCCTTACTCCAGAAAAGTTACCCAAAATAGATAAATCTACAAGCAAGTCATACTGGAGATGTAGTTTGGTTACGAATGCAGATTGTGCTCACATTACTCTTCTTTGACTTCTGGACACATATACAAGTGTTTGGTCAAGCTCTGTGGACAGATAACTTCATTATCTCCAAAGAACTGGTATTATATAATGTTTCAATTCCTTCTTGTATTTAAAGGGATCACCACCCTCTTTTATTGTGTTTTTTTTTTCCAGAAATATTATAACCAGGAAATGATTGCAAATGGCCTTACACACTTTTCAGAATTTTTTTTACTGCTTAAGAAAATATGTGAAAAAAAAAACTGGAATAATTAATTAAATTGAATTCAATATCACAAATACATAATTTTTAGGCATTAACCAATAGTTCTTGATATGATAAATAAGTATGAAGCAGAAGTTGTTTATTTCACCTCATTTTATAAATAAATAAAATAAAAGAATGAAGCAGAAGTTGTTTATTTCACCTCATAATTTTCATATTTTGATACAGAAGTGTTAAGCCAGCAATATTATGATATGGATAAAAAAGACAGGCAGAATTTAGAGCATAAATTGTGTATAGTGTATATAATTGTTTAGGGTCTTATAAGCTGATGTATATATATATATATATATATATATATATATATATATATATATATATATATATATATATATATATATACTACACACACACACACACACACACACACACACACATTTGTTTTAATCATACAAATTGCTTATTATGGATTACAAACAATGCAATTCAGTATGTATTTTAAAAATACATTTACAAAAAAAGAAGAAAAAAAAGAGAAAGAAAATGAATGAGTTTGTGATTGTGGTTGTTTGTTGAGTTTACTAGTGTATTTACTGCACCAAGACATACGTGTTAAAGATAAGTCTTTAATTCATCAATGTTTTTGAATTGCCTTAAATGGCTTTGTGCTAATGCACATGCTTCAGCCTTAATGCATAGCATATGATAACACAACATTGCTCAGATTTTATGCAATATGTACAGGACCAGTATGACATAGTATGGTGTCACTTTGATAGATTTACGCATCACCCTTGTGCACCACTAATGTGTCATTCACTGTAAGGGTGAACATGATGAGGTATGAAATCTATGCATATCTGTCACATCATCAAAATTTGTAACATTGCTGAGGTTAAAAACGCTTGCTTTGCAAACAGTTTTATAGCTGCCAGTATTCATGAATATGAGCACCTGGTTTATCCAGGATGCTGACTTGGAAATCCCCCATGTCAGCCAGTTGGTAAAAGCACTGTACAGCCAGCTCTCTGGAGCTGAGGGCAGACCTTGCAATGCTCAGAAGATGACAGGGCACTATGACACGTTTAGGGAAAATGACTAGAGCCACATGATTGCCATGGCACTGCATGACACCAGAAGTGCTGCCATATATAGAATGACCTGTAAAGGCAACACTCCCAGCACCTCAACGGACTAGAGGCTCACCTTGCAGAACAGCTCCTAGAGTCAGCTGGTGAGTCTATTTGTACTTATATTACATTTGTTTTGTATCTTTGGCATTATTATCTAGAATGCTATATTTGTAATAATTTATTTATTTATATTTGTTGACCGGGAGTGTCTGACTGGACGTAGGTCCATTTTCAGTGGAGGCCCGGGGAGAAAAGCTCCACAGTTAAAACAAACAGACAGTAGTTACATTGGATTACATAGCGATTAACAATTTACATAGCAATTACTTACAACATATTTACAGATGAAGAACATAATAAATCAGTAGACAACTAGAATCTTTATCTGTGAAGGACATAACAGACATAATGCTACAATAAGAAGTTCCTGCTGCATAATAAGTACTAGGCTTATGAGCATCTGAGCTTGCTATAATCAAGGTAGTTAGTGGAGTGGAAAGAAAGGTAGTGGTTGGTTGGGGTGGGTGATATTAAGAGTGGGAGTTGCAAGGGCATAGCCAGCATGTTTTTAGGTGCACTTTTAGTAAAGTTTTGAAGTGGGTGCATGATGGCATGGAGGTAATTGTGGGTGGGAGGGAGTTCCATAATTTGGCTATGGCACAAGAGAATAGTGCTTCACCAGCAGAGTTATTGGCTTTAGTGATCTGCAAGTGATTTTTGTTGCCGGATCTTAGTGGTCTGGAGGTGCGATAGGGTTGGAGTAGATTCTGGAGGGATGGGACATTTAGTGGATGGTTTATTAGTTTGTGGGTGAGTGAGAGTTGATACCATTGAAGGCGGTGAGGGAGTTCAAGCCAGCCCAGTTCAGCAAGTGAGAGACAGTGGTGACTACGGTAGGATGCCCCTGTGGCGAATTTGGCAATTTTGTTGTAGCAGGTCTCTAGCTTGTTTAGTTTGCATTGCCTTAGGTTGGTATATATTGGAGAGGCATAAAGTAGGGTGGAGATAAGGTGGGAATTTGCTAATGAAATCTTTGCTGCTTTGGTGAGAAGTTGCTTATTTCTGTATAACGCTCCTAGTTTTTTGTGGACTTTTTTTATGGTCATGTTTATGTGAATGCCAAATTTTAGTTTATTGTCTATTTCCACTCCTAGCAATTTGGTGTGTTCAGTTGGATATGTAGTGGTGTTGTCTTTTGCTGTGATGTCAAAGTGAGAGTTCTTTTGAGTATGTTTGGTGGGTTGGAAGATGAGTAGTTTAGTTTTGTTTGGGTTGAGTATTAATTGGGCATCGGACAACCAAGTTTCAACAGAGGAAAAGGCTTCCTGTGTGACTTTTTGCAGTTTGGGTAGGAACTGGACTGAGCAGATGATGGTTGAGTCATCTGCGTATTGTATGAGTGTGCCATGTTTGGTGGTAGAGGCTAGATTATTGGTGAAAACAGAGAAGAGTAGGGGTCCAAGGAAGGATCCTTGGGGAACCACTATGGAGACAGATAGTTGGGGAGATATGTCATTCTGCCATACAACAGATTGTTGGCAGTCAGACAGGTATCTCTGAAACCAGTTGGTGACTGATTTTGAGAAGGATAGGTTATTGAGGACAGAGATAAGTTGTTTGTGTGGGACTGTGTCAAATGCTTTAGATAGGTCTAGGAAAGTAGCAGAGGAGAGATAGCCATTGTTTTTATGCTGAAGGATAGTGTTAGTAAAGGAGAGTAAGGCAGTGGTGGTGCTATGGTTTGGTCGGAAACCATGCTGAGTATTGGAAAGGAGGTTGTTAGTAAGGAGGTAGTCTGAGACCTGAGAGTGTATGCATCTCTCTAGTATTTTGGAGAGTGGAGAGAGAATAGCTATGGGGCAGTAATTGGTTAGTTCTGTGGAGGGTCTGCCTTTGTGGAGGGGAATTATATGTGATACTTTCCACAGTGTGGGAACATAACTTTCTGACAGAGATCGGTTAATCAAGATGGATACTGGGTAGGCGAGAGCATCAGCTGCAATTTGTAGGTATTCACTTCGGAGGTTGTCTGCTGCTAATTATGTGGGCTTAAGTTTAGTTAAGAGTATTTTTTATGTTGGAGGTAGGTACAGGAGAAAAAGAGAAGGCAGTGGGGAGATTACTAGTTGAAGGTGTGGGTTGGAGGGAAGGGGGGTTGTGTTGTTTAGCTAGTGATAGTATGGTTTGTGTGAAGTGTGTGTTGAATGAGGTAGCAATATTTTCTAAGGAGTGAGGGATGTTAGGAGGAGGGGTACTGACTTTACCTGGGTGGAGGATGGAGTTTATGGAGGACCAGAATTGTTTGGGGCTGTGTTGGGAGGAGTCTAGGGCAGACTGGTAGTATTGGAATTTGTCCTGTTTTATTAGCTTTTTGACTGTATTGCGTAGTTCTAGGAATTTCTGTCTATTTGAAGGGGTTTTGGTTTTGCATCAGTGCTCCCAGGCTTTATCCCTGTTTTTCATTTCTGACTTAGTGGTTTTCTGTAGCCATGGGGAGGGTTGTGCTTTGATTCTGGAAAGTCTTATGGGGGCATGGTAATTAAGGATGCTCAGGAAGGTAGTATTAAAAAATTCAACTGCGTCATCAAGACTGAGGTACTTTAGAGGATGCCAGTTACATTCTTTGAGGGATGAGATGAATGTGAAAGCTCAGGTAAATGTTTATCCCTAGGCAGCTATATAATAGTGAAGTGCACATGTGAGCCAAATACATTATATAAACTGCATTGTGCAAAAATGCTGTGTGTGTGCATTTGATGAATTTAAAATGCATAAATGGTATAAAAGATTCCATTACTATAGATCATTTTGTTAGGGTGGCTGACATGAAGGCTACTTCAGAGCTATGTTTTCTATGATGACACAAAATAAAGTTTAAGGTTCATCTACTGGATCATGCCAGTAACAAAAAAACATAAATGTATACAGAATAGTATTATGGTGCATTTTGTAGAGAAACATGCTGGTTCACATAAGGTATAAAGCTAATATACTGGACCTTAATGAGCTTTGGATATATATTGGAACTTCCTTGAAGGAATATTAGGGGAAGGAAATTAAAGATTCACTTTTGCAGAAACAGAGCTTTCTCACATTGAAAGATAATAATTTTTTTACCCCAGATGATTAGCTAATGAAATATATTGGAAACATTTACTTAATTATTATATTTGATTATTGTTTTTTTTATTATTAGCTGTTTTATTTGCGTCTATATCATATTATCATATGATGTAAATAGCAAACGCTATTTCATCGTACCAATAATATCAAAACAACAAAATATCAAACAAATGGAAAAACAATTTTTTTCCCAGGGAAAAAATTTGCTGCTCCGTAAAAAAAAAAAAAAAACTTAAACACAAATTTAAGTGGGGGGCTTTGCACCCCACACCCCCCTACTTAAATATACCAACTCCGATATCGTACCATAGTAGAGGAAATGGCAAAGTCCCAAAGATGGCCCACCAATTTTTTTCCCTGGGAAAAAATTTGATGTTCCGTGACTTCGCTATTTTGCCATTTCGACAGTATTGGATCGATTAAATAGCATTCGCTATTTAGTCCATTCAATAGCGTCATATAGACCCATTTTATTTTATTGGATTTTGTCAAATTACTGTTGTTTTTAAGTTGTGTTAATTTATTCATTCTGTTTTCATGTTAATTTATTCATTCTGTTTACTTATCATTTGAATGTTTGCCTGAGGTGCTAAAGGTCATATGAGTTTATTTTATTTTAATAAACTAGTTTTCTAGACGCATTTAGGTCAGTTTAGTATTAATTAGCTTTGACTTGTGTTCTGTGCATTATGTATCATGCTATATTGCCATACTAGTAGTATTTATACATATATGTAGAATATTTGTTAGATAGGACACAGTTTTTTTTCTGTTAGACTGTGCATGAATCTTGTGTTATTAGCATTCCCTGCCTACTGGTTCATATCATATTTACATTCCATTCTGTGGATCAGATAGATCATTGTAGTTTAGCCTCAAGATCTCGTTACATCAGTAATCTACAACACAAAGTAGCTATTAACTAATTTCTTCCCCTTTCATAGAGGATTTCAGGCTTCAGACCAGGGGTGAAATTTACAGTTTACCTTCCATTCATCCAGGCTGCATTTTGAAAAGGGTCATGGAGCTATTCCGATTTATATTTTAGGGAAGTTTATTCCAGAAAAGAGGGAGTGCTTGAAAGAGCTACCTAGCTTGCCAGCAGGTTCTGTTTATGCTGCAGAGAAAGTTTACTTTCTTGGAGTGGGTGTTACAGGTTTGTAGGTCACATAGGACTGGATCCTTGGAGGCTTTTTAGTCAAGTTAAAGATCCGATCTATAAGAAACTTAGAAGAGGGAAAGTGTTTTAAAGCAATCTATGTAGCAAACAGTGGACACATCCTTAATTTTCTTTTTGAGAAAAGACTGCAGTCTTTTCAACCCAGTCATATGTTTAGACAGGTACATATTGAAAGGATTACTACATGCTATAATCAGTCTGATAATGGAGGTGTATAGAGGAATAATTTGACCTAGAAAATATACCCCTGGTAATCAGTGTAGCTAGATAAAAGGATTTCCTAAAGAGACTAGCTGCAGAATGATCAAAGGATATTTCATTGGTAATGAAAGTATTCAAATCTGTAATAAATGTGTCAGTTATCAAAGGGGTGTCATCTATGTGATAAGTTACATGAGTGTCCATATTTTCCAAAGGACACTGTGCTAGATTTTTTGTATGTCGCTTAAGGCCATGGTTCTGGCACCATTTATTTGCATATATTAGACCACTCTGGAGAATCTGGGAGTTAGCAGGAGCATTTATGACAGCTCTGAGTTTTCAGACATCTACAGAAGTGGCCCAAAGATCAATCTCTGATGGATGACCTCGATGCTTTGCCAGAGATGGCCTGCATCTGTCACTCCTGGATTTCCGGGTACTGGCTAAGGCTCTTGCCACCCCTATAGTGACTTTTTTAGGCGGTGTTCCAAAGACCAGATTACTACCATAACAGCTATAAATAAATGCAATCTGAGGATCATGCTGCTCGACACTAGAAGTCTAAATCTCAAGATGCACTTGCTCGAAGAACTCCTCAAAATGGAGAACATTGATATTTGTGCTGTAATGGAGACCTGGTTTAAAGCAGCAGAAAGCACCCCTGCACTACCAGGCTATAACTCATTCCACACCTTTTGGTCCCAAAACATAGACCAATTAATTGTTCAAATAAGTCAACTAAGTTTAGGAGGCAGGATCTACACTGAATGAGCCCAGACTGGTTTGGGTGAAGATACTGTAGACTGCTGATGTCCTTGTTAGTATTTTCTGTAACAATTTACTGTACTGCCATAAGGCTTACAGATCAATACTTACCAGGGTCAGTGATGGATTTCCCCCCTTGGGGAGCGGGATGACAACAGCAGTTCTCTATACCTCAGGCACAAATCTAGTGGAGAGGCTGTAATTGAACGGCGCATTGGTACAGCGGTAGCATTGTTACCTCACAGCAAGAGGTTCTCTGGTTCAGTTCTCTTCTGGGGTGCCTTCTGTGCGGAGTTTGCATGTCCTCCCTCCATTCATGTGGGTTTCCTCTGGGTGCTCTGGTTTCCTCCCATGTTTCAAAGACATGCATCTGGACCGTTTCTCCCCAGGCCTCTGCTGAAAATTGGCTTTGTTCCAAGTCGGACTTTCCCAGTAAACACATGTTAAATAAATACATAAATAACAAATAATTAAATAATTAAATAGACTTAGTAGTGAGTATACAAGGCTGTGTTTGTTACTGAGAAGAAATAAACCTGGCACAATGTCTGGACCCATGGAGCTAGTGTCCTTGGCATTGGAGAGTGACCGCAGGATGTGCTCAGAGGTGATCTGAGGGAGGCTGTGGCCATGCCAATATGAGATGAAAGAAAGTTAGTTGGGGGAGGATAATGGTATAAAGTTAGAGTTAAATTTATCACCTAAAGTATTAGTTATATCCTCTGGAGATGAATATGTTGTTGATATGATATGTACTGGCAGCTCATTGCAGTGCTGAGAATTGCCTCTGAATTTTCTAATATAGTTACAAAGGACCTTGTGGTCATTTTCTGTTCATACTTATCTTTGGAAAATTTGATTTTGCTTCTTAATTTTTTCTTCATCTTTTTTAGATCGGTTTTAGAGGTTGGGGCATTTGGTTTATTCTTTCAGAGAATTAGTTTCTTTTCGTACAGTTTTCTTATTCTAGGATTCCACCATTGTTGCCTATTACTGAATTTAGCATTGTATTTATATCTGGTAGGGACCATTGCATTAATGCAAGCATTTAGGTGACCATAGAAAATATCCATAAATGTGGCAGTGTGTGGGAGACGGACCATTGAAGGGAGGGGGTGTTCTTAGATTTCATCAGATGATCAGTTAACTATAATAGATCTGTCCCTAAATAATCACTATGGAAAAAGGAGTTTGATTGTAGATCAGGTTTAAACATTATAGTGAATATTACTGAGTGGCAGTGGTCCGATTTAAAGGAAAACTCCACCTGCTACAGTTTAACTCAACTCTTAGGTTGCCTTTCTCCCTACAATATGATTCCAGTACTGTGTAGGTACCTAAAACCTGCTTGTACTTTATAATACTTTAATTTCCTCACTTTGGAATCAAACAAAGGGAAAGACCACCCACTTTTTTGTTAAGCTTAACTTCTCGCATAAGTTGCAGAGGAATTTGTCTACACCTGCATGGCATACCAGAGACAAATTTGTAGTCAGGAGCTCAGGCTGCTGTAAATAAGACAGAGAGGTGTGAAACTGTTTACCACTATCTTTATTGAAAAGAGGAAGAGAACTTACACTGACTCACAGCTGCTTCCAGTGTTGTCATGCCTTTCATGGCAAAACAGTGCAATTAGACCAGTCAATGGTTCAAAGGCAATTGTCACCTCTTTTGCCAAATTTACATAAGCAGCATCATAGTATTGAAATTCTAAGCTTTAAACATTGTTGTTTATACTACTTTACATTTTAAGATGACTTGAATGTAGCATCAAAGAAAAGGCAGAAAATATTTTTTCTATTAATTCTTGTAAAGTATCAGCACATTTACCAAAGTGTAGGGGGAGGGGGGTGCCAATTCATCTTGGACTACAAAAAAAAATACTTTGAATAAAGGCCTGCAATTTAGCAACTCTTTTGGTTGCAGCTGTATAATTCTTTAGTATACTATAAAAAAGCCCTGAGACACACACAAATGAGGGTCATTCAAGAAATAAAAGAAGCAGTCCTGTTACAGACAGTATATATGATGACAGTGATGGACATTAATCCCATTATATGTCAATGGAATGGGAATACACCACTACTTCCTTATGTCTAGCATGAATCATATAAAGCAGGCTTGAAATGGATTAAGGGAAAGAGAAAGGCTTGAAGAAAGATAAGATCACATTGATATGTCAAGCCCCATTGACAGCCATTCTGCAGAAAACACTAAGAAGCAGTCGGTGTGATTTTGAGATGTTAAAATAACTCTGAAAACAGAGATAGAGTGGAAAAATACATTTTGTTTTAGTTCTAAGGTGGAGTTTTCCTTTATCTAATGATGGGAAAACTGCAGACATAAAGCATAGTGAGGATATAATGGTGAGTGCAAGATCAAATATTTTTGAGTCCTTAACTGGGACATAAATTAGGCAGCATTGTACATACCTGTTTGTTGTATTATAGACTACATAGTTAACAGAAGTATAGTTGAAATCTCCCAGGAAAATAGTATTTGTTTCAATGGGGAGGGGCGACAGTTTGCTTAGATATGCCTTGTGCGCTGTGGAAGGCATGGAGAGTCAGGGGCATGGTAGTCAGTTATGATACTGTATGGACTTTTACTGATGGTAAGTAAGATATGGAGGATCTCAAGGTTACAGTTGTACCTTATGAGGCATGATGTGATTTGACTTTTGTAAGAAATATGGATGTATCACCACCAACAATAACATAGTTTTTTTTGGAGTTGGGTCCCAAAGAGTGGTAGACATTAAAACCCAGCACCGAGGGGGTACTACCTTCATAGTGAAACAATGTTTCAGCGACAATGAAAATATCTACATTTTGGGGATCAGGAAGGCCTTTAAAGAGTGCATCCTCTTATTCAAGCTTCTAGCATTGTGCAGAGCTACTTTTATACAGTCTTGAGTTAGAATTAGTTTGGCTAAGTTAGTAGTTTTTGAAGAGTGACTTTGTCTAAAAAAGGCACTGTGATTGTGAAGAAAGCTTTGACCAATATACAAAATCCATAAGGAAAGAGGTCTAGGTCTAGGTAATCCCTAACAAAGTATGTAAAGAAGTCGATCATTTCACTTCAGCTGATAAATATTGGACCTCCTTGGAGTGACACCAATAACTAAGCCAAGGGTGGTATGACTTAGCATGGTTCCAGAAGTGTCAGCTCAGCCTTGTTGCCTTAAGAGCATTGGCTTGCCAGCACCCCCTTTTCATCTTCTGTTTGTTATTTCTGTAGGTGTTGTTTCTTGTAAGTGTGTTACTGAGTATCCCATTACCCAACCTACATCTTGGAGGCCTTCGAGGCCTGGGCAATAATTTCTTAAGTATCCCAACATGCGATGGCTTATTTGCCGATTTAGGTAAAGTTGGGCATGATTTTGTGAGATGGGTATCATTACTGACAAACAGATGAGAGGTTGGTCTCCACAGTTAGTATTTTCTTGCCCCTTTTTATATATTAATTAATTTAGTGGAATGAGCAAAAGGTTTTTACACTACTTCAGAGTGCCTAATGCTAGCAGGTTCCCTACAGATGGTGAAAAAGGCTTCATTCTCACTGTTCATAGTATCTGGTGTGTAAGGTAAATATTGCTGAAACTTATTATAGTGAGAGGAACTTTGTGATATTATTATAGTCTAGTTGTCATTACATTTGCTGCTGTTTATTGTTTTTATTTGTTTGGCCTATTCTAAAAAGTTAAATAAACTGTACAAAGTTACAGAGGTAACAGTAATAATGTACAGTATGTCATAGCATGCCGAGATATATAACTTGAAAGTGCCATATAGATGAGAGAAGGCTGGGCCTTTAGATGTGTGGCATCCTAGAAAACCCTGTCAGCAGTATCTGTTGTCTTGATTGCAGGTGAGTATTTATAGTGTTTTGGTATCCATTCTAAGGAAAAATAAGGAACTCAGCAACTAGTGACCTAGGCAACTAGCTCCTTAAAGATAATGTGCAAAGCTCTCTTTTTACTTTTACTGCTCAGTTGAAAGCAATAATTAGAACTGTAGCGCTCAGTATAAGGGTGTAAAGTGTTCAGTTTGTTTTGAGGAGAGACAAGGCCTGAAATAAAAACAAAACCAAAAAGAAGTATCATATGCATGGTCCATGCACATTATTCCATCTGTTATACATTTCCATTTAAGAATATAGAATGTGATATCCTTCCTCCTTTCTCATAATGATCCAGCTGACCATCAGCTGCTTCATGTTTTTCCAACTGCTCTTTCCTTAAGTATTTCTGGTACCATCCTAAAGGGCTAGAACTGACATAGCCATTGGCATGTTGGAAAGGGAAAGGAGAAAACATGGAGAGGAGCATCCAAGCAGTGTCTCATAAAATGCTTTAATATGTGGCTTAATGAACAAATGATATATTGATGTAATTTGGTGTGTACCTCGATACTGATGAACTGCCTGGCACACGTTGTTAGCTATTTTAAGCAGTAAAGCTTAGGCATAGCTTTTTTTCTAAAATGGAGGACACATCCATATGTTTTCACTTCCTCCAAGACCTTTGCACATTCCCATCAAATCATGCAGGATCTAATGTACAGTTTACAAAAACAGAAAACAGTATAGATAAGGAAGTAATAATAGTTCCTTTCATGAAATGACCACTGGAAGGCTCAAACTTCAAGTTGTTCTCCATAAATAATTGGTATATTGCTCAACCAAGAGATCACAATTTCATGAATCTTAACTATGTTAACTCCAGGTCAGCTGTTAGGTTCTATAAGTTGCATTCTTCCTTCTTTACTTGCAACAGATTTTTCCTATATTGCTAAACTACTTACTGACAATAAGAGCAATGCTTTGCCACTTGTTCCTAAAAGAGATATCTGTGAATACATATGGAGCCCACACTAGCTCCTGTACAGCATACTAACAATGTTGTTAATAAAACGCTATCATAATTAAAAGCTTTTGTACAAAGTGTTTCATTTTCTTCCTCCTTTAGCTCACCGTGCCAAAGCAAGTAATGTCCTCGACCCCAAACATGAATATGGTCTCCCTTTATTAGCATTTCAGTCCAGCAAAAATATACATAAAAAACACACACAGATGGCAGTAAACTAAATCTGTAGATTTATCCTACTAGCTGACAACCATATGCACCACTGTCACTTTTAGAACACTTGTTTAAATGGCTATCAGTAAATGACAGAGCATCATTATATTCTTGGCTCACAAGTCTTTAAAATAGTCAATCTAGGGCAATGCCCTCCACTAAAAACTAATCTGATTAGCAAGCAGCACAATTACTCACTTAGAGATGACCTTGAAGAAACCCTAATTCTAACCCTTACGCTTCAAAACCTTTACGGGAGAAAGGGCCTTTTCCAAGGTGCGCCTGCCATTGGGAATCATCTCCCCACAGCTGTAAGGAAACAAGACACCTTAGACCTGTTTAAATTCAGTCTAAAAGTACACATTTTAAAGAAATTTGCGTGCACTTTATTTAAAGATAATGGTTAGAACTAGCACTGTATAATGCAGTCAGTTTTATCTTTGTAATGAACTAAAGCACACCCATTGTGTGTTCTTTCACCAGTCTGTAAATGCTATATATAATTGTTTAGTTTGCTAATATGTGTCACTGTAAAGTACAATTGTTTTGTATACTGCATTTTATGATGTAAGTAACTGTTTTGTATATTGCATCTTTATTTTGTAAAGTCCTGTGTTATTCATGTATTGTAATGTAGAACTGGGTCATGGTTTAAAAAGGGTCTGTCAACCATTTTACTAACCCAGTTAATAAAATGAAATAAATAAATAACTGTCAGCAGGCTGACTTACTATAACCTTATATATTTGTAGTTGACTGACCAATCATTAGACCATCCAGCTAAGAAACTGACTTTAGGCAGATATTTGTAGACAATGGCCAAGTGTAAATGGTGAATGTTTAGAATTTTGCAGTAAGATGTATTTTTGATTATTTAACTGCTAAAGTGAATTTTCTGCATGTCTGTTAAATGATATTTGTGTGCTGTTTAGATGTTTAAAGTGAACTAATTTGCATCATATTACTTAATGGACACGGACACGCCTTCCAAACTTAAATGTCTTTCTCAAATAACATTTACGAAGATGACAACAGAGAAACAAAACGAGCAATAATTAACTCCAAGATTCCAAAGGAAACTCAATAAAAAAGTTATACAGATAAAAGAAGTTCATGGAATCAAGCAGCTACAAAAAATATTCTGTCCTTCTATGCAACATAATGAACAGAACAACATATTCCAAAACAATAAGGATTTACTTAAAATTAAGCTGTTTCAATTCACATACACACATCTACATAGCTCAAGGTTATTTTCAGAGGTACAGATAAAGACTAATGACTGCCATGCCTTTATTTTATACAGATCAGAAATCCAGGCAGGACTTTGTTGTAAGAAATATATTCGTTATGAAGTAGGTCTGGTAACCACTTACTATATACATATCAGTTCCCATATCTGGGTAATGCCACCTAGAAGTCTGCCTTCTTGAAGTCAAATGTCATATACCCCATCACCAAGCCAATTATCCGAGGTGTCCTTAAACAAAGTAGTAACTGGCAACTGTCTTATGAAGAGTAGCAGTGAATTCTAAACACTGCCAACTATGCAAGGAATACAATTAGATTTTAAGTTAGAAACTAGCATTGTCATGAGTAACTTCTTGTTTTTGGTATTTACAATATGTGGATTAAATGTCACCCCAAGTAGCAGAAAAAAATCTCATTATTAAGACATTTATAAAATGGAAAAATATCATCCTCTCAATAGCCTGTATGGAAGTGAAAACAGCTTCATAGAAGTCATAAATCTGCCTAGTGAATGATCAGCTGAGTCCTTTCAAGCTTCTTAACTGATGATTTGTTGCACGCGCATGCTGTTAACACTGGTATTATGCTCTTATGCTATTGCTGTTATGTTATTGCTATTGCAGAATTACCAAATGTAATATGAAGCCAATGAGAGAGAGAGAGACTGGAATTAACAACCTTATCCGTACTTATTATGGCCCTTAATATGTTACTCATGGCACTATAGCATTTCTTACTCTGTTTAATGTATGGGTTTCAAATTTAAGTTGATTGTCAACATTTATTCCAAGATTTTATACAGTACAGCTGATAGAAATTGGTTCTAATATAAAATGCCAACTTCCTGAAAGCTAATGAGCTGAAAGGTAAAAAAAAATGCCCAAACCACAGAAGGGTGAAAAAATGAATTTTAATTGTTTTGTTTTTTTTGTGGGGGGCATGCCCCTCCTGCATCCTCACACCTCTAGAACACATGCATATACATTGTGTGTGTGTATACACACACACACACGCACACACACAAACACACACACATATACATATATACATACAGATATTTATATATATATATATATATATATATATATATATATATATATATATATATAAACACACACACACCCACACTCACACATATACACCAACTCCGTGGTTGCACCAACTCAAAGAAGTTCATATTCTCCAAAAACAAATGAATCATTGCAGTCACACACTTAGAAAAACATAACAGCAATGATTTCCTATGGAAAATAAGAGTTTATGCTTTTCACATTTTTTGTTGTCTTCATGCTATTGATGCTTGAGAAATTTCATCTCAAGCAACTGTAGGGATACCTTAAAATGTATACTCTGGTTGATAACATATAGATATATACTGTATGCATCCTGAAATGTAGCAGATTACATTTTCTGGTGTTAAGTAGCACTCCACTACCTAAAGACCAGAGATAAATTTCATCCACATATTTTTGAGACTACTACTCCATTTTAAATCATTTCTCATGGCCATCCCTGTCTTGGTGTCACCTGCATACTTGTTTAGCCACACTTCATTATTTGATTAGAAAGTGGTCATAAACAAGGTAAACAAAAGCAGTTTTGAAACAGAACCCTGCAGGATATCATTGTTTTTGAGACTATATTTTTATTTATTTATTTAATTTATTTAACATTTGTTTTCCAACTGGGACAGAGCCCATTTTCAGTGCAGGCCCAGGGAGAAACTCTCGAGATGCATGTCTTTTGGAATGTGGGAGGAAACTGGAACACCCAGAGGAAACCCACACGAATGCAGGGTAGACATGCAGACTCTGCACAGAAGGTACCCAAACCAACAATCAAAATGGAGAACCTCTTGCAGTGAGGTGACAATGCTAACCACTGCATCACTGCGTCATCCATATTGCCCCATTTTTCATGTTAATGTCTTCTGTTGGACAACCAATGAGCAACCCAGATTATAACATAATTGTTAATCCGTAGCTTAATCATAGCATCTGGGATTTTACAGTGGGGGGTGGTATTGCAGGCTTTCAGTAAGTCCAAGTAAATGATATCCGCAGGAAGACCAACTTCCAACACATCTATCAGATTAATATAAAATTCAACTAGTTTGCTCAGACGTGGTCTACCAGAGATGGATCCATAAAGAGAGATATCAAATGACTCTCTGGAATCGCTTAAATATAAGGATAGCAAATTCTGTAATAGGCCTTCCTAATTAAACTGATCAGAATAAGTGGGAGGTAACTATATGGATTGCTCCTA
Source organism: Protopterus annectens (assembly GCF_019279795.1). Classification (NCBI taxonomy): domain Eukaryota; kingdom Metazoa; phylum Chordata; order Ceratodontiformes; family Protopteridae; genus Protopterus; species Protopterus annectens. The sequence goes on from NC_056727.1 coordinate 949,634,499, forward strand.
TTTCTAATTTCTGAAAATGGGATGACAACAGCTTTTTTTCCACACCTCAGGAACACAACCTCTACATAAAGACAGTCAAAATAAAAATGTAAGATGGGGAGCCAATTTAGGCACTGTTTTGGAAAGAAAATATATATTTACCCATCCAGTCCTACTGCTATAATACCTTTGATTGCACTAACAATAGCCAGGACATCAACAACAAAAGAGCAATTCATTAAGCTATAATAAGAGAAGGCAAAAAAGAGTTGCATAGAATATTAGCAACCATACTATTATCAGTGCCAATAGAAGTGCTAAGACACAGATAAACATTTCCTGACTTCATTCCCTGAAATTGGCGTAAATGTTTAAACAATGTCTTGTTATCTTTAGTATGGGTGGCCAAGTTATTCTAATATAATTATTTATAGCATATAGCATAATACTCTTTAACTTGTTTGAAACTTTCTGAAATGTTATCTTGTTTCTGACATTGTGATATCTCCTGCACCTTCTCCAGTAATGCTATTTATTGTTGTAATACTTCTGTGAAAAAATTATTCCACCAAAGAGAGAACATTTCCTCACCTTGTGTTTACATTGAGTGTCTTCACCTTGTGTTTGTATTGACAGTGTATACCATCAGAAATATGTTTAAAAAAGGGTGTGAGACACTAAACTCATAAAACATTTCCAGTAATCTTTTATACATTTCCTAGATATTGATTCTTCCCAATGCCAGCTTTCTATTCCATGTTCAATTGAAACATAAACATGCCTTTTTTACCATCCCTGCATTCCCACATTTTAAGTTTGATAGCGCGGTAATTATTGTTTTTAACAGTCTGCATATATATGTAATGCCCTGATGATCAATCAGCATTACCAAAATTCTGAAGTAAACTATGCCCAGAGAAGCTGGCACATTTATTAAAAAAACACATCAAGTATGTTTCCACCACAGGCTGGTTCCCTGACAATTTGTGTAAAGTTATAGGCCATAGTATGCTCTATTAGTTTATCAGAGACTGGCCTCTTTGACATGTAAGTTTTCCAGTTAATGAAAGGAGCATTTAGGGCATTTTCTCAAAACACACACACACAGTTCACCTACATTTTTTATTCCTGTTAGGTGAACAACAAAATGCAGCAAGTTTCATTGCCCTATTCCTACCTTTAATGAAACAACAATTTCATGTTTGAATAGCTCCATGCTGCTGGTAGATATAATGCTATTTTTAATATATAACGGGACACTGCCACCATGCCCGTTGGACCTATTCCAGTAGCATCCTTAATGTCTTATGTCAATAGGCACGTTGTTTAAACATGTCTCAATAACAGACCCTTTTTTATGCATTGGTTCCAACTCTGTTATTTTATTGAGGCTTCTGTTATTTAGCAGTAGGCACTGATTAGTTGTGTTACCAGAATTTTTTTATAATTCTTTCTTTCCTCAAATGTAGGTTCCTAAAAAAATCTATAAAACGTTTTTAAGGTTACCACCAATAATCTGGATACCCACACCACTTATATAATATACATCCCTGGCAAAACGTAGGATTTATTCACCAGCTTTTTCCAAAGGTATATAACTTTTATGCCCATCTTTAGGCAAGAAAGATGCAGTATATTTGTTAAGTTTAGTGCAACATCTTTCATAATGTAGCTAAATGAAACTGATAGAAGGATGTCAGTAAATGTTACTTAAACTGTTGTAGTCTGCTGAATGATACTGCCACTAATGGGGAGTGGTGTTATCTGCTTTCTTACTTCCACCTGAAACTATTACCAGTTCATATGTTTTCCTACTCTTATAAACTTTCTTAAGAGCTACAAGAGCATGCATTCTACGTTCAAGTACTCAAACTACTGTTACCAACTCGTAATTAATTCTTGGCAGAAAGGTTTTAATACTATGCCATTGGGAGTCACCAATAACTAATACTCAGGCACTAGCAACTGAAGTTACTTTGGACACATTACAGTCCCCTCAACGTGCTTGATTAGTTCTAAGCAGGTCTAATCTTTCAGATGAGCTACTTTTTTCTATTTTCAAATTTACATCATTTTGCAAAGTGTTTCCACTTAATGCTCTCCTACTCTTTTTTTAAGTGCTCATTAAATTTATGGCAGTATATCCTTCTTGTGATTTGTCAAGATGTCTCTAAACTGTCCCCACTCAATCTAATGTCCCATTCATGAGCGTCATTGTATTATCCCCAGTAACATTTGTATGTTTTTTCTGAACATTGAAAGCATTCACGCTCCCTCAGTCAAATCAGGCTACCTTTTTCAGGGCAGCATTAGAGTGCAATACTAACCAAATCAAAAATGGCATTAGTTTTAGTGTAAGAATCCACAGCTTTTGTACAAAAAAAGTGCATTTGACAAAGCATGTTCATGGTTTCAGTTTGCACATGTTTCACACACCCAAGTGTCTGTGATATGGTATGACTGGAATTATTCACAACATTTTTTGAAACAGGAGAAGAATGCTGATGTTTGTGTCATATATACTAAGCAAGATTCACTGACACCACTATTGTGATTTTTTTCTACTTTAACAACAGTTACATACACCTCTCAGTTTATTAAAGTAAGAATCATCACTTAACAGTTTGCAAGGCACACACGGTAAAAGGAATCCTCTTTCCAGATCTTTAAGCAATATTGATCCATTTTCTTCATGTTTGCATGTTTTAAGGAAGGCAACCAACAAGGGACGGCAGTGTAATCATATGTGCTCATAACAGGGCATTAAAAAAAACAATTAGTGTCAAAAGTATCTAAAGAAAAATGAAACAGCTTAACTTACTATGACTCCTGTCTTTCATCGACCTTGCCCATAATGTAATTTTACACAAAGATGTGCCTTTGTGTCTTCATACCAGCACATGGTCCCTTTCCTGCTCACAGCCACTCAAAAAGCATCTGCTCTAAATATGCATAAGCAGGGAGTGTCCTCATTGACCTTTTGGAAACCACACATATTAAAACAGCTTTTTAATGACCTTCTCACTCCTAAGTAAGTGCCATTTACATTCACCATCTAAGAGCAGGAAAATAAATAGCAGCCCCTCTACAATCAGAAGAGAAAATGAAATAAAAACAAGGCGGTGGCCACTTGCAAAGCATCCGCTCTAAATGCACCCAAGCATGGAGTGCCCTGAAATGCCCAACTCACACTAATCAAAACAAAGTTTTTATTGCTTTCGTGAAAAGGAAGAGGAGTTAGGCAAATGAACTGTGAAGAAAGTATGGAGGAATATGATACACATCTCTTTAAGGGCTGTGGCAGACATGACCCAAGGAGAATAAGTATGAAGGTGTGGAAGATGTGGAATTAGGCTGCTGTAAATTACCTGTAATCATCAGTGCTAGGTGGTCTAAGTACAGGCTGTATAACAGAGAAAAAAAAAACATGACTAGCATGCAGGCAATATTTTAGAGGTAGGTACAGCGAAGAAGAAAAATGTAGGTATACAGGGATGAGGAACAGACCTTTCAACTGCTCCTACTTTGGAGGAACATTCCTATTTTTAGGCCCGATTTGTGCCTGCACAGGATATCCCTATTTTTGGAATTATGTCCCTATTTTCAGACTTCATTTACCTCTTCTGAATCTCCCTCATCACATGTGATATTTGAAGCTGTCTAGTACACAGAAAACCACACTACACAAGCAATATACTATTGACAACAATAATTTAATGAAAGAGGGTATACATCTTAGACTTCAACTTTTTTTGAAGCAAAAATAAATGGCCTTGTGTCATAGAATTTTGCAATACAGGTCATTAAAGTCTATAGATTTCACAGTCTCTTTGATAATGTACCGAAGCTAACACAGCTGAAGGTAAAACAATAAACTTTAATGCACACAAAAGAGAGTAAATGCTTTCATGGTGTGCTCTCATCGCTTCATCAGTCCGGTCTGATGAAGCGGTGAGAGCACACCGTGAAAGCGCTTACTCTCTTTTGTGTGCATTAAAGTTTATTGTTTTACCTTCAGCTGTGTAAGCTTCGGTACTTTTTTGTTTTTCTTAGTAGTTACTTGTTACTGTACCGATCTATTTTTATTCTCAGCATACTTTTTACACTCTTTGATAATGTGTTTAGATTTTCCCTTATTGTTGTCACTCTGTACTTTTAAATGATTTTTTGAGTAGCTTCACACATTCATACTGGAAGTGGGAAGGGTTATGTGATATTTGCTATTCAGGTTTTATGCTAATTAGAAGTCCAGATCTTTGGCTGGATGTACCTACTTTTCAAGAGTCGTTGTTCCTATTTTCAATGTATGTAGATTAAGAGGCAGTGTGATGAAAAGGAATGAAAGGCAAGTGCCTTGGACAAGAGAAAGGTTTGTAAGATCATTTTAGCAGGAACTGGGCTGCTTGTGACCCCAAAGCACCAAAATGATTTTTCTAGTATAAAGGATAGATGTCCTTTCATATCACTGTTTCAGTATTTTTTACATAAGGGATTTCCTTCCAAGGATAGCCCAATGTCTGGACAGTATATGGCCTTTAGATTTTAAAAGCTCTGTACATCACATATATGCTCCCCCTGTAAGGAGTAGGGCATAAAAGTGACATATAGATGCAAACACTCAGAAATTCTTTGCTGCCAGTCCAAACACTACTGTCGAACATCAGTCTGAATGCCCATCTGCCATGATGGTTAGCAAGCCATCTTCACATAAGTGCCCCATTGGGGTTTATTCTCTAAAGGGAAAATGTCAGTGTGGGAAGCAGTCTGCCCAAAAAGACCATCAGACCCTTTCTACAACCATACACAGTGCTCCATCTCCCAGCCATTTGTCCATAAGACCCTTTGTAGTCACTTATCTTGCTTATCAATACACCTTAAGAACCAACAACTTAAGCTGTTGGCCCAGGGTGCTATGGCAGAATCCTCCCATCCTGAGAGTCAGCCATCTGCCAAGAAGAATACCAAAAAGGCTAGCCCTTATCCGGTTGCTGTCCAGCTTCCCTGGATATCTCTTTAGAAACTAATGAAGGCCATGAAGACTGTCAGCTTGCTTCCCTCAGATTCCTTTGCTGTGACCCAGTTGGAGGTTGGCATGAATCCGAATTTTCACATGTCCTGGGCACCTTTTCCTATGTCTGTTCTGGATATTTACAGGGAATCTTGGCTAATTACTTCTGAGGGGCCAAGGGGCTTCCTCAGATTTTGGTACAGGAAGAGATTTCAGCTATGATTATCAAATCTTGCCAAGGGGCTGAACCACTGAGTGTCTTTTGGGCAGATGTTCCACTCAAGAATAAACAAAAAAACAAACACATTACCCCTGTTGTTAAAGATCCCCAACGTGAATGCCAGGGTTTTACTCAGGTTCTAGTTAATGCTTTAATAGCCCTGAAGCATCCTCAAGGGGTGTCTGCCCATGCTTCTCCCTGGTCTTCCACCCCTGTTAACAGACCTAGGGAATTGTATTCCCCAGATGAGGACCTGGACTCTGGGGAGGAATCCCTAGCTTTCTCCTCTCAAATTCCTTCCCCTCTAGACTATAGTTCTGAGGAAGAGGATTCTTTGATCCAAAACTTCCCCTTAAAAGCATTATCCATTGGGGATAGTATTGCTCATATGATGGAGTACTTCAAGTGGGATTGTTCCCAGGACTCTTACATTCATAAAAGATATTATGAACTTTTACAGATGAAGTCTCCTAAACCATCTGCTGTTCATTCTGTTTTGACAGTCCTTTTGGACACCTTTTCTGTTGCCTGTGTGACTGTTGATTCTCAACCCCGGCTCCTAAGAAGCCTGATAGGTTCTACAAGGTACCTGATGATTGCAAATTTTTGTGCAAGTGCCCTTCTGCTGATCCCTCAGTGGTTTCAGTTTCCTCTGACAAACCTTTTAATCTCTTGCCATCTACTAAGCTCCTTCCCTCAGATAAGGATAGTCGAGCTATGGAGATGTTGGTTGAAAAAGTATATAAAGGTTGCCACCTTGTCTTTTAAGGCTATTAATTACCAAACTCACACAAACAGGTGTGTTTTAGCCCTTCTTTCTCGGGTAGTTTTAGTGGTCCCTGACCTTCCTGATTCTGAGGGGAAGGCTTCAGCTCTTTCTATCCTTGGATCCACTTCCTAGGTTGCCCATCACTCCATAAATTGCAGCTGTGATGCTGCTGATGCCTCTTCCAGGGCTGTTGCCTTTGGTTCTATGATAAAGCATTATTCTTGGCTATATCTACAGCTTTACCTGATAACATCAAGGCTAAGCTTTTGGATGCCCCCCTGGATAATAAAAATAATTTTGGGACAGCTGCTTCTGACCTGTTTAAGTCTCTTCAGGATAAGGGTAAGGCCTTGCAGGAATGCAAACATACTTTTGTCTCACTTATCCATAAATTGCAGAGGAATTACCTTTCTATGTCCACCTTTTGTCCACAGCAAGACTCACCCCTCTCCCAAGGATAAGAAGGGATCTAGGCATATTCCTCCTGCTAAATCAACCCAGACTCTTTCATTTCAGTAGCCTTCCTTTCAGGACAAGCCTATCTCCATTTGACATTTGACCTCCTCTTCGCCTCAGCCAGGTCCCCCTTGTCTGCCTTTCTTTGTCCCTTCCAAATTGGTATCACATCACCTCGGACACCTGGGTTCTGTCTATTACTCATTAGGGGTATTTCATGGTTTGGAAATCCCCCTTCCCACTTCAGGCATTCTACAGCCACCTCAGGAATAGCTTCCTCATTTCCCAAGACTTTACAGTCCTTTTGGATCAGGGCACCATTCAGCCTGTTCCAGCCTCCCAAATGGGAATGGGGTTTTACTCCCGAATGTTTTTGGTTCCTCGAAGGAGGGTACCTGGAGCACCATTCAGGATCTTTCTCTGCTCAGCACCTTTCCCAAGGTCTCCGCTTTCCAAATGCTATCTCTTCAGACCTTGTTTCCTCTTCTTCTTCTTCTTCCACAGGCCTTCTTGGTTTCCCTGAACCTCAAAGATGCCTACCTTCACATCCCTATTCACCCTCTGTTCAGGAAATGTTTACATTTCTCTGTTTCTTCCTCTCATTTTCAGTTCTGTTCTTTGCCCTTTGGCCTTTCTACTGCCCCAAGAGTATTCATTAAATGCCTTGCTCCTGTCATTTGCAGACTTTGAGGGATACAGATTTTCCTCAGCCTGGATGACATACTCATTCAGGCTTCCTCTCCCAGCAGTCTATTGTGAGATCTCCACATTACCATATGTCTTTTGCAAAATCTGGGGATCACCATAAACCTCAAGAAATCTTTTCTGACACACACAGGATCACATTTTCCTATGGTGCCTGTTTCAGACTCTTCCCATTTTGGCTTCTCTTCCTGCTCCAAAGGTTTTGTTTCTGACAACCTTCTTCCAGTCTCTCCTTCCCCGTCCTCTCTTATGACCAGGAAGTTTCTCCAGGTTCCTGGATTTATGGCCTCCACTATTCCTATGCTTCTTCTCGCCAGGCTCTATATGAGGAAGCTACGATAGCACCTCAAATCTGTGTGGCTTCAACATTGCCATGCTCTTCTTCTTCCTTGTCTCATAATCAAGTTTCAGTGGTGGATTCAACAACTATATCTCAATGCTAGGCTTCCCTTCCAGGCTCCAGTTCCAGCTCAGGAAATGTACACATATGTTTTGGACTTAGGGTGGGGATCTCTTCTGGCCCCATAAAGGTCCAGGATCTCTGGCAACATAAAAAAGATGAGTGCTCTACTTCTGGCTCTGCAAACTTTTCATCCCCTTTTTCACCCTAGCCCCCTCAAAGTCTATACTGACAATACAATTGTGATGTGGTACTTTAACAAGCAGGGGGCCACAACGTCCTATCTTCTTTGCAGATTAGCAGGCATGGAATCTAGCCATCCAGTATTAAGTGACTCTTCAAGCTGTCTACATGCATTCAGAGTACAATCTAATGGCAGACTCATTCAGCAGGTCCAGCACACAGGCTCACAAATGGATGCTTCACAGAGATGGTATTGTGAGCATATCCATCAGTGGGGTATTCTTCAGACAGATCTTTTCACCTTCTCTCTGAACAGACAACTTCCTCTTTTCTGTTCCAGAGTACCAAGACATCTGGCTTGGAAAGTGGAAACCCCCTCATTTCCGTGGATGGAAATGTTTCTCTACACCATTTCCTCCACCTTCCTCTGTTGCCTCAAGTTCTGCACAAAATCAGGAAGGACTCTGTCCCAGACAGCATTGGATCTTCCTTCTTTATCACTTAGCCAGAGGCCATCACCATAACTTATCTCACTGGGTAGATCTTCTCACACAAGACAAGGGATGTCTTACCCATCCTCACCTGTTAACTCTTTAAATGACACTTTGGGTGCTAGGGTTTGTTTCATTTTGGCCCCTCTTTTCTGAGGGCATATTCTAGGCTTTACACGAGGCCAGGAGACCCATTACCAGAAAATCATACAAGTGCAAATGGAAGATATTTTCTGTCTGGTACCTCTCTCGGTATCAGGCTCCCTTATCGCTAGAGGTTCCTCTGGTTCTCTGTTATTTGTGTGATCTGCTCCATACTATGTTGGCATATTGTTTAGTTAAAACTCACCTTTCAGTAATTTCTGCTTCTCTGCCCTTAAATCTTCCTTTGTCCTCTCATTTTGAGGTCATGCAATTTCTTAAAGACATCCCTCATATTGGGCCTCCCAGAAATTCTATTCTAACTTCTTTGTACTTGAAAAATTGACTCATGCTCCTTTTGAACCTGCTAGTTTAGCTTCCTTGCAACATTGTACTTGGAAGACTATTCTTCTGTTAGTTGTTACTTCAGCCAAGACGGTGTCTAAACTTCAGGCTGTCATGGCTAGTCCTCTTTTTTTAGTTTTTCACAGAGATAGAGTGTCTCTTTGGACTAATCCTTCTTTTATGCCCAAGGTGGTTAATGAGTTGTCCTTGAATCAGACTACTTGCATTCCTTCCTTTATTCCTTCTTCACAGTCTGCTAGTGAAAAGGTTCTTTATACCTTGGACCTGCATAGACAGTGCAGGTATTATTCGGATAAAACAAGCTCTGTTTGTAAGTCTGAGCAGCTTTTTTGTTGTTTTCATCCCAAGACTTTGGGTTTTGCTGTTTCCAAGCAAACTATTTCATCTTGGATTTCTAAGGCCAGTACTTTTCGTTATTCCTTTCATGGCAAGTGTCTTTCTTCCTCTGTAAAGGCACATTCTGCTAGGGCAGTTGCCTCTTCTGATGCCTTTTTCCAGGGTTTGAACACCAATTCCATCCTTGAAGCTGCTACCTGGTCCTCTGTTCATACTTTCACTAAACATTATAAACCGAATGTTGTTTCCAGGGGCAGGGCCAGGGCAGGTTTTGCCAGGGCTATTTTGATAGGTTTGTTGTGTTCTTCCATGCCTTACTCTTCCCTGCTTTCTTCTTAGCTCTTGCACCCTCCCTTATGTAAAGAATACTGGGTACCTACGTATTATCACAACCACATTTCTGTGGCAGCTGCAAGTGCATTTTAGAACATGAACATGATAGAAGCTGTAGAGAAAGCGCACTTGCACGCTTTCTGTCTAGCGTATATCATGTTCAAATGTCTACGCTGCTTAACCATTTAGTCATGAAATAATTATTTAAAGAAAATGACTCTCAACAGTATAATTAAAGTTTTGTTAATCCCTTCTCCCAAAAATAAGAGCAAACTCTATAATTTAAGATAAAACATGACATCTACAAGAACATGATGGACGCTGGAGAAAAAGCGTGTGAGAAAGTGTACTTCCACGCTGTCTCTCCAGCGTCTTTCATGTTCAATTGTCTACATAGCTTAACCACTTAATTGTAAAATAATTATTTAAACATAATGACTCGCATCAAAATAATTTATGAAATTATAATCCCTTCTCCCAAAAAAGAGCAAACTCTATATTTTAATGTAAAGCATGACATCTACAATAAAACAGCCTACCAAGAAAGCGTTACAAAGCGTGGTTGCGATAATACTTTGTAAAAAAAAAAAAAAAAAACAAGTCTTCTGCCTTATGGTTTCAACTAAAATATTGCTGGTGTGCTGGAATTAATTAAATTTAATAGAAGACAATTTAAAAGACTATGGTTAACACATTTTCACAACCACGCATTCTCGGCATTCTTGGCAGCATGTTATTTCACTGAGAATGCAATGCTGCAGAGAATGCTTGGTTTCCATCACACAGTTAAACTACTGGGCTGAATGCGTGGTTGCGATATTACGTAAGTACCGAATATTGCAATAGTGAAGAGAAGGACAACTAATGTTATGGTAAGATTTTTCACAACTGTCCTTTGTTTCACCTTGTTTTCTAAAAGCTCCGGGGGAATAATGCTTAATAAATGCACATGTGTTGGCCAGTTATTCCAGCAAAGGGTAGCAGCTCTTTGAAGGAAGTGCAGTAATGCATTGTAGAACAGAAATGTGCAGCATATCATCTATTCCTTTTGTGGCAGGGCAGTCTGTGGTGTGACTTCAGGGGTAAGGGCAAAGTAATATAGATGAAAGACAGACAGAGAGAGGTTTGGAGTGATTATGCAGTACCTTCTTACTAGCAGAAGCACATGTGAAATGACAGCAAGGCACAGAACAAATATAACATGCACAGAACTGTGTTTCCTTTCTTCAGTTACACCTCTGGCCTCCCTTAGGAGGTACTACTTGCAGTTATGTGTTAAAAAATGCATCAAGCTGTACAGTACAAGGCACAAATAATGAAAGGCATTAAGGCATATGTTCTGGAGTATGGCAGCATCATTAACATGAGTAACATCAGCACCAATGTTTCCCCTGTGGTTAACTCATACCATTACTGTCAATGGAATAACTCAAGGGGGATGGGGAAACTGCAGAATGGACAGCTGCTGGTCATAACAGGCAGAGGACAGAAGGACCACCTCACTGTGTGACAGCATCTAGTCTTAGCTGCCCAGAAAATAAAATGGGTGTTTTCAGGATAGGAGTCTGATCATGTAGAATTATTGTCTTGGCATAAATATACTGTTTAGGAATGAGGATAAACTGTTATAAAATCTATGCTAAATTAGAAGTTCAAGCATTTACATCTGCAGGAGTACTGACTATAATATGATCCAACATCCAGTGAATCAGGTCATTTAAGTGCAGACAGTGGAACTTGCAGTTCATTGCTCATCACTGCTCTGAGATCCTTAATTTTTCTGAGTGCTGCTTCCTTCTTATCACTTCTGACCTTCTATCCATAGCTGACTCTACTCACAGCTCTGGTTCTCATGTCCATATATGTACAGCTAGTAGGCTTACATTGAGGGCTCATTATAACCTAATATGGAGTGCTCTAACTGAAGAAGCCAGCATGTAGCAAAATCAAACACATAAAATAATAAGCTAGTAGAACATCTGTGCATCCACAGAATAGCATTATGTTGTTTTCAGACGAAACACACTTGCACTGGGTGAGAATTCAGTTAAATACTAGATCACTCACCAGAGGATTCATGTGATGTAAAAGTAATAGTATCTTAATTATGTAACTGGCAGTTTCCACCAAAAGGGTAAATTTGTTTGAGGGGTTTAGATTCTGATTTCAAACCTTGTGCTGTTTTTATAGTTTACTTGTGTTCTTGTACAATATGCAGCTGCAATATAAATACCATGAAATACTGAAGTTTCAACTGATGTTATGCTTTTTTCTCTGCCTGTTTTACAATGTCAGAACTAGTTTACAGTAACTGAAATAACATTAAATATCATGAAACTTTTACTTAATTACATGATTTATTGTTTCCACATGCATTTATTTTGCAGCTAAGAAATTAATACTGTGCTGGAACTTAAGATTTTCTTTTCAACGTAACCTAGTTTTTGTAACATTTGGCATACCTAATAAAATCTTACTTAGTGTGTTAAGCCTGTATGCCTTTTAGATCTATACATTACAAAGCCATACATTTTCCTTAGCTTTTAACAATGCAATCATACGGTATAAGTTTCAGAAAAATCATCAGGTATTAAGGTAACATACACACACACATTCATGCACACAAGTGCACACACACGCACACACACACACACACACACACACACACACACACACACACACACACACACACACACACACACACAAACACACACACACTCACACATCTATGACCTCACAACCCTTGTTGATGAAAAAAACAGTATTGCAAATGACATGTGCAGGCTAAGAAAACAGTGTGTTATGGGTAGTGATTGATAAAAAATGTTAAAATAAGCTCATATCTGACAAAGCTACAAAATAACAGAACAACACAATGTTTTGGGTCATGCACTAAACTGAATAGTGTAAAACAGAGAGAAATTCACAAAGGGAGACACTGTTTATACAGTAGTCAGCTATCCGAAATATCCATACACAGACCCTCAGTCTCTGCTATGCTGATTTTCACTGTGTTCACGTTCTGGAGGCAGTTAGGTAACCAGCAGAAATATCCGTAAGTGCATGTATATGCGTCTGTACCACAATGAACAGTGACACTGAGGTGGCAGTTACTAAACATAAGGCAGAGAAGACCAGAACACAGACTTGTGATACATCAACCCTGACAAGAAGTGCGCACCTAGTTCTGTTATGGCTGGTGACCCCAGAAGTTGTGACTGTGGTGTCTAACACAGCATGTGAAGTGGCCTAACACCTTCAGTCATTACATACTGCATGAGAATGTACCTCTCAATACCTAAGCATTAAAAACCAGAGCACTGGCCTTAAAGAAATTGTAGCAGAGGGTCAAAAACAGGAGTAGTTTCTTATTTTTTCAAAATAGAATCCCTTCTTATCATAGACTTTGTATAGTTAATGGTAAGGAATCATTTTGCAGGCTTTTAAAGTTATTTAATACTGTTTAAATCTGTAAAGACTTCTTTTGTATGAAGTTAATCGGCAAAACTGTGAGAAGCAAGGTTAAATCAGAGGACAAAAATCATAGCTCTATATCTAAATCATAGCATTAAATAGTATTTGTGGGAAATCTGCTAAGGATGCTATTCAGAGTAATGAATTTCAGCATTTCTAACTTTGGAAAAATGTGGGGTTGGTGGTATACAGTTACTGCATAAGAAGGCATTTTATATCCTGAAGCATTACACATGCTATGAAAATGTTTAGATACTGAAGTAAGCTGGGAGTACCGGCTACGGTAATAAAATAATGACATTTTTAGACAATTGACAGATGTTGGATACTTACGTGTAACAGCTGCAGTTTTAAAGGTTTAAAGGTACATCCCTTCTAAATCTGAGGCTAAACTGCTATGGAATATTATGGTGTAAAATAGCATGTCTCTTATTGTCTTAGATTTAGGTTCCTAGGCAAATACTAGGCTATCAGACTTCAGACTATTACATACTTAACCAACAACCAACAGTCAGAATCAAACACTGTATCTTGTACCTGTGACAATTATGCCAAAACCTGGGCACAGTGTTTTGCTTAGGTACCTATAAAAAGGGAGGATCTGAAACAGGAGAACAAAGACTGAAGGGAATACTTGCTGCAGCTGGAAGGGTGGCATCACAAAGTTAAGAAAATACTACTTCATGGAAAGGGTGGAAAGGCTGTCAGACTGGTGTTGGACATCTGACAAAAAGCAACACTGACATAGGCAACGTCATTGTACATAAATGCAGAGAAAAGGCATGAACACTGAAGTCGAATTCACTGAAAAGCATATTCAATGATATGACACAAAAGCTGAAATAAAATTTTAAATGAATGCAGATAGAATGGCTGCTTATAGGGCAAGCTGTGACACATGGGCAGATTACAGACTGTTGTACTTCTGTTGTTGACTACATATGTTCATATAGCAAATGTCCATCATAAATGCAGACACATAATTAGTCAAATCTTAGAAACACTGGGCCAATAACACCAGACAAAGCAGACAAAAAAAGGGAGGGATAACACAGATTCTTTACAAAAAAGAGAGTGCTGCAGTTTGTCAACTAATTTGATAACTCTCAAAATAGCTATCCAACTATGACAGTTCAAAGTAAAAAAAATAAATGAAATGATGGCAACATCAAAACTAATTACTGATACTTTAAAGTATTACCAAGCAAAGTATAAATCAAAACAGTGTTTTTTGTTTGTTTGTTTATTTGTTTGTTTGTAGTGGCATATTACTTCTGTGTTGCTTTGGAGCGCAATGCAGAACGTTAAAACTCCTTTCAGACCACCTCCCTCAATTCAGGTATTTATCAATTGTATCTGCAAAATAAGAATAACTCTGTTGTGATAAAATGTATGTTCCATCTAGTAAAATGCAAAGCAGAATGTCACAATTGATGTCAGAAAGAACTAGAATGTCAAAAATTGCTTTCCAGAATTATTAAAACACGCACAGGCAAACAGACACAGGCACACATGCACACACACACACACACACACACACACACACACACACACACACACACACACACAAACACATACACACATATACATACATACATATACATACATGTTCATGCGTGCACGCACACACACACACACACACACACACACACACACACACACACAAACACACACACACACATACATGCACACAGCGTACACACTCAAACACATGGAAACATACACACACACACACACACACACACACACACACACACACACACACATACATGCACACAGCATACACACTCAAACACATGGAAACATATACACACACACACACACACACACACACACACACACACACACACACACACACACACAGACACACATGCACACCATACACACACACACACACACACACACACACACACACACACACACATGCACACCACACACACACATACACGCACACAAACACATTCATATAGATTTGTAGTAATGAAGAAAGGGAATCCTTTTCCTAAGAAATACAAAGAAACAAACCAAAAAGTCCTTTAAAGTTGCAAAACCATAAATTAAAAAAGCAAACACAAACTTCTGGTTGTAGTTGAAAGCTGTACATATCCATAGTTGTGCTTTCTATTGAATAATTAAAAAGTAACCTTTGGCTAGCCGTAAGTAATTTATGTTTTACTGTATAAAAGTCTTCTGAAGAATGCTGATGACATTACAAGAGTATAAATAAAAATGTCTAACAGTAAAAAAAAAACTCTGATTTTATCATGAAAGATAGCAGCACTCCAGGATGGACTCAAATCAGTAGAATGGGAAAGGGATCAGGTGTCTCCAAAATTCATGTCGGATATCAGAGCTAATACCACTGAATCAAATTTTGGAAAAGCTGGACAAAACTGACACCAGGATGGATGACTGTATAAGCTGGGCTGAGCACAGATGAAGGTGACTGAGCAAACACTAAGTCAACACTCATACAACCTGATAAATCTTCACAAGAATGCACATCAGGCTCACTTTTGTTACTGATAACCAGGTCTGAATAAAGCAAAAAGAGTTGTAGCTTATGGACCTTGAGGACAGGGCATGCTAGAAAACTTTTGTCTGCTAGGTATTCCAGAGAAGACACAGGTACATAATCTTGTATCCCTAGTGAGAGAGCTATTGACCAGTAGAACTTATTTTCCAGCCTCAGAAATCCTAACAGAAACGGCACACAGACTGTATGTGCCAGAAATTCTGACTACTTCAAAGAAGCCATCTCAAAGGATTTTTAGGTTTGCTATATTTTAATTTACAGGAACAAATTTTATAACTGCTCAGGAGGACTGGTAGATGCATCTACCATAACATCAAAGTTATTCAAAGTGTTCTCTCCCTTGGCTGTCACGATTTTCTGGAAATGGTGAAAGCAGCAGATGAAACATTAGAAGAACCTAAAGGGTTTGCAATCCATGAGTCAGGGTGGGAAGCAGGAAGTGGGGTGTTCAAGGAAGTAAGATGTAAGAACCAGTCCCCTCATTTAAACAAAAGCCAACTCAGAAAGATATATTTTCTTTGCAATGATGACATGAAAGAAAAATTAAAGTAGGGAACTGGTCTGGCAGAGTGATGGTATGAACTCTCATCCCCCTAAACAGAAATAGTTTTTATACCAGAAGAACTCAGATTCAAGGTACTGTGTGCAGGATGCTGGAGTTTTATTTTCTTTAACTGTAATATCTGAATCTTTGTTTCTTAAGACATAAAGATGAAGCAAGCAGAGTTATGATGATGATGATGATGATGTTGATGATGTGGGGGGTAGAGTCATGTTTTTGGGTTACATTCAATAGAATTGTACTGCACAGGACTGAGTGCAGTAAAGCTCAGTGAAAGTGCACGGAAAAAGAGAGTGATGTGCACGTTTCTGGCACTTAGTACTAGGGCCACAGGATTTGTTGAACTGAGGGTGGCCACAAAAGATGTAGATTCAGATTTTTGAGAGATTAAAGGAATCATGAAGAACCAAGACAGGGAAGTTCAGTTCTCGTTACTTAGAAGATTTAGTTCATTCTGTGTGAACTGTATAAAAGGCGACAAATGCTGGCATTCTGTCTACCACTCTTCACCCTTTTTAAATGATTGTTGTGTAAATTCCATAGCATTGTTCGAGAGAAACAGTATGTAATATGGACCTCCAGATATGTAACTGCAGTCACTTTCAATAATGGTGAAATTGTTTAACAGGGACTAGATAAATATAAACAAGGAAGAATCCTGTAATTCTGGTTGACCATAAAAGTACATGGTTGAATTTTGGACTTCCCTGTGGAGGAGTGCCTGGAAAAAATCCTTTGTTGTGTTTTTCAGGCTATATAAGTAAGATGTTTATTTTATTTTACTTTATTTTATTACCAACTACATCACCACATAGTAGTGTTAAAGGTACTCAGGTCTGCAGTACTTACTGGACTTTTGCCAGATCTTGTAAGTTAAGCAAGGTGATGTTGTACTGTGGTAGACAGTACAATACTTTCTTAACTGTAAATAGTTCTGTAGCATATTTATGCTATTTGGAAAGAGAGATATTTGGGATCACAAACAATATTCCTTATATCAAAGATTTTGTTAAGTTGTTTCTAAATGTCTCATGAACATTGACTTGCTATGAAAAGGTACATGAGTGTAGTACATTGATACATGATTATAAGCTGCAGAAAGGTAACCTAGAAGTGCAAAAACTAATGATGAGGTGCATTCAAGGAAGAAAAATAATCAGTAGAAAGGATCAAGTGGATATGATTGGATTAAGTAAAGGGATATGTGAAAATCTGATCCCCTGTTATGTACTAGAAAGTTTGGATGCATGGAGGGTGCAGTGTGATAGACTTAGGATGAGCTACTTGATAAACTACATTCTGCAAGGAGTGGCCAACATGGGAGAAAAACAGTCGGGTTGTTTGGATTTGAGAGGAGTGAGGAAGACTACTTCAGGATGTCTGCTCTTGAATGTTCTGGAAAATTTTAACAGAGTCCTGCAGTGCAGGATTGTGAATACAGGTATGGGCTTAGGAAATAGAGAATCTGGTATAAAACCATACATAAAAGTGATTTTTTTTTTTTTTTTTTTTTTTAGAATTTGAATGGATTGGGGAAGTCACTAAAAGGAATAAGGTATGAACGTTTTCAAGAAGCACAGTACTTGTGGCAATGCTGTAGAGACAAACACAAGGTCTTCCAAACATTTAAAACTGGTGAATATAGATAGATAAAATTGGTGTTCTTGGCTTCTGTGGATGGTTCAAGAAGAAGGAGTGTTACAACTTTAGTGAGTCATGAATTGAAATGTCACTTAGGTGATGATATGGTAGACAGAGAGGTTAGACTCATTGCAGTAAAAGAAAAGATAGAAGGCAAATTATCCAGTATAATTAATGTTTCCAGATCTCCTACACCATCGATAACAGAGTTAAAAGATGTGCATGCAGTTAGTTAGCTTTCAGGAGAGAATGCTATTCTGGGCGGGGTCATTAATTTTGTAATACAGAAGACGGTGTGCACGGGATCTTTTGAAAGATCTAGATTTGTTCAGTAGGCAACTATTTTAGGACTCTTATCAATCTGATGGGCTTGAGTATGTCTTTAACAAGAGAGGGAATGGAAGTATAAATTATGCACACAAAAGTGTGTACCAGATACTCTAGGATAGCTACCTATCCAAAGTGGATAGATATTAGGCATAATATTTACAAATGCTCCCTACAGTTTTATCAGATCTTGTCCTGTTCATGATTAGCATAACAGTGGACATAAGGGTTAAACAAAAACACTGGATTTAGTAACTTCTATCTTAATTCATTATATTTTTCAAGAATGATGGCTGAAAGTTGTGATTGGCAGTATGGGAAAAGCAAGAAGGACTGGCCAGGATAGATTAACAGGTTGAGATGAATGGAAAGGTTTATGGAACATGGAACAGGGAAATTAACATTTTGTAAATACTCTTAAGATCTGTATAAAGTCCAAATGGGTGAGTGGCAAACTGCAAGTCAAATCTACAAATTGGAACCTCATTTATTTCCTACTGAAGGGATTGACTGATGTGTTGAAGACAGGCATCCTGTATGACCAATGTTGCCATAAGTGAATTCAGTTTTATGAAAGGCAGTACTGTCATGTAGTAACAAAGTACAGTGTATATAAAGGGTGTACACACCCCTGTTGAAATGCCAGGTTTTTGTGATGTAGAAGGGTGAGACCACGATGAATCCTTTTGGGGCTTTTCCTACCTTTGGGTTGGTAGCCTGTACAGTTCAGTTGACAGACAAACAACTCTGTTAGGGGAAATCCTACTAGCACAGCTGAACTTTATTTGGGGTTAATCAGAGTCTCTTTAATTGATTGCAGGTGTGTACCCAAGAAGACTGAATGTTGTAATTAAATCAAAAGGTGCTTCAACAAAGTATTAGTTTAAGGGTATGCACACTTCTGCAACCAGCTTATTGAACGTCTTTTATTTTTTATATTTTTCCCCCTAACAGATTTGTTTATTTTTCAGTTGAGTTGTACAGGCTGTGAGTCACATTGGAGGTGAAAAGAGTTTTGAGGTGATTTATTGTGGTCTCATTTTTTGTATCACAGGGGCCGGGCATTTTGACAGGGGTGTGTACAATTTTATATCCAGTGTATAACAAACATGCACATCCAGTAGGGGCTGACACAGACAAACATTTGGTGTCAGAGTCATGGACTAAAACTAAATGCCAAGAAATGCATAATAGTATCCTTTGGGAAGTCATCCATCCATAGTAACTATCATACTGGCAACACACCCCTTAGAGTTGATCCAGTAGTCAGGGACTTAGGGACACACAGATAGTAGTCTAGCCTTTGATTATCATGTGTCTACAGTAGTGAGGAAATCATTCTATGTTGCGCAACTTATAAACAAAGGTATGGGATATATGTCCAAGGAAGTCATTGTTCCACTGTATCCGGCATTCATCAGCCCTATCATTGAGCACTATGCCCCCTTTGGTATGTACCTAACCAGGCATATCCAACAACTGGAACATTCACAGAGGTTCCTCACTAAAATAATACAGTGCATAAGTAATATGTCCTATGTAGGCTGCCTCAGGGCCCTATCCCTGTATTCTCTCTTCTATAGGCGTTTTTGGGGAGATTTATGCCTGGCATACAGGGCATTGTCAGACCCCACTCTGATGGACCTCCCACATATCCACAAAACAAACAGTACCAGAATTATTCATTGTAAAGACTTAAACCTTGCCTGTGATATAAATAGAACCTGCTGGAGAGATCTGTATATATCCCAGAAATTACTCCATCTATGGAACAGACTCCCCATCCATGTGAAACAGAGTTCCTCCCTAATTCAATTCAAGTGCAACTTGAAGAATTGGATGGTAAACCGGACATTCATCCCTGGTTTGGCACCTATGTCTCTGATGCAAACAAGTAACCTGTAAATGGTTCATCTCCCAAGCCCATGCTTACACTTATCAAGGATATCAGAACTCTTCAGAGATTTGGGATGCATGGTTAGGCTTAAAAAGGACCTTGTGGTCGTTAGCCTAGTAAACACCTATGAACCAAAAACTGCAATAAGGCAGCAAGACAAGATTGTGCTGGAGGAGTGGAAGATTTGGTTAAATATTATGTAGCCAAAAAAAAAGCTCCATGTACAGACTAGAAATATGAAATATGTAATAATTACAATGTTAAATGCTTTTGTCCAACGTTTTATGGACTTCGTCAGAAGGTTCTTGTATGCTGCCAACTTACTGCTTTACCTACATGACCTGAAAAAGCATTTAGATGTTTTATTAAAGGACTCCCAAGATGGCTGCACACTAACAGCTTAATTCTAGCTCTCCCAATGTGAAAACAGAAACTTAGCAGAGAAAGCTAGTGGGCCTAAATTTCTGTAAATGGCTAGTAAGTCCACTGCCTGGATGCCAGGAAAAAAGAAATACAGAAGACCTGAAGGAAAATCAGCTACAAAAGGTGAGAAAGAAACACTGACTGGGAAAAGTACTGCAGCTGTTCAGCAAAAAGCAGTGCAAGCTCCAGACATGACTTACAGTAACCTAGAAGAAAGTATAAGGCAACAGCACACAGACCTGATTAATATAAATGAAACACTGATGGATTATATCAACTCAAACAATAAAAGGCTGGAAAAAATGGAGGAATTTTTAAACATATATTCAGATAAGGTGATAAAACTGCAAAACTCAGTGGTCAAAATGAAGAAAAGGCTGGCTGAATATGAAACTGCACAAGAAAAGATGTTTCAAAAAATAATAGAATTAGAGGACAGAACACGTAGGAAAAATCTGAGATTTTCTGCTGTACCTGAGAAGCTGGAAGGACCATATTGTATTAATTTTATGAAAGCATAAATAAGCAACTGGACTGGTATTCCACCACAAAAATTGTTAACTGAAAGGGCACATCATGCGTAAGCTCCAAACCTGACTATGAGAAAGCAACCTAGACCTTTAATAGTAAAGATGCAATCTTACTAGCAGAAGGAGTTGATTCTGACAAAACTGTGGCAGAAGGACAAAGTACTAAAAGTGGGAGACAGCAGAGTATTTGTTGAGAATGACTACTGATTGTACACCAAGCAGAAGAGGGATACATTTATTCCATTATTCAGGAAATGTCGAAAAGCAGGCATAATATTCAAACTGCTATCTTCAAAATATTTTTCTCTGGAGGGAGAAAATCATTTTTTGATAAAGTACATGCTAAGGAAGAAATACAAAAGTTTGTCCAACAAAAAATGAGCTGTGAAACAGAAGAAGATTCTGCTTCTTGATCTTCTGGTAATAAAGACCCCAGAGAGACTGTGCCAGTGAAACCTTTTCAATGTTTCAACAGGAAATGCTTGACAGAAGGAAAAAAGCACAAGTTAACTAGAGCAATTGAGAGTACATTGGAAAGGGAGCTGAGACAGGATTTGGAAGATGGACACGAACAGGAATAAAACCAGCAACTTGGAAATTGACAAATGTGAGATTACAAAGCAATAATTATATTTGTGAAAGATGATAGAACAAGAAAATCTGGAAATATTGGACTTTCTTGGACTTTGTTAAACTTGTAAGGGATTCAAAAGCATACAATACTTCATGTCATTAATGTAAGGAAAAATACTCTGGAGATGTGAAGAGAAGAGAGAAAGTTAACTACAAACAAAACAATCTTTTTTCTTAATGGTACTACTTTAATGGTGCATGATTTTCTTTGCATGCTATGAAGTAAAGTTTTCTCAGTTATTTTTAAGTGTAATGGGGATACTAATGTAAATAGTTGCTCCTGTTCTTTTTTTCCTTTCTCCTTTCTCTCTTTATCCTTATTCAGTTTTAAGAAATGTAGGCACTGTGATGTAAAAAAAAGTGGAAGAAAAATAGGTTCATAGGTTGGTACTAGGCTATCAGCCCTAGGGCCTATACAAGCCTAGCCATAACAATTCCCTGGCTATTTCTTCCCACACGATTTACTTCCCTGGACTCCTGTCTAGCAGGGCAACTGACATGATCCCTGGGGTGAATTTCCTTTCTCCCATCCAATTGTCAAGGTTCCTTTTGAAGATGGCCAGAGAGGCACTCTTCTTGACATGTATGGGCAATCTATTCCAGAGTCTGGGGAGTCTCTGGGTCAGGAACCTATCCCTCCAGCATGTTTTGTTTATTGTGATGACAAGGTTTAGATCCCTGGAGCGTGTGGCTCTGAAGGATTGGGATTTCTTTAAGTGTAGCATGTCCAACAGCTCTGGGTTTGACGTGGCCTTGTATGTTAAGCAGAGATCGCCTCTGAGTAGACGATATGTGACAGAGTATAGCTGGAGTTTTTTAAGGTGGTCAGCATAGGGCATCTGCTTTAGGCCTGTGATTCTTTTAGTGAGGTATTTCTGCGGCCTTTCCAGTTGTTGCAGATGTCTTGAGAGGTACATACCAAACAGGGCGTTGTATTCTATAATGGGTCTAATGAGGGATGAGCACAGTGGGATAATGACCTCCTTTTTTCTGGATGAAAAGCCCTTAGTGATGAGGTGTGCCACATAGAAGGTTTCCTGACTGTTGTGGCGATGTAGTTATCGAAGGTGAGACCACTGTCCACCTGTGTCCCTAAGTCTCTTATCACACTTTCAGTGTTTAGTGTACTGCCACCTATATGGTAATTCACGGATACATATTTTTTCCCAAAGGGGATAACTATACATTTCTTGGCATTGAGCTTGAGCCTATGGCTCTGGCACCAAGCATCTATTTCTGTAAGGCCCTTTTGTAGAGTATCCACATCATTTGGGGATTCAATAATGGCTCCCAGTTTGCAGTCATCTGCGAACTTTGTTAGCCAGAGTCCCTTAGTGTTGGCCTGTACTTCAGAGAAGTAAATGCCAAACAAGAGCGGTCCCAGGACTGAACCCTGAGGTACTCCACTTGTCACTTGTCTGGAGCTGGATTTGGAGTTGGCTACTTTTACAGTGTGGGCTCTATCAGTAAGCCAGTTAGCAACCCATTGGGTGACGTAGGGATTAATGCCCAGTTTAGTAAGTTTATCTATGATTCCAGAGTGGGGGATGGTGTCAAAGGCTTTGGCAAGGTCTAGATAGGCTGTGTGGACCACCTTACCCTTGTCCATGGCTCTGGAGACTGATTCAAAGAAGTCAATCAGGTTCAGGAGACAAGATCAGCCCTTCACAAACCCAAACTGGGTGGGGTCCAGTGTTTGAAGGTTGCCAATGTCTTTGTTTATAACTTCCATGATAATACGCTCCATGGCCTTGCAGATAAGGCTTGTCAGACTGATGAGACGGTAGTTTCCGGGATCCAAGTTGGATTCCCCCCTTGTGGAGTGGGATAACTGTAGCTGTGCGCCACTCTGTGGGCACAAAACCTGAGGTGAGGCTATGATTAAACATGACACTTAGGTGAGGTGCCAGTTCATATTGTAGTTCATGTAGTACACAGCCCGGGATGTCATCTGGTCCCGTGGATACTGTATTCTTAGCTTTGGAGAGTGCATTTGTTACCTGTGTGGCCATTATTACTGGAATTTGGCAATCTTCCGGTATTGAGATGGGCCATTTAGGGGGTGAGAGGGGGGTGAAGTTGGCACTGAATTGATCTGCCAGGATATTTGGCAATATCCTTGGAATCAGTATATTTAATGCCATTCTGTTTTAGCTCAGAGCATATCTGAGCATTGCCATTTAGATTCTTGACATAGTTATAGAATGCCTTGTGGTTGTCTTTGGAATCTTTGGCAATTTCATTTTCGTAACTAGCTTTGGAGGATTTAATGAGGGATCTCAGTTTCTTACTGAGGCTTGTAAGGGAGTTTTTTGCATCCTGAGATTTTCCTCTTTTCTGCAACAGTTTCTTCCTTTTGTTGTAAAGTTTGTTTATGGCAGGGGACCACCAGATTGGCTTCCTTTTTTTGGATGAGAGCACCTTGGTTCTATTAAGGATGGCACGATTCATGCATGAGTGGATGTGCTCATACAATGCCTTAGTGTAGGTTAAAAGAGCATGATAAAAGAAAAATCAATGTGCTTTTTTTCATTCTTGCATAGAGGAGCAACTGAGTGAAGGCCCTTAGCTTAATTTAGTAACACGTTTTGAGAGAAAGCAAGTAAATAAAAAATAATATTGAATATTATAAGGCTTTTTTCTAGTAAACAAATGTAAGCTTGGTGCTTGGCACCTTTGTGTGGGTCTATATTAGGAAGTCGAATGTTGAAAAGAGCAACTGCTCTTACATCGACACCTAAAGACCGAAAGCACACAATGTTGAACATACAGAACATTGATATTTTCCCAGGGAAAAAAATCATTGCTCCAAAGAAAAAAAAAATCCACAGACAAAATAAAGTGGGGGCTTTGTTCCACACCCTTGATTTGGGGGGACTATGCCCCCCACACCCCCTACTTATATATACCAACTCAAAGATCACACCTCAGTGGAAGAAATGGCAAAGTCCCGACAATGGCCCAGCGATTTTTTTCCCTGGGAAAAAAATCACTGATCCAGCAGTATAACATTCTGTGGTTTCTGTTATTAGGGGTCGATGTAAGAGTGTTTGCTCTTTTCAACATTCAACTTCCTAATATAGACCCATTTTGTGTCTGCTTCTCATGTCAGAGGCAATCTGATAAAGAAAAATGGCTTGAAGAAATGTTTTCTGAAAGCATTCAAGTGTTTTCACTGCTGAGAGAGCTATAATGATAAGACAAATCCATACAACACTTAATAGAAGCACAGGCTGTAGCATGCATCTTAGCATGGATAACCTTTATTTTAGGTTATACCAAGTCTTTGTGTGTGGCTGTCATTTTGGAACATTTGTTCCTATTAGGCGGATAAAACTTCAATATTTGAAGATGTTAATAGTTTTCTATGTTATTATTAAGTTAATAGGTTTTGGGAGTATTGAGGTGTGTTTATTTTTTTTTGTTTGATGGCTTTCAATAAAACAAAAAGTTTTGTAAGATGTGACATAGGCACAAATGAAGATGAAAAGAAACAACTGTATAAAAGATTAACCTACAAAATAGTATATGCATGAAGCACCAAAGCTGGAACTAAACATTTAACAAAAAAAAGCTGTTATACATAAAAGGTTGGAATAATACATTTTCAAGAAAATTATGCTTTCTGTAATGTCTTTCAACATCAATGGTCTCACAGCTAAATACAAAAAAGAAAGAGTAGTGAACTATATTAAAAAATGTAGACTGCAAATAGCTATGCTACAGGAGACACACTTAGAAAGAACTGACCATGTGAATTTGATAAAAAGGTTTTCAGGATGGTTATTCAGTGGAATACCTGAGGCAAAGGAAAATAGAAGTACTTATATTAATTGCAAGAGGAGCTCCAATAGTGACAGAAGAGGATAAAAAAGATACTAATGATAGATTTGTAGTACTAAGGGGCTACTGGCAAAGCAGGAGGATTACATTGGCATGTATTTATATTCCACCAAAAACTGCTGTCATGGAGCTTAAGAAAATTCTGGGAGAAATAATGAGCTTTCAGCAGAGTATATTATTTATTGGTTGGGACTGGAATTTGATCTGCAGCAATGAAGGTGTGTCTGGGGGCCCAGAAGGGAAAATATAACAAAGAAGGGTAGATTTTTTTAAGAAATTTATGAAAATATTTGGCATGGAAGATGTGAATTCAGTACCAGGAGTTTGGCGTGTATTTACATATTATTCCCCAAGATATAAAAACTCGGCCACACTAGACAGAATTTACTAATTCATTTACTTGAAGGTCTTGATATGCACCCAATAACTATTTCAGATCATGTGCCAATAATAACAAAAATAAAAACACAGGGTAATGAAATAAAAATGAAACACTGGCACTTTCCTACATATCTGTTGAAAAGAGAGGAATTTAAGGAATAGGTAGGGGAAATTATACAGGAGCTATTAGAGAAGATAAAAATTTCTTCTGAAAATATAGCTAGGGAGTGGGATAAAAAATTAAAAATGGAGTTTAAAAATAGAGTAGAAATAAAAGAAAGGGAGATATGGTTAAGAAGTAACAAGAATTATTTAGAGGTACTGACAAATGTTAAAATATTGCAAAATAGGGGGAATTCCACAGAAGAAGAAGGGGAGCAACTGCAAAATGCTAAGCAGAAAATAAGGGATTACCTCCATAATACACATGAGTTTAGAAAGACTGCTGTTAAGCAAATGTTTTTTGATAATAACTCTAGAGCACAAAAAAACTTTTAGCACAATGACTCAGGCAACAGAAAGTAGGAAGGGCTGTCACCAAGCTTAGGGAGCTTATAAGACGGAAGATAACAAGAGATCCTGTAGAAATATTAGAAATATTTTGGAAATTCTATGAAAGTCTGTATAAAGCAGTGAAATATGGAAATCAAGAAAAGGTACAAATGCAAATGTTTATGGAAGAATTAAATATGCCAAGATTAGAGATAGATGAGTCTCAATTACTAACAGTTAGGGTAGGAGAAGATGACATAAAAATGGTGATGTATAAATAGAAGTTATGTTCTTACCATAACGTTCCATGTTAGTTGTCTTCTTCTCGCCTTCTTCTTGCTGGATGGGTTCGGAGCCGACCTCGGCTCCGACTCGGCCACTCTAAAAGCTCGAGAGTTGGTTCCACCGGCTCGAGGCTCCCCTTATATCCCACAATGCTAGGCGAGAGTTACCTCAGATCTCGTTTGTAAGCTAACCCCAGCTTATAACAATAACAGTATAACTGTAAAACAGAATCCACCTCTAACAACAGGAAGAAAGAAGGGTGACCTACATCCTGAACCAAGAAATATGCATAATAGCATATGACTAAGAAAGAGGTGGTAGAAAGAGAGGTCACGATCACAACTCCTCTAGGTCTGTCCAGGCCAGGGGGAAGGAGGGTGGGGCCAAGAAGAAGGCGAGAAGAAGACAACTAACATGGAACGTTATGGTAAGAACATAACTTCTATATGTTAAGTTGTCTATCTCGCCTTCATTCTTGCTGGATGGGACCGCGTCCTAGCACCTTGTCCCGGGTGGCCTAACGGAACAGACTCCTGAGAACAGTGGAACCAAAATTAGCTCTATGCCTAGAAGCTAAATCCAACTTATAATGGGAAATAAAAGTGTGAGGAGTAGCCCAAGTAGCCGCTGCACAAATGGTGTCAATAGGCAGTCTGTCTTGGAAGGCTAGAGAAGTAGCCAAAGCTCTGGTGGAATGGGCTTTAGGTTTATTAGGCAGTTTTTGGTGTCTAATCTCATAAACAAGGGTAATCAGAGATGTTAGCCATCTGGATAATGATACCTTTGAAACTGGAAGTCCCTTTCTGCTTTCCGCATAGGAGACAAACAGCTGATCAGATTTTCTGAATTGTTTCGTCCTGTCCAAATAGTACCTTAATTGACGATGAACATCCAGGCAGTGTAATTTTTGTTCAGACCTATTTGAATACTCTGGGAAAAAGACAGGGAGGTCAATGCTTTGGTTTAGATTTGATGTTGAAACCACCTTAGGCAAAAAGGACGGGTTAGTTCGTAAGGAAACTCTGTCCTTATGGAACAGAAGATAAGGAGAACGACAACTGAGTGCTTGAAGTTCTGAAATTCTTCTAGCTGATGTGATAGCCACCAGAAAGAGAGTTTTCCATGATAATAATTTCAAGGAACATGAAGCTGCAGGTTCGAAGGGGAAAGAATCAAAGAAGCAAGAACTAAATTTAGGTCCCAAGGAGAAGGAGGATTTCCTATAGGAGGTCTGAGAATAAAAACTCCTTTCAAAAGGCTTTGCAAAGTTTGTGGGACATTAGGGCAGATTCAGAAATGCCCACATGAAAATTAGAAATAGCTGCCAATAGAACCTTAAGAGTAGATGGAGATGAACCTGCATGGAAGAGTTCAGCTAGAAAATCAAGGACTAGTTGGATGGAAGCGGTGAAAGGATCTATGTCCTTTCCTTGTGCCCAATATGAGAAGCGTTTCCACTTACTGAAATAAATCTTCGAGTGGAAGATTTATGGGAAGCTATCAATATATCTCTAACCGAGTGAGATAAATGAGGAAGCCTGGCTACGGTTGGAACTGGAGGAACCAAGCAGTGAGGTTCAGAGAAGGGAGGGAGCGATGAAACTAACCCGATTGGTGGATCAAAAGGTCTGGAACTAGGTCCAGACTCCACGGTCGCTCCAAGAGAAAACGATGTAGAAAGGGGAACCACACTTGTCGAGGACAGTAAGGAGCAATGAGGATCAATGAGGCCTTCTGAGCGATAGCTTTCTGTATTACTTGAGAGATCAGAGGGAAAGGAGGAAATGCATACAGAAGTCCCGGGGCCAAACTTGGACTAGAGCGTCCCTGCTGGGTTGGCCTGGTAAAGGGAATAGAGTGAAGTATTCTCTGCACTTGCTGTTTTGGGGAGTAGCAAAAAGATCGCAGCAAGGCTGACCCCACTTGAGAAATATCTCTCTCACTACAGAGTCTTTCAGAGACCACTCGTGAGGCATGAGTATAGCTCTGCTCAACTTGTCCGCAATGTGATTGGACTTCCCAGGGATGTGCGTTGCTATCAGAAAACGCTGAGAAGAAATCGCCCATTGCCACAGTCTGAGTGCTTCTCGACACAGGGGGTATGATCTGGTTCCGCCTTGTTTGTTGATGTACCACACTACAGACATGTTGTCTGTCTGGATTGCAATCGTTCCTAAGGGAAGAGAGTCTTGAAGGGCTTGCAACGCTAAAAGCACTGCTCTCATCTCCAGAACATTTATGTGCAAGTGGCATTCGTTTGGTTGCCATGTGCCCTGGACTGTCCTGCCCTGATAATGCCCCCCCCACCCGATCAGGGAGGCATCCGTTGTCAGAGTAGCAACCGGAGGAGGTGGAACAAATGGTCTTCCCGCCAGGAGCTGGGGGGAAGACATCCACCACATTAGATGCTTTTTGCACGCTTGCGTGATCATAATGGTGTGAGACATTGGAAGTTCCTGGTATGACCATTGAGAAAAAAGCATCCACTGAAGGATCCGCATGTGGTATCTGGCCAATGGGAGGAGAGGTATGGCGCTGCCATGATTCCCAACACCTTTAGAACTAACCTGGCTTTGGCTCTGTTGTTGTTGAGAAGAAGTGACACCAATTTGTGAATGTCTGATATCCTTTGGTTTGTTAGCGTTGCAGACATGTTTATAGTATCTAAATTTGCGCCTATGTAGGTAATAGTACGACAAGGCGACAAAACAGACTTTTCGCAATTTATTGAAATACCTAGTTTTGACAAACGCGAAAAGTATAATCTCTGGCCATCAAAAGGAGATGCTTGGTGGGAGCTGTGAGAAGCCAGTCGTCCAAATATGGAAACACCTGGAATCCTTGTCGTCTCAGGTGAGAAGCTACCACTGCCATGCATTTGGTAAACACCGGGGCAGTGGTGAGACCAAAGGGCAGGGCCCTGAACTGAAAATGACTGGTTCCCAGCCTGAAGCGGAGGAATCTTCTGGAGCGTCTGTTCATTTTATGTGATAGATGCATCCCGAAGGTCTATAGAGCACATCCAGTTTCCTTTGCCCAAAAGGGGAAGAATGGATTGCAGCGTGACCATCCGAAATCTTGTTTTCTTGACTGATTTGTTCAAGACACTGAGATCCAAAATCGGTCTCCAGTCCCCTGTTTTCTTTGGAACTAAAAAGAACCTTGAGTAGATTCCGGATCCTTGTTGGTCTGCTGGCACTGACTGAATCGCTCTTTTGCAAGCAGTTTTGAAATTTCCAAAGCTGCTATATCCCTTTGAGCGGTGGAACATCTGGAAGGGATTTTTGACTGATTTGGAAAAGCGAAGAAAGGGGATAGAATAGCCTTCGGAAATGATGGACTGTACCCATTTGTCTTGAGTCAGGGATAGCCAGGCTTCTGGGTACAGTGACAATCTTCCCGACTGCCTCCGAAGATGGGCAGTCGGGCAACACCTCAGGGATGCTGAAAGGGCTTGTCAGGAAAGGCTTCCCGCTTGCTCTGGTTCTCGGACCCCCTGCCCCTAGGGCGACGTCTGCCATTGTTATTCCCACCTCTGCCTTTGGTAGGAAAATGACTCTGTGCGTCAGGCGAAGTCCCTTGAGATTGTTTACGGAACCACATCTTCCCACCCTTCTGGCCTTTGGGGTAAGGCCTAGCAGGAGTCGAAAAACGGACTCCGACGGCAGAAAGGGTCTTGCCATCAGTCTCGCACCTAGTCAGGGTTTCTTTCACTTGAGGACCAAAGAGAGATGATCCATCAAAGGGGAGTTCGTGAAAGACGTCTTGAAAGGTTCCGCAAAGTTGCATAGCCGCATCCAGGCGTGCCTACGTAAGGCTACCCCTGTCCCTGCGGCTCTGCTCGCTCCATCGGCCGCATAAGAGAGGAGGCGCATGGAGGAGTTGGATATGGAATTAAGGGTAGCCAGCTGCATGTTCATTTTCTCTTGGAAACCCGCAGCTGTAGGGTCCTTTAACATTTCACTTGCTTCCTTGATCAAGTCCCTTTGAAGGCAGTGAAATGGCACAGGTAATTCAGCGAACGCATGGTAAATGTCGCTGAGGAGAACATCCGCTTCCCGTACCTATCCATAGACCTAGATTCCTTGTTAGGTGGATGGACAGGCACTGAAGGATCAGCCAGTTCCTTCTTTGTGGCGGCAGCTACCACCATAGCATCCACAGAAACTCCTTTTGTTAAAAATTGCTTGTCTGATGGAGCTGTGATGAATTTGGAGGGTCTCCTGGGAGTGGGGTCCACTGAATCAGGAGCCGTCCATGCCTTCTTAGCAACCACCTGCATGAGGGGGTCGAAGGAGGGGACACCCAGGAGGTGGAAGGACGAGAGCCAAACGCCTCAAGATACACAGATTCGTCCTCCGAAGGGTTGAGGGCTGGCCAATTTCCCCTCTGTTTCAGGATCTCTAGAATGTCTGCAAATGAGACATCTTCAGAAGGGGAACGGGGGGAACCCTCAGAATCATCCAGATCTGTGTCTGACGTGATAGACTCAGGTGAGTCAATGTGCTTCCTCTTGCACTTCCTCTTCCGAGGAGGCTCTTCTGCCAAATCAGGAGAGGCCTCGGAAGAGGATGAAATCCCCAAAGGGGGCTCCTGAGGATCTGGCTCTCTGCGGTCCGGGATGAGGGAGTGAGTCGACTTACCCTGAGGCAGCATAGAGGGAGGGGCTGACGGAGCCGACTGTGGAGTAGAGCCAGGCTCTAACACACTCCGCATGACCTCGAATGCACCCCTGTCAGGCAGAGCCAGAGGTCCCCGCTCCGAGGAGCTAAGGACCCCCCTCGGCACCGACAGTGATGGCTCGAGGCGATGTCGGAGCCGAACTCACCAGCGCCAAGCACCGAGGGAGAGGGGGGTCGGACAAGGGTCCGATGCCACTCACCCCCTCGGAGCCGACGAGGGAAGTCCGGCGCCGAGATTCCTCCAAGGAAGAAAACGGAGCCGACGGAGCCGAAGACAATTGTCTCTGCTCCGGTGACCACAGGCTCGGTTCCGACACGACCCGGCCCCGAACTCAAAAGAGTCGAAGGAGGAAAGAGTTGATGGACCGGGGCAGGCACCGACTGATGAGTCGGGCTCTGAAGCATCTGGGCTAGTGCCTCGGACTTAAGTAGTCGACTCACCACCCTCTGAAGGTCATGATCGGAAAGCCTCGATGACCTAGAGGAATGAGACCTTTGGCTCCGTTCAGACAGCAGGGGAGATCCTGGAGCCGAATGAACGGAGCCAAGAGAAGGTGACCTAGACCTCTTTCTGGTTGTCGGCTCCGAAGATCTTGTCGGAACTGACACGGGTACCTCGATAACCTCGGCTCCGGCCGGAGCAGGGAAGCCACAGAAACTGTGGACTGAGTCTTATCGGCTCCAGCCGGAGCCGATAAAGGCAAAGGTTGAACAACCTGAGGTCTCGGCTCAGAAGCCGGAGCCGAAGACCTCGATGCCTTAGAGGGCTTCCCTGTTGAAACTGACAGGGAATCCTCTGGCTTCAACAAGCCTCTCAGAATCAACTTGTTTTTCTTTCCTGCAGGACCCTGGGGCTGAAGCCATGGCACACAGCACAGGAGTCCTGCAGGTGCAAAGGCCCCAGACAATAGACACAAGAAGTGTGAGCGTCTGTCAGAGACATTTTCTGACAGCACGCATCACACTTCTTGAATCCGGAGACCTTTGCTTCTTTTGACATTTCCCTAACTGACAGGTGTACACTAACACACACCCAAACACACAGTTATACCCTGTCAGCAAAAATTAGTAATACTAAAAAAATAACAATTTTAGCCAAAAATACTAATACTTAAGTACAAAAAGTTAAAGCAACTACACAAGCACTCCCTAGGGAAGGGAAGGCCAAAGGCCCAAAGGAAGAACCAACGGTTCTTTTAGTAAGAAAACCGGGAAATATAGGGTCGGGGAAAAAGTCTCAATGTTCTACACTAATCTAGGAAGAAAAAAGTTAAAAAGGGGAAAAAAGAGTAACTTTTTTGAAGAAAAAGCTAACACTCACCAGGAACCGGTAGAAGCAACCAACCTCGAAGCTGTAGCGGCAAACGAGATCTGAGGTAACTCTCGCCTAGCATTGTGGGATATAAGGGGAGCCTCGAGCCGGTGGAACCAACTCTCGAGCTTTTAGAGTGGCCGAGTCGGAGCCGAGGTCGGCTCCGAACCCATCCAGCAAGAATGAAGGCGAGATAGACAACTTAACATCCAATATATAGCAATATCCCCAGGAACAGATGACATTCCTGTAGAAGTTTGGAAGCAGAGTGAGGAAAAAAACTGATAAAGATCTAGAAGGTTTTGTTTAACAGGTTTTTAAGAGGAGAAGAAGTACCAGCATCCTGGAGCAAGGCTGTAGTAGCTGTAATATCTAAAGAGGGTAAAGATCCATCAGATCCAGCTTCATACAGGCCTATTTTAATACTAACTATGATTATAAAGTGTTTACATCTATAATAGCTAAAAGAATGGCAAAAGTGGTGCCAGAATTGATAGCTGTGGATCAATGTGGTTTTGTGGAGGGGAGGGAAATATTTGACAACATTAACAGAATACTGATGATCCAGAGGGATACAGAATGTAATAAAATACTACTGTTGTTGGTGGTGTTGATGCAGAGAAAACATTTGACAGAGTAAGCTGGAACCTTATGAGCAGGGTTACAGAGGCATTTGCATTCTCTGATAAAATTATAAGTTGATTAGGAGGATATATGATGGATTGGAGGTAAAATTTAAAGTAGGTGGGGGTCCTCTCTGATAATTTCTGCTTGAGCAGAGGAACCAGGCAGGGTTGTCTTCTCCCCTCTTTGTTATTTGCATTATATTTAGAACCACTGGCAAAGATAATAAGGGACTCATAAATCTAAGGATATAATTGGCATGGTAGTTAAGAAAAGATGGCTCTATTTGCAGATGATATTATTTTGTACTTGACAAAACCAGAAAGGGATATTTTGAGACAGTTTCAGATCTTTTTGGGATACAAAATTACTGAAGCTAAAACAAAGGTACTAGTGATAAATTATGTACCCACCCACAAATTGGTTCAGCAATATCCATATTTATGGGGAAATGATAAATTGAAGTCTTTAGGAGTGTGGATTAAAAATTATTTCAGTGTGGCAGCTAAGGATGTGTGGGAAGAGACTAAATAAAAGATAATGCAAAAACTTAAAAATTGGAAGCTCTGTTATATGGATATGGATAGTAAGATACAAGCAGTTAAAATGATTTAAGTCCCTTTAGTCTTATACACAGGTCAGACATATTTTTATCAACCAGAGGAGAAGTTGTGGATAGCAATTAATAAAGAGATGAAGGATTTTATCTGGGAAGGGAAGACGGCAAGAGTTAAGTTGGATAAGTTGATTCTTCCAATAGAACAAGGCCGATTGGGATTGCCCGATTTGAAGGGGTATTTCAGAGGTACACAGTTAAGGCTCCTATACATAGCACAAGCATAAATCTGTAATTCAAAGTGGAAAGGGGTGATGATAAAACAGGGGGAAACTCAAGAAACAAGGAGAGACAGGGATTTTGGATGCAGACCTTTAAGGAGAATAACAATAATCATACAGAATATTATATTCATAAAGTAACAGAAAGTATTCTAAAAACTAAGCCAACACAGGAATGGAGAAAGGAAGTTCTGCCAAGAGGGATGACTGCAACTAGAGATATGTACAATAGCCAAGAGGGGGATGGAATTTATTGGAGAAAACTGGCAAAGGAACCAAGGTATTGGGAGAAAATAACTAAAGAAGGAAATGTAATAGAATGAGAAGATGCCAAGAATGTATTTGGATTGCAGATTAGAAATTGCCTTCACTATCAAGGACTGATATCAAAGTATAGGCAAAGAGAAAGAAATAGGGAGGTCCCAAATGAAAGATCAGCACTGGTAGAGTTTTTAGTAGAATCTAAAAAAGAAATTGCTGTTAAAAAAGGAATAATTAGTAGAGCATACAAAATTTTGCATGACAACTATAAGAATCAATCAGATGAGAATAGACAGGATTGGAAAGAGAGACTGAATAAGCAATTCAGAAAGACACAATGGGGGTGATATATGTTTGTCTCCCAAATATGCAACAAAATCTAGAAAATTTAGGATTTTTGCTTGGAATGATTTACATAAATATTTTTATACCCCAAGTAGAATCCAGATAATTTTTTCACAGGTAGACAGCAAATGATGGTGGTGTGATAGGGGAAAAAAGAGATAACTGGGAACATATTTTCTAGGATAGTAGTAAAGATTCCCTGCAGACTGCTTTGTCAGAGATACTGGGTGAGCAAATTGGTGTAACTAACAAAATGAAAAAGGCCTTGCTGAGTGTAATTATGGTGGCTGTCAAAAAACAATTACTAGAAAATGGAAATCAAAGTCTAAACCAACTTCACTAGAAGTAGCGAATATAGTAACAGATAAAACAACTGGAACTGGGATCTTTAGAAACGGGTAGGAGCAAATTACCTAGGAAAATTGGAAGTGTGGGAACAATGCATGCAAAGGGGAAACGAGGTTTAACAGAAGGCAGGATTTGAATAAGCTACATAATGTTTGATTGACAATGAATGGATAGATTAGAATTTATGTATAATCTTTGCAACTACAATTGTGACAATGTGGTTTGTAATGTATAATGTTTGCAACTAGAATTGTCTTAGGATGTTTTGTTTTCATTTGTATAAATGTAAGATTGCCTATGTCATATGTGATAATTTAATAAAGATGTTCTTGTTTTAAAAAAATGTTTTATTAAAATTCTTAGATAGATATGAAAACCTGGCTAATTATAAAGTGAGTATGGGGACAACTCATGCCATCTAGGAAAATGTTGTCTCCTTCACAATGATTAAGAACCAAATATACAGAAAAAAGAATCAAGTATCCAGAGATGCAGCAGAATAAATAAGGGAAACATCTGGGTATTTTTTGTCAGAGACTCTAGAGGAGATGATAAGGATTACATATTTGATGTTAAAGAATAAGTACAAAAACTGGGTAAAATGGAAACTGA
Source organism: Protopterus annectens (assembly GCF_019279795.1). Taxonomy (NCBI): domain Eukaryota; kingdom Metazoa; phylum Chordata; order Ceratodontiformes; family Protopteridae; genus Protopterus; species Protopterus annectens. The sequence continues at coordinate 949,669,931 of NC_056727.1, forward strand.
TGGATTTAGAAGTAGCTCACTATGTCCAAGCTATGCTGATGTTTAGACCATTTGATCTAAGCAGTGCTAATGTTTATTTTGCTTTTAGTATTGTACTGTTTTTTTCAGGCAGTTTCCTTGAACCTTGGTGTTTATCTCCTTTGGGATATGAGAAATTAAGTTCTAGCATTTATTTAGCATAAGGCTATGCTGAGAGTAACCAGGGAACATTTACTACTACTTTAGATATGGTAGATCTGGGGTTGCCTGACTTTCACTGGTATTGAAAAGTAGCACAGCTTAGGATTATTTGATTGTGGCAGCCCCAGAGTAGGTCTCCCAGATGAAAGGAATAATGAAGAGCTGAGGCGCAGCAACTCATGGTAGACCTCAATCTATTGTTGTGGTTTAAGAAGTAAGACTGAGATCTTAGTATATTGACAGATAACAGCAGTGCAAAATTGAGTTATGAAGAGACTAATGAGGCTCGGAGATTTACCTGGTTCAATTAAACTTTCCTTGGTAAGACTAGATGATACAGAACATCTCTCAGAATGGTTCACCAGTTATTCGGTGTTATTATACTGAGCTTACTTAGTGTAAACAGAAGACCTTATTAACTGTCAGAAATTTCAGTTATTGTTTATGCTTAGGAACCTTGACTATCTGATAAACCAAAGTTTAAAAAAAACTTTATAAGAAAAATGACTGAAGCAATAGAGAGTTAGGTGACATCTCTTCTTGGGGAAGATTTGTAATTGAGCAGCTTCAGTCTAAATCAGTCCCTCAATAAGCCAATTAGTAGATTCTATAACGTGATAAATCACATTTGGGAACCTGTGACAAAGATGTTTGAAGAAGGAGTGAGAAAACTGTGATGCAAGAGGCTGATGAAAAAAAGACAGTGGTGCTGGATATATTTAATACTGAGACTTGACCCCCACTCTAAGAAATTCCACTTGTTTGCCTATTCAAATACTTCTACACTCCAAGCAGGCTGCAGCCTATGTCTCCAGATGTGGAACAAATTATAGAAAAACAACAACCACGAAATCCACCAAAAGGTTTAATAAAAAACTTTAGTTCTCTGACGTCTCGGCCAAAGCCTTCAAGGAGTATAACACACAAAAAAACTGTGGCAATATAATATACCAGCAGCTACAGGGTACGGCCATGGGGGCTGCTTTTGCCCCCATGTATGCTAATCTTGTTATGGGGTTGTTTGAGTTAGAGGTTATTTACAAACATAATTTTTTTCATACACATGTAATTCATTATTACAGGTATGTTGATGATTTGATATTTTTAGTTGATGGTAGTAAGTCTGCCATAATGGATTTTTTTATTGATCTTAACAATAACAGATATATGTTACAATTTGATGGGTTGAAAGTTGGGACTATTGTTCCTTTTTTGGATGTAGTATTAGACATTTCTGATGGTACTAATTTGGTTACCTCTTTAAACAGGAAGTTTGAAGGGGGGGTTTCAGTACGTACATGGTACGAGTGGCCACCCCTTGCATACAATAAATGCTCTCCCGTATGGGGAAATGTTAAGAATTCATAGACTGTGTAATAAGTCTGAAGTATTTCATAAAGAATTAAGGTCCATGGTGCAATCATTTTTAGCCCGGGGTTACAGTAATGAAATTTTAAGCAATAGCTTCAATAGGCTGTTTAGTAGCAAAAAACAAACAGGTCCCATATTTCCTGTTATTTATGGGTCTGATGTTAATTTATATGATAGAGCACAGGATAAAAAGGAGACCATATATTTTGTTACCACCTTTGGCTGTTTCACTATGAAATTTATTGAAATTGTTATTCAATTTTGGAATTATCTGTGTTCCTTGAATAGTGTTCAACAATGGCTAAAGTTAAATTTAAAATTCTCATATCGTAGGGGTAAAAATATTAAAGATTTCCTGGTCAGGAGTAAATTTAGTCTACCTCCACTTGTTTTGCATAAAGAACTTGATAAGGTTGGTACATTCTCCTGTGGAAAGTGTAAAGCTTGCAAGTTCATTGTGCCATATTTTGCTTTTATTAATAATATAAAATTTAGTACTAAAAACATTTTTCATTGTAATTCAATAGGTGTTATTTATTCCCTACAATGTTCATGTAAAAAATTCTACATTGGAGAGACTAAAAGGGCATTTAAGGTGAGGCTCTTAGAGCACATCAGGGATATAAATAACGGTAATGAAGAAAGCCCAATAGCTTTGCATTTTGCACAATTTCATGGGGGTGATAGTAGTTGTCTTAAAGGTACTGTTTTAGAACAGGTTTGTTCATCTACACATTATAATGTGAATGTTAAAACACTTTTATTACAAAAAGAAGCTATGTATATTTTAAAATTTAAAACAATGTCTCCATTTGGGTTGAATGAAGACTTCAATTGGAAGGCATTGTTTAATTGATTGTTAAGATGTAAGTGGATAATTAGTATCTGTATTAGTATATATATTGCCACCGTTTTTTTGTGTTATACTCCTTGAAGGCTTTGGCCGAGACGTCAGAGAACTAAAGTTTTTTATTAAACCTTTGGTGGATTTCGTGGTTGTTGTTTTTCTATGTCTCCAGATGTGCTGGGACAGTGCTGGACAGTGTATTGATGGTTCTAGGGATATGTGGTGGCATGTATTTTGAAATTGTCTTAAACTAGATATGTTCGAGTGCCATCCAAAGGAGCCGACTGAGGATATATGGCCCAGTAAAGGAACTCTTTCACTATTTATGTTTCTGTTGGGAATACCCAAAGAGCAGAAGTGGTTAAACATGATAGGGCATTGTTGAGCAACATTTTGTTACTGGTAAAACAAAAAAGTAATAACTAGTAAATGGAAGAAAACTGAACCTTCTACAGGGTGAACACTTGAACAATTGATTGGCAGAATTGTCAAATGTAGAAGAATTATTAATGAAAGAGGGCAATCGAAATGCTACAGTTTGAGAGCTACTTTTATAGTTGTCATAACAGCTGTAAAAGTGTGACAGTTCAATGTAAAACAAAAAGTCAACTAGCATTGTCAAGTAAAGGGTAAATAAAACCTGTGTGTGTGTGTGTGTGTGTGTGTGTGTGTGTGTGTGTGTGTGTGTTACTTTTCCATTGTGATAAAGTCGATGCCAAATGTCACATTTTCTGTCTAATTCTCCCAATGTGTTCTGTCTGATATAGTGCAAAGCAGAATATCACAACCACATTCAAATAAGTACTAAAATGCCAAATATCCCATTTAATTTTATTTTAAAAACATGTACACATAAAAAGGCTCACAGATGCAGAGGAATGCAACCACACACACACACGCACACGCGCAGACACACACACACACACACACACACACACACACACACACACATACACGCGCTTGCTGTGAAATCCTCATATTCATTTGTTGTTGTCTACCTATTTCAAAAAGTACAATATGTGAAGTATATTCCATTACAAATAAAGAATGAAAGGGACAACATTGTCTTAAAAACTCCAAGAAAGCAAAGCACAATAAAGCCCTCCAGGGTAGGCATTATACAGAAATAATGGTTCTTCAAGGGGTGGGGGCCCTCAGCCAGGAGCTTCAGCCCTCATTGGGCCCCTGGGTGGTCTGTTATTTCCTTATAATGCCCACTGTGGAGGGCAATACTGCTTACACATATTAAGATTTATAAATTATTACTAATGTATTCAAAATTAAAAACTTTCTGTTGGAATTCATACTTATATTATTATAAGTCTCAGTAGCATTGTGTACTGTATTTTAAAAGGAGGAGAAGTACCAACATCCTGAAAGAAAGCTGTGGTTGGTAGCAGAAAACAACAAACCAAGCCAAAACAAAGAAATAACAAACCTCAGTTCTGCAGAGACTCCAAATGTAAGCTCCTGGATCAACAAAATGTACTTCAAAACAAAATAAAGTACTAAAAAAAAAGTTAAAAACCCTTTTTTGTGTGTAAAATAATCTTAAATCTTAAAAGTATTTTTTAATCTTAAAATATAGTTGTTTATACTGCTTTATGCCAAGAATGTTCAGGATACTATATCAGAAAGACTGAGCGGAAATTAAAAGGCTGTATATATGAACATATGTATGATTTAAAGAGAAAAAATAAATATAACACTCTGGTTAGACATTGAAAAGCTCACCCTGAACATCATTTTAAGTTTGTCATTTTAGAGAAAGCTAATAACAATAAAAGGGGACTGCCTTGGCCCCTACTACTGGAGAAAAGAGAACTTAAATGGCAATTGACTTTAAATGCTAGCATGTGGCCTGTCTTAAATGAATAAACTTCCATAATGGATGATGTTTCCATGGTAGGAAATGAAAGAGCTAAGTCTGTTTTGTTTGTGTGGATACTTGTGAACAAATTAAATAAACTGTCTGTATTCTGTTCGTATTTCGCTATCGAGGTTGCCTTATTGGGCTTGGAAAACAACTGAAGTTTGTGGTGCTATTGTTTTTTTTTTCTTCAGTCTTTCCATTTTGGATTATTGGTAAAACTTCCAAATAAAAGTACTACAAAGATAAACATTGTGGATGTGTTATAAAATATGTTATAAAATCTGTGTCACGCTGAGAGATATTTATACAAGGGATATTTTAAGATTTAAGATTGTTTTATACAAAAAAAGGTTTTTGAAATTGCTTTTAAGTATGTTTTCTATTTAATATTGTTTTTGCATGCAACTAAGGTGTTGTCACTTTAAATCTGTTGTGTGAGGTCAGGAGGCTTGAGGTCATGTGAAAAGACCAGGTTATATAAGCTGTTTTGAAATGCTGATGAACTCATCTGAAGATGTCTTTATAATAAAATGAAAATGCTCATCATAAAATGATTTTGGAGCACTTTATTTTGTTTTGAAGTACATTTGGTTGATCCAGGAGCTAACAGTCGGAGTCTCTGCAGGCCTGAGGAAAGCTGTGGTTGCTGTAATACCTAAAGATGGTAAAGACCCATCTGACCCAACTGCATATAGACCTATTTCAACTTCAAACAATGACTATGAACATAGCCGGCATTAGGCACCTGCCAAACCTGCAGCCACGGGGAGCCCCCAATTATCTCCCTACAAATGAGAGTCCTCATGCGGCAGCCACAGGTTTCTCCAGCTCCTCTGCTCATTTCAGCACCTTGTGGACATCTGCAGAGCTGTGTAATGTGATGTCACCACTCGGCGCAATCACAAACTTTTTTCTTTTTTCCTGTCTGTGTAAGGGTGCAGTAAGGAAGAATGGCTGTGGCAGGGCTAGCCACCCGGTGGTGTGAACCTTGGCTTGAGATAATTGCCATTGCCTTAATTTTTTTGTAAGTAATCAGTAAGAGTGACTTTAGCTTAGAATGCTTGTCTTCATAAACCTTCTCACTGGAATCCTGTTACAGGAAGCTCACCTCATTCATCTGTAGTACAAGAAAAGAAGGAAGTAGTGGAAGTGGGATGCATAGGCAATTCCAGTGTAGGCTATGAGGATGTGCCCCAGACCTGTGTAATGCTATTACCACTGCTGAGTCCTTTTGAGTTTTGACTTCATTTACATCGACTCACTCACAAGTCTCTCTTAATGATCTACTTTCCTCCACTTATTGTATATCATTACACTAAAGTTGTTGTGACAACAGCATGAACATAAGGGATTGATACTGACAGCAGGAGCATAATGTCTTCTCATTCTGGACAGCTTTCGTCCTTCAACCTTTTATTCCTCCTTTAGGTGCTTTATGAATTCAGACTAGCACTGACATGCTCATCTTTCAGTGCATGTTCAGTTTCTCCCTTCCTGATCCATATTCACCCCACTTTATGGTAATGCAAGTGGAACTAGGAAGTGAGCATAGCAGATCTTTCCTCTGAGAGGGAAAATAGACCATGCACAACCGAGATAATATTTCAGACATTTTGCATAAGGTATTATTTTATAAATGTTTTGTCAATGATATCTTTATGATATGGAGTGGTACAAGGCAAGAATCTGGCTTATTTATAAGTTATATAACTGAAATAACAGAATTTTTAAGATTTAAAGTAACATCAAGCACTCGTGAGATTAATTTCTAGGATATTAATATTCTATGGTCTTCTGATGGAAAATTAGATACTACGGTATTCAAGAAGGAAGAAGAGTGTGTATTTACATTAAGTATGCAACCTCCAATGATTTATAGGAGTATAGTAAAAGGTCAAATGTTATGAACTTTACATCTGAACATGACTGATGAGTTTGAGAAACAGATGAATGTGTTAATATAAGAATTTAATGAGCGAGGTTACAGATATAATATATTAGAAACAGAAAGGTCAGTAGTTATGACTGAAAAAGGAAATAGACATGGACCTGTGTTTTCATTAGGGCACTATAGAAGAAATACAAAAACAGAAGACAGGTTTGCAGATGATTTTAAAATATAATAGGCATACTAGGTTAGTAGAAGATTGGCATATACTACAAAATCTTAATGTTATTATAAAAGGGTTGGATATAGGTAGACCTACATTTACTTATAAAAGAGTATTAAATTTAAAACAAACCTGTTATAAAGAACAAAAGCTTAAACATAAGAACATTAGTAACATGACTGGTACATATCCTTGTTATAAATGAAGCTTTTGTAAGTATATAAATATAACAAAGGTAACCTATCATCCAATTACGTTAAAGGAGATTCATTTGAAAGTAATAACTGATTGTGACACTCATAACCAAAAATATATAGTAGCCAATGAGAAATACATTTCCTTTTCTGTATGTAAGACAAATAAAAAAATTAAAGGAAGGAATTAGCAGGCATCTGTCAGATATAAGGAGGAGCATATAAGCATATTCAGGAAAATGAGGGACATTTTGTTTTAAATTTGCTGTCTTGAGTAGTGTACGACAGAGTGAGATGGAGAGATATAAAACTTGAGACTGAAAATAGGGAATACCAGTGGATTAACATATTAAGAGCAAACAAACCGCCAGGGTTAAATGGACAGATTAGCATAAAGCTGATCTTAAAAAGCAGGCATTGTAGGTAAAATTGTCTTTAATTTTGTTTTAATTTATATACTGTGTAATATGACCACGCCGCGGTGGTGCAGCGGTAGCATTGTTGCCTCACAGCAAGAGGTTCTCCCGTTCGATTCTCATCTGGAGTGCCTTCTGTGTGGGGTCTGCATGTCCTCCCCGCGGTTGAGTGGTGTTCGAAAGACATGCGTAAAATGGGCATGCCTTCGTTGAAGGTTGAGCTTCGAGCTGGCACCTCGCCACCCATAAAAAATTTACTGTCAATCATTAGCAGATCGGAGTTCCGCTGTGGCGACCCCTAACCGGGAAAAGCCAAAAGAAAAACAACTGTGTAATATGACCATTCAGTATTTATAGGTCTGATTTTATATTTCTTTTATAACAATCTAATGAACTGTTTGCAAATGCTTGTGAAACTTAACTGTATTGCGTGCTTTGTTGAGGAAATATTTAAAGCTATGCTTATGATACCTGAGTTTTTATGTTTTTTTTTTTTTAATGGGGGTGATGAACACCTGCTAATTCTACTAACTCTTTGTTTTTTATTATTATCCTAGCCAGGAAGTAGCATGTGTAAGAGACATAGTAGGAAATGTTAAAATAGTAACGATTTAGAGAGTTAACAGAAAATATGACTTAGCAATGATGACCAGTTCACAGTGTAGAGAAAGGCAGGGACCACCAAGAGAAGAAGATATAGGGTTAGAATGCATGGATGTTATATACAATTCATACACACTGTGTTTATGATGAATTTACCCTGAATCCAAACTACTGACAATCACAGAATGTTAACAGGAGCTGTCAGGATTACTGGGGTCCTATGCTTTAGCATCTGTGTTTTATTCATGTCAAGAGAGTAGCTATTTTCACATAAGGCAGCAACATAATCAGAACAGTAGGAAGCAAACTCAACAAACAGCAAAGTCTTAATGTTCAGACAATTTTAAAAGAATATCAAATCCTTGTTTGTTGCTACTGTTCTTCAGATGTATCTGACAGAACCTTAGACTGATATAACTTTTTTCTTCTCCCTTTATCAGTTATCTAAACCACAGTCTGTGTAGTGTATTAACTGCACACAACTTCCTTACCTACAACACCTGCATCTTGTTCTCTTGTAATCCTTGCCTTTCTCAGTACCACGAACTAAACATTTTGCCAATTCATATTTTCTGTTAAAACACAATATCTAGTACAAGAATCCTGTATATTAAATAAAGTGACAGTTTTGTCAACTTTGAGCATTACGCCTTGGGCACAACTTCCGTCTTCCTTGAAAGAAAAAAAAAATAAGGCTAAAATTCTTACTCAGATTTTTGTTAAGGCCACCACTGGATCAAAAGGTTGCAGAAATGCCCTAAAATACATCCCAGAGCAACTACAACCCCTATGGTTTCTGGGGGTCCTGGCTTAATTGAGTTATTTCCTAAATGGTTATTACTGTGTTGTCTTGGTCAATAAAGGTGTGTTTAAAGGATGCAAGGGAAATGAAAGCTGAACAGCAGCAGAGGTTTTCTTTCCTTAATCTTAATTTCTGTTCAAACCATAACTGGATGAAAAGATTGTGTAAAAAGAAAAAAACAAACTTTAAAATGCACTTCAAAACATAAAGAAAGTTATGGCTTTGTGAAAAAGTTGATGGGTAAGGCAAAATGTGAGAAAATGAAGAAAAAAGTAATGTGTATGGTTTGGGAGGCTAAAGATGGGAAAAACAGGAGAGGAGGACTGGAGGGTGTGGGGGTGATGAAACAGTCGGCCATGCCTAGGGCACCATTTCAAGTTCAGACCTTTACATAGAGTGGTTGTAATGTGTCATTGTTGCAACTAAATGTCAGTAACTATGAATGTCCCTTTGTGAGTTGGAGCAACATAGTGTGTCTGTTCTAATGTAAGCTCATTGTAGCTACAGGTCAGTCTGTGCATATACTTCACCTAAAACTTTGCAGCATGAACAAAAAGGTTGCTTAGAAGGGGTGGCAGTGACAGGGTGATACTTAGACTGGAAGTGCCTGGGAAGCCCCCAACTTGACATTTGCTGGGGGCCCCAAAATGCTAACACTATGAAGTGTTTATGTCTATAGTAACTAAAAGAATGCAAAGGTGTTGCCAAAATTGATTGATATGGATCAATGTGGCTTTGTGGAGGGGAGGCAAACATTTGACAACATTAATAGAGCAATGATGATCCAGAAGGAAGCAGAATGCAAGAAAATAATGCTGTTGTTGGTGGGTCTTGATGCAGAAAAAGCATACATCAGAGTAAGCTGGGATTTTATGAGTAGGGCAGTGGAAGCATTTGCATTCCTTGATACAATAATAAGTTTGTTTAGCAAGGTACATGAGAGATTGCAGGCACAAATTAAAGTTGTCCCTTTCATTCTTTATTTGTAAACTATGTACACACAAATGAATGATGGGGAACATTAAAATGAAGTATTTAGGAGTAATGTATGTATTAAAAAGGATTCTACTATGGCAGCTAAGCATATGTGGGAAGAAACTAAACAAAAGATAATACAAAAACTGTGAAACTGGAAGCCCTTGCTATGGCTATAGATAGCAAGACACAAGAAGGGTAAATATTTTAGTCCCTTTAGTTTTATATACAGGTCAGGCATATTTTTATCAACCAGAGGAGAAGTTGTGACAGCAATTAATAAAGAGCTGAAGGATTTTCTCTGGGAGGGAAAGAGGGCAGTCAAGTGGGATAAGTTGATCCTTCCAATAGAACAAGGTGATTTATGATTACTTGATTTGAATAGGTATTGTAGAGGTAAACAGTTAAGGCTCATATACATAACACAAGCTGAAAACTATAATTCAAAGTGGAAAGGGATGATGATGAAATAGAGAGAGAGAGAGAGAGAGGGATATTGGATGAAGATCTTTAATGAGAATAACAACAGCCATACAGAATATTATATTCATAAAGTAGCAGAAAGCACTCTAAGAACAAAGCCTACTCAAGAATGGAAGAAAGGAAAGTTTGCCAATAGGGATGACTGCAATTAAGGGTACAGATAATAGGCAAGAGGGGACTGGAATGCACTGGAAAAAAACTGGCAAAGAAGCCAAGGTATTGGGGGTAAATAACTAGAGAGGGAAAGGTAATAGAATGGGAATAGGCCAAGAAGACATTTGGCCTGCAGGTTAAAGACTGCCTTCCCTATCAGGGATTGATATCAGAGTATAGGTAAAGAGAAGGGGGAAGGGGGGTTCTAAATGAACGACCTGCTCTGGCAGAGTTTTTAGTTGAGTCTAGAACAGAAGATGTTAAAAAGGGATAATTAGAAGGGCATATAAAATATTGCACAATAATTATAGGAATCAATCAGACAAGGTTAGAAAAGATTGGGAAGACAGATTGGATAAACAATTCACAAGGACGCAATGGGAGAACATACGTATGGCTCCCAAATATGCAACAAGGTCTAGAAGAGTTAGGATTTTTGCTTAGAAGCAGGGGCGGCTTGTGCTATAGAACTGTGGGACTGCAGCCCCCCCACCTGTAAAATGGATAAAATAAATTCCCCATTCCCCTCACAGTAGAACATATTAAAATACAAATTCTCAGACTCAGCGCATGCGTGCTTAGTACTTGACTGCTATCTTAGGCAGACCAGAACTCGAAGCATGCATGCTCAGGCATTCCTGAGCTCCAGACTGCTCCATTAGGCAGTCCAGATAGGGAAGGCAAGAAACTCTGCCCTTCCAGCCCAGAGGTCTGTGCAGTGATGACCACACAAACCAGAAGGTCACTGGACTGCATCGCCCGGAGGCTGGACCAACAGCAGGAGGCTCCAGCCTCCTCACATCTTGCGGGAGACCCAACAGCATTCGCGGGCCATTATGGAGGACCAATTGGGCTGCAGGATCGCTATGGAGGACAGAGAATCTGGTGTGTGTGTGTGTGTGTGTGTGTGTGTGTGTGTGTGTGTGTGTGTGTGTGTGTGTGTGTGTGTGCACGCGTGAGTGCATGTGTGTGTGTGTGTGTGTGTGTGTGTGTGTGTGTTGCCCCAGGTGCTTCATGGTGGTGCCAAGAACACTCTCTGTATTCTGGAAAAAGAAGGAATTCGCTCGAGTGATGAAAACATAATTTATTCCACGATGTGATAAAAACTCCACAGCATTAGCAGCATATACAAAATAAAATGTATACTCCACAGTAACACAATATCCACAGTCAAGTGCTTTCGTCCATCCGGACTTCTTCAGAATGGCTCCTGCACTTTTGAGGTTGGCACGATTATGGCAAGTATATAAATTATCTGGAAAATGGCACCCAAGAAAAGGCCATACTGCAAGACAATTTCCATGAAAGAAAGCTCTGGAACTTCTGGAGGAGACAGGTTGATTTCTGCCATTGTGGAAGGATAAGTACTTAACTAGCATCTCAAGGATAAGTTGGTATTAACATTCAAATGCTGCTATGAACATTAAATCTAGCATCTGGTGAATTAAATGTGATAAACTTGGAAAAGCACAACCAGGACAATTTAGTTTGCATTATGCTCAAACTGTGATTCCTCATTGAAAGAAAATCCACTATTTTAAAAAGTTTTCAGAACAATGCATTGCCTCCTAACAGACATTTTATTTTGTATATGCTGCTAATACTGTGGAGTTTTTATCTCATCGTGCAATAAATTGTGTTTTCATCACTCGAGTGAATTCCTTGTTTTTCTAGCATACAGAGAGTGTTCTTGGTGTCAGTTTCTTTCTCTCTGTGCTGGTTTTTGTTTCATGCTTCATGGTGGTGGGTAGAGAATAAGGCTTGGGCCCAAGTGGCAGGAGCCTGAATTCCCTACCCACCACCATTTGTAAAACATTTGCAATTTTTTGCCTCATATTTGTCCTGTTCCTCATAAAAATCTGTGGTGTCTGTATTTTTGTTACTTAACACAGCCAGTAGTGCAGTGGTAGTAGTGTTGCATGACAGCTATGGGTTGTCTGGTTTGATTCTTGGCTGGGGTGCCTGGAGTCTGCATGTCCTCCCTGTGTTTCTGTGGGTTTGATCTGGTGTCCTCGGTGGATATTTGTCCTTATTCTTTGGACTGTATTCCCCCATTATTGGCTTTGTCCAGGTTTTTTGTGCCAAGGTTGAGAGCTATGGTGATAACTGAACTCACTGAATATGTTTGGGGGCTGTATTCCCCCATTAATGGCTTTGTTCAGGTGTTTTGTGCTAAGATGTTGACAGCTATGGTGAGAACTGAATTCATTAAATGGTAGCTATTTAAGTTTCATTCTTCATTTCTTTCATAAAAATAGATGATTTGTCATAGTGGTATGTTGCTTTGGCTGTTTTGCACAGGGTCCTGGGTTCAATACTTGGCAGTGAAATGTACGGTGGCAACACAGCATTCTATTTTAGCAACTTTCCAACATTATACAAGCAATGTTTAAAATTTGTCCCTGTTTTTTGGGCTTTTGCCCCCCCCCCCAAATAAATTTTGGCATTTTCCAGATTTCTTGTGCTGCAAAGTTCAGAGATACAGCTGTGTGTCAAGTAGATTTTACAGGGAGCTGAGAGTTGCAGGGGAACAAAAGTTCAGTGCTGCTTATGCCGAGTCTGTTTGCATTGTAAATAGCACAACAGGTAGGGTACTTGCTTTTGATGTAGAAGGCTGTGGGTTATACTCCCACAGTAGGTAGATCCATTGCTGACACTGTTGTAAAGAGGATGGATGCTGCAGTCCTCTTTGGCGAAGATACCTAGTAACCATGAAGCTGTTATCAGTTTGCCATCCATTCCCTATTGTGATATTACTAGCATTATCATTTTTTTAATGCAACATAGGCAATTTATTCCTCAAGGGCAACAGGCACTTTATTTGTAGATGAAACAATGACATATAAAGTTGTTTGCTAGCAGTAACGTCTTCATTAGTTAACAGATTTCTTTAATGTGGAATTATTTAGATGACTTTTACTTCTTCAGAGATTGTGCATATTTACTGATACTGGTGGACTGTAGAAGTTTGAGTAGACTTTTATGATGGAAATGTTCTGAATTGGGCAGTTTTGTCATTATTGGTGCATGCATTTTGTTTCATTGTTTACTGGAAAAATGTTCAAAACAATACATTTTAAATGCCCTCTAACAATTGTACTGTATTGTACAAGGAATATAATTTAATACAGTCAGGAAGGTGTATCAAAGAGCATGTGTATGGTTCATGTTCAAGGGGCCTATGATTTGAAAACAGCCCAAAATTAATCTTTATCTGACACTGGCAAAATGTATTTTCTTTGAATGTGGGTTTCAATGCTGTTTCAATAAATGTGAGTTTCAAGGGCAGAGAAGTTTTAATGCTAAGTCTATTTTCATTGTGAGACTGCATTGCTTTGTTTAGTAGATATCTATTAGAGTTTATGCTGTAAAATATAAAATAAAACTTTCAAATGAAATCCATATCATCGCAGAAGTAAAGCAGTATGCACATTACAGTGTTTATGGCAAATGGGGTGAAATAACCAAGGAATGGGACATTGGAATGGCTGCAGGGGGGATGCTCCATTCGACCATGATTTTTTGAGGGGGGAAGGGCAGCAAACTCAGGCAGCCCCGGCTGAATTATACCTTTCAACTGTCCAGAATTTTGCAGAATTAATAGATTTTTGCTTCTTATTTTTGGATTGTTCCTCATAAAATTTGTGATTTTCTGCCAAATCATTTAGGAATGAAGTCACTAAATAATAACAGACATTGAGTTTCAGATGTCATAACACACTGAGCAGGTCTATACACACTGAGCAGAGTGGATGAGAGGTGTTGACTACAACTGTTAACTGAGATATATAAGTATCCTGTTTTTTTATTATTGATACAGATTATTCTTTCTAGCAATTTATATATAGCACTTTTATTGCCTGCTGCTTAGTTTTTGAGTGTATTTTATTGCTATTAACTAATCTGCACTGGTAACTGATTTGTTTGCAGTTAAAAGCATTCTGTATCTTTACAAATCTTTATCTGTTTAAAAACTTTCATTTTGTGGCTTTCTCTAGTGCTTACTGTCTGTAGGCTATTGTTTTTAGCTGAAGCCATTCTTTACCTTGGCTAGATTGTGTTAATTGTCTGCTAGCTAGTGGGGGCTGGTTCTTTTGTGTTTTTGTAAAAAAAAAAAAAAAGTTGTGGTTCTGGTATTTAAGCCCTAACTTTGATAGGGTTTCTGTCTATACACACTGAGCAGAGTGGATGAGAGGTGTTGACTACAACTGTTAGCTGAGATATATAAGTATCCTGTTTTTTTATTTATGCATATTATTGTTTCTAGCAATTTATATATAGCACTTGTATTGCCTGCTGCTTAGTTTTTGAGTGTATTTTATTGCTATTAACTAATCTGCAGGGGTAACTGATTTGCTTGCAGTTAAAAGCGTTCTGTATCTTTACAAATCTTTATCTGTTTAAAAACTTTCATTTTGTGGCTTTCTCTAGTGCTTACTGTCTGTAGGCTATTGTTTTTTAGCTGAAGCCTTTCTTTACCTTGGCTAGATTGTGTTAATTGTCTGCTGGCTAGTGGGGGCTGGTTCTTTTGTGTTTTTGTAAAAAAAAAAAAAGTTGTTGTTCTGGTATTTAAGCCCTAACATTGATAGGATTTCTGTCTATACATAGAATATCACTGTTAGCTGAGATATATAAGTATCTTGTTTTTTTTTTATTATTTATACAGATTATTGTTTCTAGCAATTTATATATAGCACTTTTATTGCCTGCTGCTTAGTTTTTGAGTGTATTTTATTTCTATCAACTAATCTGCACGGGTAACTGATTTGTTTGCAGTTAAAAGCATTCTGTATCTTTACAAAACTTTATCTGTTTAAAAACTTTCATTTTGTGGCTTTCTCTAGTGCTTACTGTCTGTAGGCTATTTTTTTGTTCCCACCCTCCCTCCCAGTTGGTGTCTTGCTGTTATACTTGGTGGCTTTGCAGTGGCCCGACCCCTACTGTAAATCTGATCTGGGACACTCCTCCCAGTCTAGTGTCATTAGCTCATTCTACCTAATACAGAGAGAACATTTGATAAGGCATTCTGTTTCTCCTTTTTCCCTTTCAAAAAAAAAAATCTTTTTGTTTGCCTGAATCTCCTTGTGTTCTGACTGTGCTTCTCAAACATTTTGGAAGTATAGAGAATATTTCAGAGCATTTATTATAACTGTAATTGCCTTAATATTGCTACAACTCAAGTGCTCTAGGTTGCACTGCATCTGAAGTGTTTGTATGTTTTAGCTGCTTTTCTGTATATATAGACTTCTCTGTATATGTAGACTAGCGACTTATTCTGCTGTGTTACTTCCTCTTAAATCGTTTTTCAGTTGTGCACTTGCCTTGCTTCATTTAAAAAGTTTTAAATTGCTAATTTTGTAGAGTTTTAATTGCATTTACTGTCTAGGACTACACACTCAAGTGTGTTAGCCTTTTCTGTGTTTATTTACTGTATTATTGCATTGTTTAGCCTGTTTCAACAAAAAAAATAAATAAATACTATCTTGTTTGCTCATTTCCCACCTTTTCTAGCCAGTCCATATCCCAGGCCTTGCTTGTCTCAGGACTTTATTTTCTGTGCTCAGAGCTATCCAGACCTTGCATTGGCAGAGGGAAGTCCTACTGCCTACCAGTGGGACTGGTGAGCATTGTACTGCCTATCTAATGCTAGAGGAGTGGTTTCCAGCTCTGAAATTGTAATTTTATTAGCCTTTTGGGCTGATTTCTATCCCTTTCAACTTTCTGGCTTAAAAACGCGTGTGTTTGCACATTTTTCACATCATGCAACACTGCAAGGCTACAGTTAAACTATTCCAGGTGCCAGAAAGTCTGCTCTTCAAATTTTCCCTTAAAACTAGCTAGTTTCTCAGTAGTAGAACTAAAATCTGAACCCCTGTGACTAGCACTTGCTCTAGAACCTGCTGGAAAGCACTAGGAAGCCTGAAACAGATAGAAGCACTCAGCTCTCCTTGTCAATAAGGAGAAATTAATCATAGGCACTAAACAGCCTATAATTGCAAAGTACCTTGCAAAGGTAATGGAAAACAGCTCTTAAACTTTACATAAAAGCACCTAAACAGGCATGTCCAAGGGTCAGCTTCCGGTGATTTCTCCTGTCCACCTGGTGAATCTGGGCATACTGGGGCAATGCAGCAACTGCTTCATGTACACAGACAATCCCCTCCTCCTACCACCCAACACTACAACCTGCGAGAGATGCACTTACATAGCCAAAATGGAAGCAAAGCTCTCTCCGGCCAAGATTGTGCTAGACAGTCAAGAGGAGAAGGTTAACACCTGCATCACACCTCAAACAGCTCATAGCCCTTCAAAACCCACACCATCAACACCCACACATAGCAACACTAAAACCCACATATGCAGAGGCCCTTAACATTAACCTGCCCAAGCAACAAGGACCTCCGAAGCCGAAATGCAAACAAACACCAGTCACAACCAAAGTGACACATAGCTCACAACACCAGTGTGCCACCCAACAACAGCCCCTAAGGCAAGACAATGTACCCAACACTTTAGTCATAGGTGACTCTATAGTCAGGCACACTGATGTCCCACTCACCAGACTGAACAAGGAGAAAATTGCAGTCAGCTGCCTGTCGGGTGCCAGGATCCGCCACATAACGTATGCACTGAAGTCACTCCACAACAAGTACAAATACGACTCTGTCATTGTCCATGCTGGAGTGAATGACTGGAGATGTACCTCCCTGGACTACATGAAAAGAGATATGGAAGAGCTCTTGGATCATGTGACCCAGGCAGGTGTGACCCTAGCCATGAGTAGCATCCTGCCTTCGCCCAGAATAATACCACAGTATAAGGACAAAATGATTGACTTCAACAATTAACTAAGCTTCTGGTGTCATTCAAAGGGGATCCAGTATTTGTCTGCCTGGGAAGACATGATCGACAAACCACGATGCTTTGCCAGAGATGGTCTGCACCTGTCACCCCTGGGATTCAGGTTACTGGCTTGCCACCCCTATAGTGCCTTTTTTAGGCAAGGTTCAAAGGATAAAACCACCACTGTAACAGATAGAAGCAGGCAAAATCTGAAGGTAATGCTACTCAATACTAGAAGTCTAAACCTCAAAATGCACTCTCTCGAAGCACTCCTAAAAATGGAAAACATCGATATCTGTGCAGTAACTGAGACCTGGTTCAAGGCTCCAGAGAGCACCCCTGCAATACCAGGCTACAATTCTAACCACACTTTTCGGCCACAAAACTAGGACCGAAACACTAAAGGTGGAGGAGTGTCCATATTCACCAAGGATATTCACACCTCCAGGCTAGTTACCCAACACAATGCATCTGAAATTCTCCAGGTGCAACTAACACTAGGTAAGACTGCAATCCAAATTGTAGCTTGCTACAGATCCCCAACCATGCCCCAAGATTCTCACTACACCTTTCTAAACATACTGGAAAATATTATGATACAACCAAACACCCTAATACTGGGTGATTTCAACTACCCTGCCATTAACTGGGAAAACTACTCAGGTACCAACTCCTTTTCCCAACGGTTCTTGGAATTCATAAATTCCAATGCCCTGGGTCAACTAATCCATTGTCCCACCAGGGACTCCAATATCCTAGACCTGGTCATTACCAGCATGGGAGATAGATGCTCCACACCAGTGGTCACCCACTCATTGGTCAGGTCTGACCATAAGCAAATCACCCTTGACATCCACATCCAACCCCCACCCCCCAGTAAGGAAACCTCCTTAAAAAACTTCTCCAAAGCCAACTTCAAGCTACTGAAGTCAGAACTGACAAACTTCACAACACCCACGCAGACGGGATCTGGAAGTTCGACTGCAGAATCCTACACTAAGGCACTGTATGAGCACATCCACTCGTGCATGAATCGTGCCATCCCAAATAGAACCAAGATGCTCTTCTCCAAAAAAGGAAGCCAGTCTGGTGGTCCCCTGCTATAAACAAACTATACAACAGAAGGAAGAAACTGTTGCAAAAAAGAGGAAAATCCCAGGATGGAAAAAACTCCCTCACCAGCCTCAGTAAGAAGCTGAGATCCCTCATAAAATCCTCAAAAGCTAGTTACGAAAATAAAATTGCCAAAGATTTCAAAGACAACTACAAGGCATTCTATAGTTATGTCAAGAATCTATAGTTATGTCAAGAATCTAAATGGCAATGCTCAGATCTGCTCTGAGTTACAACAGAATGGCATTAAATATACTGATCCCAAGGATATTGCCAATATCCTGGCAGATCGATTTAGTGCCAACTTCACCCCCCTCTCACCCCCTAAAGGGCCCATCTCAATACCAAAAGATTGCCAAATTCCGATAATCACAGCCACACAGGTAGAAACAGCACTCTCCAAAGCTAAGAATACAGCATCCATGGGACCAGATCCCAGGCTGTGTACTACATGAACTACAAAATGAACTGGCACCTCACCTAAGTGTCATGTTTAATAATAGCCTCACCTCAGGCTTCATGCCCACTGAGTGGCGCAGAGCTACAGTTATCCCGCTCCAGAAGGGAGGATCCACCTTGGATCCCTGGAACTACTGTCCCATCAGTCTGACAAGCCTGATTTGCAAGGGCATGGAACGCATTATCATGGAACCTATAAACAAAGACATTGGCAACCTTCAAACACTGGACCCCACCCAGTTTGGGTTTGTGAAGGGCTGATCTTGTCTCCTGAATCTGATTGACTTCTTCGAATCAGTCTCCAGAGCTGTGGACGAGGGTAAGCCAGTCCACACAGCCTATCTGGACCTTGCCAAGGCCTTTGACACCATCCCCCACTCTGGAATCATAGATAAACTTACTAAGCTGGGCATAAACCCCTACATTACTCGATGGGTTGCTAACTGGCTTATGACAGAACCCAGACAATAAAAGTAGCCGACTCCAAATCCAGCTCCAGACAAGTGACAAGTGGAGTACCTCAGGGTTCAGTCCTGGGAATACTCTTGTTTGGCATCTACTTCTCTGAAGTACAGACCAACACTAAGGGACTCTGGCTAACAAAGTTTGCAGATGACTGCAAACTGGGAGCCATTATTGAATCCCCAAATTATGTGGATAGTCTACAAAAGGGTCTTACAGAAACAGATGCCTGGTGCCAGAGCCATGGGCTCAAGCTTAATGCCAAGAAATGTATAGTTATCCCCTTTGGAAAAAAACATGTACCCATGAATTACCACATAGGTGGCAGGACACTAAACATCGAAAGTGTGATGAGAGACTTAGGGACACAGATGGACAGTAGTCTCACTTTCGATAACCACATTGCCACAACAGTCAGGAATTCCTTCTATGTGGCACACCTCATCACTAAGGGCTTTTCATCCAGAAAAAAGGAGGCTATTGTCCCACTGTACTCATCCCTCATTAGACCCATTATAGAGTATAATGCCCCGTTTGGTATGTACCTCACAAGACATCTGCAACAGCTGGAAAGGCCACAGAAGTACCTCACTAAAAGAATCACAGGCCTAAACCAGATGCCATATACTGACTGTCTAAAAAAACTCCAGCTATATTCTGTGGCATATCGTCTACTCAGAGGCGATCTCTGCTTAACATACAAGGCCATGTCAAACCCTGAGCTGTTGGACATGCTCCACTTAAAGAAATCCCAATCCCTCAGAGCCACATGCTCCAGGGATTTAAACCTTGTCATCACAGTGAACAAAACCTGCTGGAGGGATAGGTTCCTGACCCAGAGACTCCCCATACTCTGGAATAGACTGCCCATATATATCAAGCAGAGCGCCTCATTGGCCCTCTTCAAAAGGAACCTTGATGATTGGATGGGAGATAGGAAATTCACCCCGGGGATCATGTCAGTCACCCTGCTAGACAGGGGCCTGGAGAAGTAAATATTGTGGGAAGAAATATCCAGGGAATTGTTATGGCTAGGCTTGTATAGGCCCTAGGGCCGATAGCCTAGTACCAACCTATGAACCTATGAACCTTCAGAAAAATGCATGCTAAAGCAAGATCTGTTATTCTATCAACTGTCTTTTTAGTACTGTTTGTATGTTCCCCCAATCTATTTGGCCTTATCCAGATTTCCTGCATTAAGAGGTTTAGAGGTACGTGCAAATAAATTGCTTTATAGAATTAGGAATATCCAAACCTCTCAACTGTCTCCAATTTTGGCTCAAAATGTTGCTCTCCCCCCCCTAATAATCCCTCTGCAAAATGGCAATTTTGGAAGAAAACGTGGAGGGTTTACAATTATAAATAACTATAATGATCAGAGTTATGGATTACTTTTATTTCAGAAATACATGTAGATGCTCTTATTTTGTCAGCTGTTCAAGTTAACAGTACTAATTTTAAAAAGGTGTCCCTTCTTTGACAGGTTCCCAGCTGTATTGTATGACAATTTTATATTTTTGCATAACATATTTGGTCTGTTTTTCATAAAATTGTGGTTTTCTGGCAAATTAGTAGCAAATCATTAAAGATTGAAGTTAGAAAATAATGGCAGACATTTGAGTTTCAGATTTCATACCCTTCAAAAATTCATACTGATGCAAGACCTACTACTATTCTATTATCTTTCTAAGTTTATAAGAGCAATATTTAAAATGTGCCTTTATTTTTGAGCCTGTATCCCACTTCTATGTATGGCTTTGTCCATATTTCTTGCTCTGAGGTTGAGAGGTATGAGTGTCAGAGCCATCACCATCAGCCAGACATTTCAAACTGTGAACTACTTGTTGCACTCCACTCCCCATTGTAGTGGCTCTGGATGTGTTCAAGCAAGGCAAGGAGCATTTTTGCAGTGTAAGTGTGCAGAGTATTCCCCCATCCAAGGTAGACCACAAGTATGACCGTGGCTTTTCATCTGTCCTTGATTTTGCAGAATGTTCTGGTTTTCTTTCATATTTTTATACTGTTGATTTCTGCTTCTTATTATTCAAAAAAAGTATGCTGTTGAAGTGCCCTCTTGCTCTGTATTAAAGTAGCAATGCTTTAATGAACATTAAGTAAGCTTGTCGGAGATTGTAAGATGCAAGTAAGCTTTAATAAGCATACTGTTAAAGAATTATCAACATTGAAAGCCTTTTCATTGTTGCCATGCAGAGAATATTTACATAACTAGATAACGTATAAGCCTTAGGTATTGAAATGCACATGACAGTATTTGTAATAAAGGACAGAATTACAGTATTTTCAGAAGCTCATTACATTTGTTGGAGACTTGCAGTTATCTTTGCAGGCTTTACCCGTAAACTAAACAGAATGCCAGTCTATCATGTGTGGTCCATAACTTGTGCAGTAATCCTTTAAGCAATTTATCTTCAGCTTGTTTCTTGTTCGCTGCTCATTTTTTACTTTGATCATGTGTTCTCCATGAAACAAGTAGATAGTTGTTGTCAGGCAGCAGTTTTTTTTTTGGATAAGGAACATTTTTACAAGTGGGGGTATCACAGAGATTGCTACTTTCAGCGTGTTACTTGGTAATTTTATAAAGCTGAATATACATTATAATTAGAACTGCAGTGCAAGGAGAAGTGGTTTGAGTTGAGTGCTGCTTGTTTTTTTTATACTTGATTTTGACTGGCATTCCAGTAATGTATTTAAAAAGCAATTTATTTTTTCATGCCTCACAACCTTTGTGTTTCCATCTAGATATTAAGTAAGTTGTCATGTAGCCAATGCATTGAAATATTTTTTTCTTCTACACTTCATTTTGTCTTGATTGGACTCTCGTAATTCCCTGTTTGGCACCCAGGGCAGCGTATTTAATTAAAGTTCCAGTAGTTGTGGTTTTGAGCATAGCTCCACCCCTTTCTAGTTGGTCACACCCCTTCCCATTGGCTCCACCCATTCAGCTGTCTCCTGCAGCCCCCCCCCCCTTTAATTTGAAGTCACCAGCCGCCACTGCTTAGAAGTATTTGCATAGGTATTTTATATTCCAAGCAGACTCAAAATAATTTTTTCCTCAGGCAGATGGCAATTGCTGGAGGTGTGATGGGGAAGAAAGAGGTAACTGGTAGCATGTGTTTTGGGAGTGTAATGAGTTGGCAGGCTTTAAAAATTCTATAAAGAGTATTCTGTCAGAAATATTGAGTAAGCAAACGGATATAACTAAGGAAATTATTTTTGAGATGGAATACAGGATTTGAACTGCCTAGACATGGTAAGGCCTTGTTAAGTTTAATTCTGGTGGATACTAAAAAAGCAATTACTAGAAAATGGAAATCAAAGTCTAAGCCAACTATATTTGAAGTACTAAATATTGTAACAGAGATAAAATAACTGAAAGTGGGATCTTTAGAAAAGGATTTGAAAGTAACTAGACTCCTGTCAGCTAGATTCTAGCTAATATTTTACTGTACTCTTCATTTAACTGTCATTTTTACATTAACTGTCATATAATTACAGTTCTATGTACGCTCATTTACTATTCTATATATGTACATTTATTATTTTTGACTAACTGTCATATCATTATTAGTCTATGTATGTACAATTATTATTTTTCGTTTAACTGTCATATCATTATAAATCTATGTATGTTAATTTTCTGTTCTATGTATGTACATTTATTATTCTATGTATGTACATTTATTTTTTGATTAACTGTCATATCATTACTAGTCTATGTATGTATGTATAGTTATTATTCTATATATGTACATTTATTATTCTATATATGTACATTTATTATTTTTGATTGTCATATAATTTCTAGACTATGTATATATGTATGTACATTTAATATGTAAATCCTGTATAACTGCCTTCTACTCATTTTGTAAAATGGAGCATTCCTTCCCATGCCTCCGCTGAAAATGGGACTTGTGCCCAGTCAGACTTTCCACGTAAACAAAAACAATAAATAAAAGAAATCAATTACATAGAAAAAAAAAGGAAATTGTGGTAACAATATGGGCAGAATAATGTTTTGGAAGAGGCATGAAGTTTAAGGGAAGGCAGGAATTGAGCAATTTTTACCACTACCACTACTACTGCTACCACTATTTATGTAACGCATAGTATAAATAGTATACTGCCTATGCTTTTTTATTGTAACCTCCTATGTTTTTGTTATCTACTTTTCTTTTTAAGACTTGTAAACTTTTGTGTCTACTGAATGTGCTTGCTCTTGTTGTTATCTCCTTTTGTATTAAGACCTGTAAACTTTTGTGACTACTGAATGTGTTTTTTTTTTTAATTTACCATGTTATTCTATGTTATGTTAAATTTTTGAACTAGTAAAAAACCAGAAGAGAAACAGTCCACAACTATAAACAGAACAAAACAAAAACTATTTCCCTGTAGATGGAATCAAGATGCAATAGTTCGATGTTGAGTATAAGAAAGTACTTCGTCTTTATTAAATTTTGTTGAGCGCTTTCATCTAAACATATCTAGATTTCATCAGAACAAACAACTGCCCTTTGGCTAACAATTTATATAGGAGTCATAATTAATTAATTGAATAATTATTTCATTTCATGACTATTTTTAAAGTGCTAGTGCAAAATAAACATGCTATACTTTAATACTTTTTTTTAAAAACCTCTGCTATTAAAAACACATAATGTACAGACCATAAAAAACATTAAGAACATTTGCAAATATTATGCTGTGTGTCTGAGAAATGTGAATACATCTCTCTGTGTGTATAAAATAAATAATTAAAATATATACTTTATTGTGTGATAATGATAAGATTAGTTCTATGAATGTGTGTCCATTACTCTAAGTGGGATTCTTGTAAATAGTTTCATAAACCTTGTTAGAAGTATCATCCCTAACCTAGTACCTCAAACCAAAGCCATTACAAGTCCTGTGCATTTATGTATAAATTTTTGAACTAATTGGAGCTTTTCTCCCCAGGCCTCCACTGAAAAAGAGCTTTAGCTCGGTCGGACATTCCCAGTCAACAAATGTAAAGTAAAATAAAATACATTTTTGTAATGTTGGATTGATGATAATTATACAAAAGAATGTATGTGATGTATAATGTTTGAAACTGGAGATCATGTTAATATGGTTTGTTTTCTTTTCTGTAAATGTATGTTTGCTTATGTCTTAATTGATGATTCAATAAAGCTGTTAAAAATAAATAGTATTGTGTATACTGTTGCATAAATATAGATATTATTGCTAGCAAGGTTAATGTAGAGCTCCATGTTATTAACACACATATGCATAATTCATATCACTTTCTAACATATATGCCTTTAGACAATCTGTATGAATATGTCTAAACCTCTTTCATCAATTGCAAATAAGTCACTATTCCCCTCTGCAATCACAATTACAAATCTAAGACCTAAGATCTGCAAGCAGTGCCCATTCTAGCCTCATAAGAATTAGTTAGGTCCAGTTCATCAGACAAAACCGCATTTGTTCTCCAGTGTGTGGCCTTGCACTAAAGGAATGGTCACTGTGTAGTAATACAAACAAGTAGTACATGGATGGATGGGGAACCCTTATATTATAGAACCCATACAGCAGTTGTTTTCCCATGGACTATAAGGAAGTAATGCACACTGATATCAACATCTTTTCTATCACAGTGAAGTAATTTATGTATTTATTTATTTGTTTGTTTATTTATAGATGATTAAGCTGGATAATTAGGATCCTATTTCACCCAAAACCATTTAAAATAAAAAGTGCAAATACACCACTGATATAAATTAAACATTTTTACAAATAAAAAACATAGTGAAGAACAGCTCAGATCACATTCCTGCTGACATGAATACACTCATCACTGCTTTATTATGTGAAATTTGCATGATCAGGTATTTTCTAGAAAAAAATGTATGCTACCTTGTATTGCAAAATATCAACTGTTGCTCATGCCAACTGTAGAAGTCTATGTGCTTAAGTGACTCTTAAGTCCACTTTTAATTGGATGTCAAGAAAAAAAATTTATTTGTCTGACAATGATTCTGAATAAGAAGAGAGCTCTGATTTCAGCTGGGATTGAACTCATTTGGCCCAAGGATGGAAGCTGCTTTAGCACCACAGTCCAGAGATAAATAGGCTATGTCTAAGAGCATGTGTAAATTGAAGTCAGTCATCAACATATATTTTCTGTATAAGCACCTTGGCAACATCATTCTGAAACCTTCCTTCACTCTTATTACATAAATGCAGTGATATCATACTTAAAGGAAAGTTCCACCTTAAATCACTACAATATACATGCTGTTATAGTTTGACATTCTGCACAATATTAAAGCACCAGAATTATTGATATTTTAATATGTTCTGTGACAGAATTGCTATCATATGGCCAGCCATACTGACATGATCTTATTTTACTGCTTTGCTGTCTGCCTCCTAGGCTCCATTTCAAATCTCATTTATATGACTTATGCTAAGGAGATGGAGTATCTTCCCCCTTTATTTTGATAAAAGTGTAATGTGAGGCCCAGGCATCTAATATGTACTATGGGACCTGACATGTTTTATTTTTCCTGAACTGCCATGATTTGTGAAAGTAATTATACTTCCCCTAACCTCATCACAGTTAAAAGAACAAGCTTGCTAAATTACAGGGTTTTCGTGGACTAACAATATATAACCTGCCAACAGTTAAAGGAAATCTCCACCCTCTCCTACAGTTTAACTCAATCCTTAGGTTTCTTTTCTCCTTACAATGTGGTTCCAGTATTGTGTAGGTACCAGAAACCTGCTTGTACTTTTTAAAACTTTCATTTCCTTGCCCTGGCATCAAAGGAAGGAAAGGTCCACCTATTTTTTTTGAAGCTTTACTTCTCACATAAGTTGCAGATGAGTCTCCACCTACATGACATACCATAGACAGATAAATTTGTAGTTTACCCTATGGGATGCTGCTGTCAGTCTTTGATGGGCAATTAATCCTGTTAATAACAGGAGCACAGAACCTCCTATAAAAAAGGCAGAAAGCTGTGGAACTGTTTTCCACTCTTTTTATTATAGAGGAGGAGAATTTAACACTCCCTCTTCATAGTAAAACAAAGCAATTAAACCAGTCAGGGGTTTAAAGGCAGCTACCACTTCTTCTGACAAATTTACATAAGCAACAACACAGTACTGAAATGAAGGTTATTTATAATAGTTTATATGTTAAGACAACTTAAATGTAGTATAAAAGATTTCTGTGACATTTACAGAAAAGTCAGAAAATACTTTTTCTTGTAAAGTATCAAGACATTTATGATATTCAAGCCCCCCCCCCCCACACACACACACACAGGACAGAACTGCAGAAAGAGAGACAGGTGGCAACCCTATATCAACTAGGTGCAAGATACTGTTCATAACAGGTCTTTTATGCTTTTTTGTGACGTCCTTCCAGAGGAGGATACATATCTGATACACACAGATCCATGCGAAGAGATTCTCACTGACTCTGAATCAGTCCTTACAGTGGTAGAGTGCATGAACATTTATAGTCTCAAAGGAAATGTGACCATCAATGGCAACCATAATATACAGCTTAATTTACTTTAACGTATATTTACTATGTAGCCTTGCATTAAAAACATTAAGAAAAGGACATCAGAACTACTTAACTGTGTTTAAATGCACGTCTGACTGTGTGTGTATGTAGGTGTATAATGGAGAACTAGATTATATGCCAGTGTGTGCACTTCATGTCCTGTAAATAAAAACAAATCAAAATGGAAATTTTGTGCAACTCTGTATGTGTGTTTACAGATCCTTACAGATGGGGATACACATCTGGTACACAATGCATCTAGAGAAAACTATTCAATAGACATTTCTGTAAGTAATCACACGTGCACTGACATATGGATGTGTGTGTGCGTGTGTGTGTGTGTGTGTGTGTGTGTGTGTGTGTGTGAGTGTGTGTGTGTCTGTGTGTACATAACACACACATATACAGATTCACACAAATATATACACATACAGACTGGGCATGTGCATGCATGTGTGTATTATTTAATTGTCATCATCCTAATCAACTTCCTTTATTCTTCTTTCTACATATCCCAAATATTTTTCACCATACTAGTTATTAGGCTCAACTGCAATGGTTATTCCATTCCAAAATTTGTAGTTTTAGTATGTTTTCATACTATCTTAGGACAACAAAAGTGATACAAATATCATTATCCCCCGCTCTTTTCTTTTGTGAAGCCATAAAACATTCACTTACTGTTCTCTAAATAACTAAGAATCAGCAACGTAGCTGTGAGTTCTGCAATATGGGTGCATACAATGTATTTATAATAAAGTTAACGCAGTAAAATTAAGCATTCTTAATATATACATTCTAGTAAATATTGTTTAATGTTTTACTTATTCACTGTCATACGCTGGCTATCTGTTGCACATGCAACCTTTGTCAATGTCTTTATGTCAGTATTTTTTCTTTGTATTGCTAAGTGAATTTATTCCTTGTTATTATCCATGCCAATGTGGCCCAAGTTGTGGCTGAAAAGGGTCCTGAGACCAATTCACTTTCCTGGTTACCAAAGTATAGCCCAGTTTTCCTAACTCCAATCCTGTAAGACCCCATTTCAGACACTAGTTGATGACACACTACTGGATTCTGTACCTCTCTCTGAGTTACAAGGCAAAATTTAAATTGTTTATCTATGGCTTTTACATCCAACCGTGCCTTTTTCCCCAGTTTCATCTGTGACCAGTCAATATTAGACTATTTTTGTAAGGCAATAGCTATCCACTTCCAAGCTAAACTGCACTACCCCAGAATTAGTAACACCAGAAATAATTAACTTGTGCTGGTTTAGTTCCCCCTCCCCTGAACTGTACTGCCATTTACTTAACTGCAGTTCATCTGTTCTCTTGGTACTCTCTCCATATCACTTACCTACAGTTTGACTGAATTGATTGTTTGTTTTTGTTTGAATTGCCATTCCTCCAGAATCTGCTGAGAGATCTGTTAATCACTCCCACAGGACTCCTCCTGCAATTACTCTCTACCCTCCTCCCCCACTAGGAATGCATAGAACATAAGTTATATAAAGGGCTGTATTCTCTGTTACCTGATTGTTTTCCAGCCCACGACCCCTCTTAAGAGCAACTAACAGGTCTCTGCCTGCTTCGCCACCCCACCCTGCCCCCAATTCCCACCCGACTCTGGTGGTCCTACTTTTATTAGAAGAACAAACCCCTCCCATCATTTTTACCACTAACCACAACACTACTCCCAACTCTACTTCCACCATCTTCCCACTACTACCCCTCCTCTTCTGCTAACATGAATAAGCATACCATACTTATTCTCTTTGCATACACTCTCCTTGCGTATGTTACATCTTACCAAAACACCATTATACCCCCACTCAACCACTTCCACTGTACAACTATTCACACCATCACTCATGACTCACCCTCAATCTGCTCCTCTCCCACCAACTCAAGAACCATCCCTATGCATCCCCTACATATTCTATCAACTAAAATACTCAAACTAAATGCATCCCTACAAGTTAACAAAATAACCTTCTCACTACATCTATTACTGACTGCACCCAATCATAAAGTTTCCCTAAAATGCAAACTCTTTCACAAAATGATAAAACTAATAACTTCATGCATATCAAAATTTGTCCTCAGTGGAGACATCCACCCCAACTCTGGCCACTCCATCTCCAACCCCACTTCTAATAATCAGACTAAGAACCACAACTTCTCCCAAATCCCAGCCAGTAGAAAACCAAATTACCTCCTTTGGCTAAGCCTAAATATCAGAAGTATAACCAACAAAGTCCACAAACTCCATGCCATCATAGACTTGTACTCCCCAGATATAATCATCCTGACAGAAAGCTGGCTAAATCCTCACATTACCAGTGAGCAAATCCTCCCTAATGGTTACAACATATTAAGAGTAGACCGACTAAACAAGAAAGGAGGTGGTATAGCTATAATATTTAAGCAGCATCTAAACATCCAGATCCTAAACTCATCAGCTCTCCAAATTGCCAATGAAGAAATAATATATACCAACCTGAAAATAAACCAAAATAAAACCATCAACATAACAGGATGCTACTTCCCACCTGGTCAAAATATCCCTTCACTAGAAAACCTCCTCAACTGGACTACCCACCATCTCCCCCAAGAGACCATAAGTTTAGGTGACTTCAATATTGATTGGCAATCCTGTTGCAGCAACCATCCAACCCATCATCTAAACCTTCATGGCTTCACACAACTAGTCCATTCATCAACCAGAATAAATAAAAACTCCAAGCACACTACCCTGGATTGGATACTAGTCAGCAAGATTCACCAGTCCTATATAGCAGGCTGCCTATCAGATAGCCTCAGTGATCATTCCCCAACAATCCTACTCAAAAAACACCTATACCAAGTTAAACCTGTCATCTACCATCAAATACATAAAAATAAACTACACTTTAACCCAATCACATTCATCTCATCCCTCAAAGAATGTAACTGGCACCCTCTAAATTACCTCAGCCTAGATGAAGCAGTCCAAGTTTTCAATACTACCTTCCTATACATCCTAAATAACCAAGCCCCCATAAGACTTACCAGAACCAAAGCCCAACCCTCCCCATGGCTACAAAAAACCACTAGGTCAGAAATGAAAAACAGGGATAATGCTTGGGAACACTGGTGCAAAACTAAAACCCCCTCAACTAGACAGAAATTCCTAGAATTACGCAATAGAGCCAAAAAGCTAATAAAGCAGGACTAAATCCAATACTACCAGTCTGCCCTCAACTCCTCCCAACACAACCCCAAACAATTCTGGACCTCCATAAACTCCATCCTCCACACAGGTAAAATCAATACCCCTTCACCTAACATTCTTCACTCCTCATAAAATAATACTAACCTCATTCAACACACACTTTACACAAACCGTACTATCACTAGCTAGACAACACAACCCCCCTCCCCTACACCCCACACCTTCACCCAGTAATCTCCACACAATCTTCTCATTTTTCCATTCCTACCTCCAACACAAGAAAACTCTTAAATAAACTTAAACCCACAAAATTAGCAGTAGACAATCTCCCAAGTGAATTCCTACAAATTCCAGCTGACACCCTAGCCTACCCAGTATCAATCTTGATTAACCGATCTCTGTCAGAATACTACATCCCTACACTATGGAAAATATCACACATAATTTCCCTCCACAAAGATGGCCCCTCCACAGAACTAACCAGCTACCATCCCATAGTGATTCTATCTCCACTCTCCAGAATACTAGAGAGATGCATTCACTCTCAAATCTCAGACTACCTCCTTACTAACAAACTCCTTTCTAATACTCAGCATGGTTTCCGACCAAACCATAGCACCACCACCACTGCCTTACTCTCTTTTACTAACACTATCCTTCACCAGAAAAACAATGGCCATCTCTTCTCTGCTACCTTCCTAGACCTATCTAAAGCATTTGACATGGTCCCACACAAACAACTCATCTCTGTTCTCAGTAACCTATCCTTCTCTCAATCAGTCACCAACTGGTTTCAGAGATACCTGTCTGTCCACCAGCAATCCATTGTATGGCAAAATGACATATCTCCCCAACTACCTGTCTCTGTTGGTGTTCCCCAAGGATCCATCCTTGGTCCCCTACTCTTCCCTGTTTTCACCAATAATCTAGCCACCACCACCAAACATGGCACACTCATACAATATGCAGATGACTCAACCATCATCTGCTCAGCCCTGTCCCTACCCGAACTGCAAAAAGTCACACAGTATGCCTTTTCCTCTGTTGAAACTTGGCTATCCAATGACTAGCTAATGCTCAACCCAAACAAAACTAAACTCCTCATCTTCCAACCCACCAAACATACTCAAAACAACTCTCACTTTAGCATCATAGCAAAAGACAACACCACTATCCACCCAACAGATCACATCAAATTACTAGGAGTTGAAATAGACAACAATCTCAAATTTGACATTCACTTATCCATGACCATAAAAAAAAGTCCACAAAAAACTAGGAGCCTTATACAGAAATAAGCAACTCCTCACCAAAGTAGCTAGGATTTCAGTTGCAAATTCGCAACTTATCTCCACCCTACTTTATGCCTCTCCAATGTATACCAACCTAAGGCAATGTGATCTAAATAAACTCGAGACCTGCTACAACAAAATTGGCAAATTCGCCACTAGGGCATCCCACCGCAGTCACCATTGCCTCTCACTTACTGAACTAGGCTGGCTAGAACTCCCTCACCTCCTTCAATGGTATCAACTCGCACTCGCCCAAAACTAGTAAACCATCCTCTAAAGTTCCCATCCCTCCAGAATCTACTCCAACCCTATCTCACCACCAGACCACTACTATTCAGCAAGAAAAATCAATTACAGGTTACTAGAGCCAATAATGCTGCTGGAGAAGCACTATTCTCCAGCGCTACAGCCAAATTATGGAACACCCTCCCCTCCACAATAACCTCTGTACCATCATGCACCCACTTCAAAGCTTTACTTAAAGCACACTTAAAAACATGCTGGCTATGCCCTTGTAACTCTCCCCTCTAACTTCTTCCACTCCATCTACCCTCTACCTCTCTTCCACCCCAAAAACTACCTTTGATTACAGCAAGCTCTGATTCTTCCATGCCTATCTACTTATTATACGACAGTAACTTCTTATTATAACAATTGTTAATATCTGCCATTACTTTGTGGATGGAACAGGTGCTAGTTATCTAGTGAATGTACTATGTTCTTCATCTGTAACTATGTTTGTAATATTTTAATTGCTAGGATTTTTCATCTGTAACTATGTTTGTAATATTTTAATTGTGGAGCTTTTCTGTCCGGGCCTCCGCTGAAAATGGACCTACGTCCAGTCAGACTTTCCCGGTCAACAAATGTAAATAAATAATAAATAAATAAATACAAAACAGGAGGGTGAACATAACAGAAATAATTAAGGGACAAATAAAGCACATTTTAATACTGCATCATTCATGAGAGAGAAAAAACTCCCCGCTGAAGGCATTGAGAAGTAGCAGACAGACTTACTTTGAAGTCCTTTTGATTACTACTTGTCATATGTACATGATACAGCAAGAATCATTTAATGCAGTGAGAGTTTTCACACTTCAGCATGAGAAGGTGAGAGAAGGTCTGCCAATTCTTTTTAGAACTACAAAAGAATCCCTTCACAAAAGCCTGCTATTTGCCTACTTTCTTCTGCTGAAAGTAGCTAACAGCTATTTATAGCATAAAACAAGCTCTGACAGAGACATAAATAAGGCTCAGTAAGGGAAACTTAGAAGTAGTCTGTTACAGAAGATGTGTTAGATGACAGTGCTTCACAGTCCTGCCATTCTGTCTTAATGGCATGAGAAAACAACACCACTTCCTTATATCTAGCGGGACTCATTTAAAGAGGACTTGAAATGTATTCTGGGAAGAAGGAATGAAAGCAAGAAAACAAGATCACATTACCTAAGCAGGCCCCATCATCTGCCATTTTGTGGGAAACACATTACAATTGTAAAAGAAGCACTTGGAGTGATTTTTGAGATAATAAATTTCCCAGAAAACATAGATATAATGAAAAAACATGTTTTTTGAGTTCTGAGGTAGAGTTTTCCTTCAAAAAATCATTTTCCAAACTTTTCTTTAAATGTCAGATTTCGCAGAACATTGTATGAGGCTTTTGTGACTCAAGTCATTTTCTTTCTGCCCTCACAATGCAGTACTTTACAGTAGTATTCATAAATACAACTCATTAAGTTCAGAAATCTGTCAAGTTCTGAGGTTGTTCTTGTTTCTGCATATGCATGGATGTTATTCCATCCATCTATCCACACACACACACACACACACACACACACATATATATATATATATATATATATATATATATATATATATATATATATATCTTACAGGTCCATGAGGAAGCTGCCAGATCTCATTCCAGCAGTAAGTGGATGCAAAGATATGAAATTCATTCTGGAGAGGGTGCTGGCCTGTCACAGAATGCAGACACACACACACACACACACACACACACACACACACACACACACACACACACACACACACACACACACACACACACACACACACACACACACACACACACACACACACACACATTCACTCGCTCTCTTTCTCTCTCTATCTCTCACTCACTCACACACTACCTAAACACCAACAGGCAAGTTGGAGAATATCATTTCACATACTGCATGTCTTTGGGAGGTGGGAGGAAATCAGACTTTCCATAGAAAGTCCACATGGATACAGAGACATTATACAGACTGTGCACAGAAATCACCCTGGCTGAGAACAGACACTGGAGAGACTCTTGTGAACCAGTGGTGTGATGCATCCAACATAGATAATTTACTGTTATCTCAGATAGATGTATGATCCTGCTGTTTGCTAACTGCTTCTCATAGCTCTTCAGCTGCAAACTCTAACTCTTCCAGGTGAAACTTAGCTTATGGAAACACTCCATTGCACAGACAGATTCTGGCATACATGCCGACCTTAATTATCAAAATGTGCATACAAATGGCATCAGCTTTACTATCGTAGAACTCAGAGAAGGTGACACATAAGCAGCTTTTTTCTCTCTGTAGTCTCTATCACTATAGTTCTTCTAGATGGTTCATGTTCTGGGTTTGGAAACAGCTTCATTGAAACTACTTCCAGGTTATTTCTTCCTATGTCACTTTGGACATAGGAAACCAATGCCCATCATCAGCATATATTTGTTTCTACTAGGTCTGAGGGTATCTCATATTACTAACACAAAATACAGTGTGTGCTCCTGCCACATTGTGCTGCAATGGTTTATTTCTTGCACTGTATATCAGTGGGTGTTCTATAAGTCCTAAGCTATGTATGGAGCCAGGGATTTACGTGTCTGGAAACTCAGATAATCTGACACTCGCCTCATTCTCAAAGTTGAATACAAGTTCAGGCAAGAACCTGCCGCAGCTTATCCAAGTACATTATTTGAGTTCAAGCCAAGTGCAGTACTCATGATCAGAGAATAGGAGGGGATAAGAATGTAGATTAGTGCAATGGTCAGGAAGGAGGTTTTACATTTAAGGAGTGGGAAAGGGGTTTTACAGTAAGGGAGTAAGAACGGGATTTTAGGTTTGGGGAATGGAAGGGAGTCTTAGGGTTAGGGGGTAGGGGGTTAATATTATGAACAGGGAAAGGACTTTTAGGGTTAGGTAGTGAGAGAGGAGTTTTAAGGTTAGAGTTAGGGTTCTGGTAGGGCTATATAATTTTGTAGGATTCGGTGTTATGACAGCTAATTAGTTACAAGAGATCAAGTCAGTCAGACTTATAGCATTTGTCTTTTCAAGCAAGTGGCACTGCATAAGTGTGTCGAGAGCAAACAGCATGTGAGCGATCAGTTGTAGTAGGCACTAGCTCAATATTAGCTATAATGGGGCATACATTACACCTAAGTTTAACTTCTTCCTGACAATCTCTGCTGCAAATTTATTATCAGACTTTTATGTAAATAACATGAACTCGAAATGGTATACAGTGAATGCTACTGAAGTTATGAAGAATGACTGCCAAATGTAACAAAGGATGCTTTGAATTCTTCAGATACATTATGTTTATGACAAATGAAGTGTCCATGACTAATAAAAACATTACTCAAAGGACAGACAACTGGGCACATGCTATTCAGTGAATGTAACATGCTTAATAATCAGCCAGAATAACAAGACCGGCCTACCACAGATACTGGAAAGGTATCTCAGTTAATAACACAAAACACCATTAAACACTTATTTAAGAAAATTAGTTTAAAATATCCTTCCCAAGTAATATATCTTTATCAGTTGTCAGTGATGATGTAATAAGTGCCTCATTTTATAGTGTGCACCAGTTGTTGTTAACCAGTCATAGCTGCTAAATTCATTTTCATTTGTTAAACAACTCGTTATTTTACTTTGTCAGATTTTTGTAATTCATAACAATTGCTACAAAACTGGAAATGTCAAATGGCATAAACTTGCTGTAAATTGATCATAATAAACTAAAAGCTTGTCTTACTACTTTTTGCCCAGGTCAGGGCCGAAAAAGGTCTCTGACCAGTCCACCTACTCAGCTAAGAAATGAATAGGAAAGTAAACAAATACCTTAACTTGTACAGTGGTCACGATACTGATTTGATTAGAGTTTGATTTCTACAACACATGAAAGTCAAGTGGTAGTTTGCATCATGCATCCATTCTGAACTAAGAACGTAAATAGTGGTTTGTCAGCTGTATGGTATAGCACGGCAATTTATCAAACTATTTGTCTCTACAGCAAATAATCTAACACAATTCATAGTTTGCAATAGTAATATGAGTTGTGCATTTATGCAGTGTCAGTGGGTATGCAGTAATAAAGTTTTGTAAATGATTACCTGTTTTGCTTTAATCTTCGCAGACATAACAAATGCAATGATGTAATCATTTGAAAGAGGCACTGCTGTTCCCACCTAAACATTCTACTAAAGTACATACAGTACTTCTGTGCAAGTTCTTTCTGATTTGGTGCTCATACTATATAGACAGGGTGGCAATAGAAGTAGCTGTTCCTGAACTTTTGAGAAAGATCATGTAGGGCTGTACTCCTGCAGGTATGTCAAAAATATCCCAGTCACTGTTGCTACCTAGCCTGTAAAAGAAGGCAACACCTTTCATTGCATCACTTCTTTTTTAATTGTCAGATCTAATGCATGTAGCAATACTTTCCTTTTATTTTATTAATTTAATTATTTAGCAGTTTAGTGCACTAGATCTGACTAGCCCTTTTTGGTCACAACCAAGCTACAGTAATCAAAAATAAAATACTTAGCAAGGGAAAACGCAATTCAGTTATCTAACTTTATACAGCTGAGCAGGAAGCATGCAACTTCCCTCTTTGTTACAGTAACTGAATCTGACCCAGATGACTTGGGTGTGACCAGAAGGCTTGGATGCAGGAAGGATGTAGGTAGGGTAGAATGGGACTGAGTGATCAATGTGGACTCATCCATCTTGCAGCGAGGGGAGACAGTGTGGCTACTGCACCACTTCTGATACCTACTGGAGGGAAGAGGACATTGCAGATAGCAACTGAAAGGCCAGGGGCACTTTGCTACAGAGCAACTGTGAAAGATGGCCCTTGTGTTTGAAGGTCCTTCTTAGACAGCAGTAGCATTCAATGGAGTCTCAGCTGCCAGGATCATCCCAGCCTGGTCCTCAGAATGGCCCACTATATTAACACTGGACTCTTAGCTCCAGTGGGAACAAATGGGCTGAATGGGCTCTCATCCCTATCTAGGAAGGAATAGGCTGTAGGGATCTTGCGCCTGTCCATGGAATTAAGAGGCCTAGGTCTCAAATCATAGGAAGAATCAATGGGCCAAATCATTAATTGTACAGTAGCCACTGGGCTTCCCAGATGAATGCAGGGTATGAAAAAAAACAGGAGCAGCAGATGTGTAAGCAGTGGTGAACTGAGTAATTGCATTTAAGCAATACTAACTTATATTTCCAAAACACACCTTGAAATGTTACTGTTTAGGAGTCCAAATAAATGTGCCTGCAAAAAGTTGTGATGCAAATGAGAAAAGCAAAAAGTTCCCTATTTTAAGTCTACAACTGCTGAATGCACTGTGTTTACTGTTGAAAATCTGAACAGGTAAACAAGGAAGATTGGTCTCTGTCATCACCAGTCCAAAGATAAGGCTTTGTTCCAACACTGCACTGTGGTCACTTTTTAATAGTTTTTAGTGTACAGAGTAAAGAATGTAGCTCTCTGTTGATTGGTTATCAATCCAATAGAATATAAAGAAATAAAACGTTGTTTCTATTTAACTCATTCGCACAAATAGGGGTTTGTACTCTGCCAGTCACTGCATCCTGAGCTTTTTAACAAAATCAAGTTATGTCCTCACATTTCAAACAAATGTTCAACTATGGAGCCATAAGTGTTACTAAACCAACGTAAATGGCAAACTACTCAGCACAAAAGTAAAGTTATGTAAGTAAACTTACCATAACAGTAGATGTCCAAATGATCACTGCTGCAGTAGCATAAGTTATATGGGTTACATCCTGCATATGATATAACAGCCTGTCAGCTTCCAGAGCTTCAGGGCAACCCATTAGCTCAAGCTGAGCTAATTAAAAAACAGGTTTGGGCACCAAACCTTTCAGAGCTTTTGAGCAAGCTGACAGAGGGAGGCTGAGTCCTGAAAGGACATTGCTAGGAAGAACAAAAAAACAAATGTCCACACCATGGCATAAACAACACAACAGAAAACAAAGAGGGAGGGAGGGAGCAGCTACTGCAGCAGTGATCATTCGAACATCTACTAATATGGTAAGTTTACTTCCACAACAGTACTGTTTTTTCTATTGACCACTGCTGCAGTAGCTTAAGCAAGACAGGAGAAGGGTCCATGAGCCACTGGAGAAAGGCCCTGCCTACATCCTGACCTAGAGTTGAAGAAGAAGTATAGCTTATAATGCATTGTAAAGTAAGAGTATGTAGAGAGGACCAAGTTGATATTCTAGAATATTTCTAAAGTCCAACCCTTTCCAAAAAGTCATAGATGAAGCCAAGACCTAATAAAATTTGCCTGGACTCTGCCTAGAATAGTTTTGTTGTGGTGGGAATTGCAAAATATAATAGTCCAACACAACAGTTTTTAATAGTCTGCTTTGACACAGGCTGTCCCTTCTTTTTACCTTCATAAGAAATGAACAACTGATCAGAAATTCTGAAAGATTTTGTTCTGTTAAGATAGTACTTGAGTTGTTTATGGACCTCCAAAATATGAAATATCTTTTCTCTGTCACTTTGGAGTTCAGGAAAGAGCACAGTAAGATGGACAGCTTGACTTAAAGTAAACTTGGGTGCCACTTTAGGCATAAAAGGATTAGTTCTTAAGGAAACCCTGTCTTTGTGGAAAATGAGATAAGTTTGACCCACCATAAGAGCTTGCAACTCATATACTCTTTCTACACAGGTAAGAACAACCAGCAAAACTGTTTTCCATGTTAAGAAACTCATGCCAGCCACATGAGCTGGTTCAAATGGAACAGATGTTAGCACTTCTAACTCAAAATTAAGATCCCAAGGAGGAGCCAGTTTTCTTGGAGGACTCTAATGCAAAACATCTTTCAAAAAACATTTAGACTTGACAATGTCTTGAAAAAGAAGGATACATGGGCAAACATATTGAAATGGCCAACAAATGATCCTTGATAGAGAGGTAAGACAGGTCATAGAAAAGTAACTTACACAAATATTGCAAAACTATAAAAACCTAGCCCTGAATAGGTGCTGGTTATATCGTTGGCAATAACTAGAAAACCTTTTCCATTTGCTAATAAATTATTTTCTACTTGAAGGCTTTCTTGCCTCCATTACAACCTGCTGTATGTCCTCAGAAAACAGGTCTCTAAAAGGTATTAAGATCCTATCATCCAGGGAGTTAGCTGAAGTTCTTTGGGGTTGGGATGTATCAAAGACTCATATTTTTGTGTGAGTAGATCCTATTTGTGAGGAAGCTTGTGGTAATTGTCTCTGGCCATTTTCAAAGGAAGAGAGAACCACTGTTGGCTGGGCCAGAAGGGAGTCAGCACAATGATCTTGGTTGATTCCTTCTGAATCTTCAGAAGCACTCTGGATATCAGTGGAAAGGGTGAAAAAGCACACAGGAACATTCCTGTCCAAGGAAAAGAAAAAGCATTTGTTCTCCACGCTTTCCTACATGGAATCCTAGAACAGAATTTTGCCAGCTGATTATTTAGCAAGGAGACAAAAATGACTACTTGAGCAACTCCCCACAGACAGTTCAAACCTTGGATAGCCCCCTGATCTAGTTTCTATACATAAGCATCTGCCTTAGTCCTGCTAAGCTTGTTTGCAACTCAATTTTGCTCTGACAGAATGTAGAAAACCTATAGAGTGAGATTGTGCTGTAAAGCTATATCCCATTCTAAAATGGCTAGTCTGTATAAGGGGTAAGACCTGGTTACCCGTTGCTTGTTAATGTACCACATCACTGTGGTATTGTCTGTAACCAGAGGTGATTCAGGGAGTGTTGAATGTCTTGATAAGGGCAAGCATTTCTTTTACATTTATGTGCTTGTGTATGTCCTTACTATCCCAGGTACCTTGCACTTTTATTCCACTCAGCACTGCTCCCCAACAAAAGTCCAAGGTGTCTGTAGTGGCTGACCACTTTGGACCAGCAGGGGAAAGGGGAAGACCTGGATTCAGGGATATTTCATGTTTCCACCAAGTGATTTCTCTTCTTACAAATCCCAGAACTAGAATCTGAAAAGATAACAGGTGTCAGTCCTAGGACCAAAGAGACTTCAGATACCACTGTAGCTTTCTCATATAGAGTCTTGCCAAAGGTATCATGAGAGTCATAGATGTTACAGGATCCAGAATCCTGAAGTATTCCTTTGCAGTGTTCAATGTCTGGGTATAAAACCCCTGAAATAAATCAAAATGTAGATCTATTTTTTTTTCTGTAGAAGAAAACCTCTTTGTACTTGAGGTGTCTAGCAGACACCCCAGGAGCACAGTTTTGAGTGATGGAGTCAAAAAGACTTTTGAATGTTCTCTTGAAAATCTCAGCCTGCGTAGATCTCTTGCCTGACTAAGAGATTCCTGACACTATGAAAAAGACTCTGCAAAGATATGCAAATCATCTAAATGTGGAAAAATTTGGATACCCTGTATTCTGCAATGTGCTATAACTGGAGCTAGACACTTTGTGAACACTCTTAGAGCAGTAGATAGCTCAAAGAGTAATGCAGAGAACTGATAATGTGATCCAGAATCACAAAACCTTAAGAAACATCTGAAGTCTGGATGGATAGGAATGTAATGATAAGAATCATTTAAACATAAGGTTACCAAAAACAAAAATCAAATGGAGAAGAAGGAGTAAACTATTGTGTAGTGAAAGCATTTTGAACTTGGCCACTGTCACAAACTGGTTTGGGAAAGAAAGGTCCATAACTAGTCTCAGAGGGTTTCTTTCTTTAGCACCCAAACACAGAATAAAAACTTCTTTACTGAGAAGGAGGAACTGTTTCCAGTATTCCCTGAGAAATCATGTACTATAGGACAGGACGGAACACAGGGGTTTGATCAGGTGGATATGGAATAAATCTCTTGAAGAGGGATTTCTTCTGAATGCCATCTGTACTTCTGCTAAATCAGTGTCAGAACCCATTTGTTTGAAACAATGTGTTGCCAATGTAAGAAGCGGAGATTCAGATTTTCTGAAAGGGATAAGAGACTTCCAGGATGGGAAGGGGGACAAAGTCCCTTACATAGTCATTTGACTTATTTGCCTGGCCATTGTTTTTTTTTTTTTTTTTTTGGGGGGGGGGGGGTCCTGCATTTTTTCTGGATCCTCTCCGCCACTGTGTTTTAAATATCTGCTTAGCAGCATTTTGCTGAAACTGTTTTGTTTCTTCCCAAAATAGGACAAGGGAGCAGAAAAAAAACCTTGAAAATTTTAGAGAAGGAGAACTGAAAATTTTGAGATCCTCTGTATCAGCTTATCCCTCTCATCACACTTTTTAATAACCTCTGCAGCAGAGGGACCAAAAACTAAATCTTTATCCAAAGATGAATTTAAAATCTCATTTTACATCCTCATTTTTACATCTACTGGGAGGTTTTCAGAATATAGCCAGGCAAACTTCAACACAGTACCAGTGACAACAGCCTGGGATGTAGTGTCTACAGAGTCATAAACACACTTTAAACAATGGGTACTGAGATGAGAAATACAAGAAACCAAACCATACAAAGTAGAATTTTCCTCAAAGGAGGGAACTGTAGATATAACACTTCTCATACATTTGCAATTAGTCAGAATAAACTTTAACATATCAATCTGACAATTCAAAATTCTAAAAATTAAAGTTAAAGAAGCATACACTTTTTCCCCAAACTTATTGATTGTGCCGTCATTCTGAGAAGAGAAAGGATTAGAGTTAACAAAATGCTTGATAGCAGCTGGCTTGACTAAATTATAACTGCTAGGTCAGGTTTGGGATGAGTG
The DNA here is from genome assembly GCF_019279795.1 of Protopterus annectens. Classification (NCBI taxonomy): domain Eukaryota; kingdom Metazoa; phylum Chordata; order Ceratodontiformes; family Protopteridae; genus Protopterus; species Protopterus annectens. Next base: position 949,710,972 of record NC_056727.1, read on the forward strand.
CATAGAAATTAGAAAGCAAGGAACTTTGTATATTCTACCTGCTTTCTTAGGTTCAGCAGGCTGGCTATCAGGAAAATCACAGGCTTGGGGGAATGGGAGGAGGTTCTGGGAATTCCAGTTGTAACATTTCATAGTATTTTCTGAGGGTCTGAGAAACCTCAGTGTTCTCCCACTGAAAACACTGACACATTCTGGAAATAGTCTCAAATAAAGAGAATCCTTGACAGGGAGAGTCAGATAACATGCTCTCCTCTGAGTATGAATCAGAATTCTGAAGAGAAAAGTCTGTATCTGTCCCATCACATTTCTCTCCAGATTCAATTTCTTGAATCTCTTCTGGAAAAAAAGGAATCCTTTTTTTCTTACCAAAAGCCACCTTGGTCAATAACTTGTACAAGACCCTGAGCCATATTTAATAAACTACTCCTGTCCAGTGAAACTGGAGCAGGGCAAGATAGCAGTTTTAGTCTTCTGTTTCTTTTTGACAGGAAAATTAGGGCAAATAGATTTCTAAAGGCAGCAACAGCTTCCTCAGGAATGGGCACAGTATTCTGGCTAAGCAGGGACACCTTCTCTACCCCTTCTCCCAACACTGACAAAAGTGGTTTCTCTTGCTCACTAAGGAGGCCCCAGCAGCTGCAGAGGATGTGGTTAACCCCCGGTCCATAGTGGCTGTATGGGCAACACCAGAGGGATCCGGGGTAAAAAGACGAGAGTTTCAACAAATGGCCACAGCAGAGCCACCCACCTGCAGCTGTGGCAAATTGCTAGCCTGCTGTTATAGCAAAGGCTGTTCAGTTAACTTTTTTCTTTTTGTGGATGAAAGGACCAACCATGGGACTGGTAGTTTGTTCCATGGTCAAGCCAAAAATGGTGCCTCTTTCCTGGGGAAACTAAGCAGCACAAGCCGGTAAAATTTCAAAAGTAGTATAAAGTCATTTTTCCCAGTAAAAACATAGTAATGTATGCTAACATTAATAACTTTACCAAGCCCAAAAAGTAAGTTAAATACTGATTATCCATACAAAAAATAGTTTTAGAATGTTTAAATTAACTTTTAAACTAACAAATGCAAAAATAGGCTCCCATTTAAAAGTACAGCTAAGTTGTGTGACAGTCAATAAAAACACATTCTCCTAGCTTAAAAAGTAATTTCCCACATAGGAAAGAACATTTAAACATTAGTAATAATATGTGGAATGTTTTTATACCAAAGGGAACTTATCTGCCCAGTAATGGAATACTCAAAGTCCACTATTGAGCCTCTGAAACCCGGAGAGGAGAGCTGTCGAGCATCAGGAAAACTCTGTGGCTTGGAGCCCAAATCTCTCTATTTAGTCAGCACACCTCAAGCTGACTACTGGACTGGGTGTGCAGACATTGTGCTAAAGCTTTGGAAGCTGTACAGCTATTATATCCTATGCAGGATATAGCCCATATAGCTTATGCTAGCAGTAGTGATCAAAATGAAAAAAAAAATCAAATCTTTACAGTGGTAGTGTTCTTTAGATCCTACCTCTTAAACTGGATTTTATAAGTCATAAACACAGCAAATACTAATTTTGTCATAATTTGTAAACAACTTAAATATTTCAATAACCACTCAAGGTACACATGCATTGTCAGCAGCATTCTGATAGTCCCTTTGTGAGCTTTGATATGAGGCTAAGCAGCTCTGTTTGTTATTTGGTTATTGAGACAGTTAATGAAATTTGAAAAGTATGAGAGTATAAATAAATAGTATATGAACAGCAACTGATATTGCTTTGGTAGCACTCATCAGAGGTCAAATATCAGTGCAGTTATGTTATCCATTTTGTAAGCTTTAAGATAAAATCTTTCAGGAGTTTGTATGTAGCATGGTTTTGGAATTATTAGTGAAGATATAAACATGCTATAGTAGGCACCTAGAGGTGTCAGCTGGAAGTAGGTTCAGAAATTCCTGGAGGCATCCACTAGGCCATAATGAGTTGAGAACAAGTAGCGTATGATAATTTGATGGAGCATACATTTATTATTATTTATTTATTTACATTTGATAACTGGGTAGTGTCCAACTGGGCCAGAAGCCTGTTTTCAATGAAGACCTGAGAAGAAAAGCTCCAAGAAAGATTACATAATTATACATTTGTACATATCACAATTATAATAGGAGTTCAAACTCAAATTCATTGACATTGTATCTAAAAGCATATAACAATGGTAGTACAATAAGCTTATACTGCTCATCCAGACAAAACAAAAATATATATTTGACTAACTAGAATTAATACCCCCTTTTTAACGCTCTCTCTCTCTCTCTCTCCTTTTCTCTGTCTCACTTAGACTCACTTAAACGTTTTGTGTAGTCCACCTACATTCCAAGAGACAGTTGTAATCCGCTCTGCTCCTCCTCCAGTTTGCACTGTCCTCCCTTTTTTCCTCCTCTCATACTCCCTCTCAATCTTTGAACATTACAATAGAGCTAAGTCCAGCAAACCACTGGACCCTCTCAAAATCAGCATAATTATTCACTCTCCCTGGATCCCAGGCTGTTCCTGATATGATCTATACAGGCTATGTAACAAAATGAACTCTGAGTTTTGAGTTTTTTCCTCATTTTTTTTCCTCAGAATCTAGTCACTTTTCACCCTACCGTACTATACTCTAATTCCCCCTGCACCACTCTACACTACACTTTCCTCCCTTTACCTCTGCTGCCATCCATCTCCTACTATGGACCATGTTTTTACCTTTCTGTATGACTACAAGCCTGTACTCTTATTCAGTTATTTCTACACCTGCACAATTAGGAGATACTGCACTACACCTCCCAGCTTAGAATAGTACAACAGAGTAGTAAAAAGGGACCCCATCCACTTTTGTAACTCCAACTGATGTCTTTGACTACTCTCTTCTACAGCCTCCATTGTCCTTTAAGTCTTCCTCCTACATGCCTAACATGTTACACCATAACCAAGGCCGGATTTCCCATTAGGCACTGTAGGCACAGTGCCTAGGGCCTAAGAAATTTTTAGAATTTTTTTTTATGAAGGAGGCAAACAATTTGTAAAAAAGAAATGAATAAGAAAAAAAAAAGTGTGTGAGGCAGAAGTATAATTTATCTAAAATTCAAAATTATATCACAGAATCAACAATTCAAAATTAATAGGTATTTCCTAAGAAATATTCTTTCTTCGACTTTTCTTTTCAGCAAAGTCTTTAATAATATACCCAAAGTCCATATCACGAGTAATGTTTATTTTATTTATTTTATTTTACATTTGTTGACCGGGCTAGTCCAGCTGGATATATGTCCATTTTCAGTGGAGGCCCGGGGAGAAAAGCTCCAATGGTTATTACAAGTTTAAACAGAAATAGCCATAACAAGATGAAATTTATAAACAAAGTGAGTTAGTACATGCAATACACATGCAAACAGAAATAGCCATAACAAGATAACATCCATAAGCAAAATGAGTAAATACTTGCAATACACAAATTTGATAATATCAAAACATAGAGTAAATAATAAATTGTCTTACAAATATGGTAAAATAATTTTTTTTTTTTTTTTACAATGGTCATACAGTATATATGAGATAACATATATCTATAAAGATGTTATGTAAGGGGGAGCTATCAAGGATACAGGTAAAAGAGAAGGAAAGAATTAAGGTAGAGGAAAGGAAGGAGGAAGGTTAATCTGGGTTGGTACAGGAAGAGAGCTAGTATTTATTGAGATGCATTTTCTGTTGTCTTTTAAAGAGTGGAAGAGTGGACAAAGATGAGATATCGGATGGTAGTTTGTTCCACATTTTTCCAACAGAGTTGGAAAAAAGGCAGTCACCTGCAGAGTTATTGGGTTTGATGATATTAACCAGTAGTTTGTTTGAAGAACGTAGGTGTTTCAGGTTATTGTATGGAGTAATGAGGTTAGAGAGTATTGGTGTTTTAGATGGTTGATATAGAATTTTGTGAGCTATTAAGAGCTGTTGATAATGAGCTTGTTAGGAAGTTCAAGCCAACCTAGTTGTTTTAGGTTCAGACAGTGGTGAGTTCTGAACATAGATCCTGTAGCAAATCGAGCAATATTATGGTAAGATGTAGCAAGTTTCTTGAGGTTATCTTTAGAGAGGTTAGTATAAATAGGGGAAGCATATAGAAGGGTAGAGATAAGGTGAGATCTGGCTAAGGTGGTCCGAGCTTCAGGTGTAAGGAAGGGTTTGATTCTATAAAGGGATCCAATCTTTTTGTTAACTACTTTTATTGTGTTGTTGATATGAGAATCAAAATTGAGATTGTTGTCAATAGTTATTCCTAGTAGTTTTGTAGTAGAATCAGGAGAAATCCGAGTGTTATCAGTGGAAGTAATAGAGAAGTTTAGAGGGGTAGATTTACGGGTAGGTGAGAACAGTAACAATTTGGTTTTCTTGGGGTTGAGGAGTAGGCAACGGTCAGAGAAAGTGTTCAACAGCGGTGAAAGCTTTTTGGGTAAGAGACTGTAGTTCAGTTTGAGAGGAAGCAGTGCAGATTATAGTAGAATCATCTGCATATTGTATGCAGGTAGTGTTAGAGATAGCTGATTGAAGGTCATTAATAAAGATAGAAAATAGGAGGGGGCGTAGGATAGACCCTTGAGGTACACCTAAAGAGATAGGAAGGAGATTAGATAGTGAATTTTTTCAAAGTACTGCCTGCTGATGGTTTTCTTGGTAAGATGAAAACCAAGTTAAGGAAGGGGGATCAAGTGCGAGAGATTTTAGTATGTGCAGAAGAAGTTTATGATTAACCATGTCAAAAGCTTTTGATAGGTCTATGAAGATAGAAGATGATAGATTATTGTTGTTGCGGTTATAGTTGATGGAGTTGGTAAAGGAGAGTAATGCAGTGGTGGTACTGTGGGAAGGTCTAAATCCATGTTGACAGTTAGCAAGTAGGTTGTTATGGAGAAGGTGGTTAAGTAGTTGTTTATGGATACATTTTTCCATGATTTTAGCTATAGGTGATAGCAGTGCTATGGGACGAACGTTGGAGAAGTCATTAGAATTGCCCCCTTTGTGTAGTGGGATGATGTGAGATATCTTCCAGATAGAAGGGAAAATTCCTTCATTTATAGATCTATTTATCAGGATAGAAATGTCACTTTCAATACACAAAAGAGCCAAAGACGATAGGCGATCCTGGCTCATAGCTGAGTGCATATAATTCTTAATTTGCCTAAGTTTAGAAAATGATCTTTCTCCTTCTGAATTTATTCCAATTATTGATAAATAAATCCTCAATGCAATATGTACATTTGGAAAACTTGTAACAAATTTATCTTCTATTTGGAATTTTATCACTTGAGTCACTTCAACTACTGATTTGCTATCCTTGTACAATGACGAAAACATAAGAAATTCATCAACAAAGTCTTCTTCCAAGTCTGATGAACAGATATTAACTAAGTCTCTGGCTTTCAATTTAACTTCATCTTTTGTTAGAAATCTGTCTGAAAAGAAACTGAAGGTATCATGCAACATACTGTATGCTGCACTCCGTTTTGTCATTTCTATAACCAGTACATCTAGAATACGATAAAAAATGTTAATTCAAAATTCATCTTTTGCAGTCAATTCTTGTACCAATTCCTCTGGTGTTTCTTCAAATGGTCTCTTTCCTTTCCAATTTCGATCTTTGCATTGTTTGTAATCAGAGTTTTGAACAAGGTCTTTAGCCATTTTTTCAAAGTCATCAAATTTATCCTTGACTCGAACCTCAACCTCGAACCAGAAGTCCAGCATATAATTTCACAATTCCAGGTTTCTGGAGTGCTTTATTTATTCTATCAATATTTTTCAGAATATCTTCCCAAATGACTGTCATTAATGCTATTTCTAAGCTATTTAGCTTGTTTATCAAAGCTTTTGCTTCATGAACCACTGTCAGTATTTGTTTTTGACATTCTGAGATATCAAGCAGTGTTGCACAGATCTGAATGTAATTTATGTTCAGTGATCTGACAGCATCATATCGGGATGACCATCTTGAGGGTATTTATTCCTGTTTTTGCACAGCTCGAAGTGAAAGTGCCTAGGGCCTATGAACACTAAAATCTGGCCCTGACCATAACCCTCTGTCCCAATTCTCTTTCTACTCTATTCTGTCCCTCCTCCTTTATCTTTCTCTCATCTCTCTCCTCTGATATTCTTCTAAGCTTTCATCCTGCTACATTATTGTTTACTATGTCCATCGTTTTGTCTTCTCTTCTATATCCTAAGTTTTTTACCCTCCCTTACCTAAACTCTTCTCAAATTCATTCTGTACAGCAGACTGTGTAACGCATTTTTATCTTCAGAACAGATTGTGCAGTGCAATACAATCTTATGTTTTCTAGCTCCTTAGAAAAGTCTGTCCAGTACTTTGCAATCTTATGTCTTCTAGACTCTTCATAATTTTGCACTCCATATATTTTACATTGTAAGCCTCCTATGCTCTAAACATTGAATCCTGATAATGCCCATGCAGTTTCTATTCCACGTTATTTTTTTTTTTGCATTTATTGTTCTGTGAACAGATATCTTCCATTCTGCTGGTAAAATGTTTCTATAACTGGAATATGTACTGTATTGTAATTGCTGTTATTGTACTGTACTATATGTGGAGCTTTTCTTCCCAGGCCTTCCTCTGTCACTTCTTTTTTCAGGCAGCCCAAGGTTTCTTCATCTATGTAATTTTTTTTGTGGATCTGTTGTATTAATGAATGCAAATTTGTATTTCAAACTTCTGACAGTTTTTCATGTGCAAGTATTTTTCTTTCGTCTAATTTCTCTTTATTTTAGTATTTTTTTATCTGGAAATTCTGTTGTTCTTGTATAATAGTAACAATACATAATTTCTTCCTTATCCTCAATAGTCCACTTGGTATTTTTTTATGGATCTTTTTTGGCCTGTCAGTTTTTGTGGATTACGTCTTCCTTCTACAATGAGGGAGGTCATCCACCCCCTGAGCTTGGCCTAACCTTGCTGTTGAAATGTTTCCATGTCTTGAGGATTCTGCACTGCCTTTTTCACCAGTCCTGTCACCAGTGTCTACAGCGGGATTGATCACTTTTTTATCCTGAGACCTATGTCTCCAGCTGTCTTTTTTACTTTCTAACCTACATTTTTCCATGATATATAAACCACAATCTATATATCAGTGCCGTTTTGGTGAGATTTTGCTAAAACAAGGTCTATCACGTGAAGGTACTCAGCAACTCTGGAGGATGAATTCAGTTCCAACACTACTACTCTCCTTTTCTTGCTGATCTCATCTCTCCATTTTGACTCGTTATAATTTCTCCAAATTTTTGGGGTTTCTAATACCATGACAGGAATGGACCCCATTCCTAAGTCAAAGTACAATTAAAGTTCATGAAATTAGTATTATTTCAATCTTTGATGTCAACCAAAAGTGCTCTTCACAGCACCCGCAATGTGACAGTAATGACTCCTTCTGCAGTTCGTATGGGGTTACATGGATTGGTAACATATCTAAGTATGATTGTAGATTCTTTTTTAAAAGACCCATTGTTCCTACTACTATTAGAACTGTCTGGGTATCTTTCCTCCACATTGCTCTCATTTCTGCCTGCAGATCCTGATATTTTATGACTTTGTATCTCTCTGTATGCAACACTGTAGTCACTGGGTGTGACGATTTCGATAATCAATGCTACATTTGTCTTCTTTTCATGGACCACTATATCCGGTTTTCTAGAATCTATCTTTTGAACTACTGGGAATGGGTGATACCATGTGATATAAACTTCATCATTTTCTATGATGCTCTGTGGCTTATGTTTCCAGTGTTTTTCAGCCACTTCAATACCATAACCTTTGCACAATCCCCAGTGCAACAGTCTTGCCACATTATTATGGCTTTCAGTATGCAGTCCTTCTGCCATTAGTATATCACAACCAGTGACAAGGTGTGTGACTGTTTCCAATTCAGTTTTACAAAACCTACATTTTTCTGTTTCTTCCACATGTTCAATGGACTTTGTAAACCAGCCTCTATGTACCCCACTATCTTGGGCTACCAATATTAACCTTTCATCTCTTGGTTTAAATTGCCTCTCCTTAACCATTCCTGCATTCATTCCTGATCAACATGAGGTTCTTCCAGAAGTTTTCTATACTTGAAACTATATTTATGCATTTTCCACATTTCTTGCCTTCTCTTCTGATCCTTCACCTTATATTCTTTCTTCTGTTTTTTGGCACATTCAGTTGCTGCCTGATTTTTATCTACTTCTGGTTTGATTTCCATTCCTGCTTGATGCCGATATACTTCTGCTAGATTAAGCAGAGAAGTCATCTTAGATTTATTCTCCTCATGTTTCAAAACTTTCACTACGTTTGGGTCTTGTGAGGTCAGCAAATATGTGTGGAGTCCAATGACTGCAGATCTATTCATGTAATCAATTTCAAGTAGGTCCATCCTTCCTTCGGAATGGGGAATATATAATCTTGGTGTACATTGATTTTTATAAATCATTTGGTGAGCATGAAGCATCCTTATTGTTTTCCTATCTAATCTATCCAACACATTCTGGGGCCAGTCAATCACTAGGACAGGAAGAGCAAACTAGTTTATAGCTTGGATATTGTTCCTAGATGTCAACGCTGTTTTCAGGATTAATTTAAGTCTTCTAAAGTATTTCTTACTAAGTTCTATTTACATTAGTTCAAGCTTTATTACTGATCCTTCATCAATTCCCAAATATTTATACACTCCCTCTTGCTCAAGTTCTGTTATATCACATTCTTGTCCCAAACTGATGTTTTCCTGGTGCTGCAGTTTTCCTTCTTTAAAGGTTGCTTTTGCATATTTATTAAGACCAAATGATATTCTTATATCATATGAAAAAGTTTTGACAACCTGCAGTTGTGCTTTCAGTTCCTCATTTGATGAGCTACACATTTTTAAATCATTAACAAAGAGAAGATGAGAAGTCTTTATACTTTGTTGTTTACTAGGAGCCAAATTATAGCCATGGCCTAAGCTGTTGAGTAAACAGCTTAATGGGTTATGGGTAAGGCAGAATAGCAACGGTGACAGAGAGTCACACTGGAATATACCCCTTTGAATTTTTACCCCTGGGATAATAATTTGTCCTTTATCATGGCTTAATTGCAAAGTGGTTTGCCACTGTTTTATGGTCACTGTAATGCAATCAGTCAGTGTAGGGTGTACCTTACACATTTTTAAGCATTCTTTTATCCATGAATGTGGGATATTATCAAATGATTTTTTGTATTCAATCCATACCATACTTAGATTCTTCCTCTTTTTACAGTTCTCCACTATGACTTTATTTATCAACAAATGATCCTTTGTTCCATATGACTTTCTTTTATTGCCCTTTTGTTCTACTGCCATAATTGAGTTTTCTTCTAAATGACTATAAACTCTGTCAGCATCAATTCCTGTGTATAGTTTATAAGTCATTGGAAGGCAAGTTATTGGTCTATAATTTTTAGGGTAGCTTGCAGGTTCACTCTTAAATAGGAGTATTGTTTTTCGTGTTGTTAGCCAGGTTGGTCTCTGTTTGGGGTGCGGATATAAATAGTTCTTACTCATGGCTAAATCTTTGTGCAAAGATGTTAAAACTTTTAACCAAAAGTTAGGTACTGCATCTGGGCCTGGGGTATTCCAATTAGAGGCTTTTCTTAACTTTGTTTCCATCTCTCTGGCTGTTACTTCATCTCATTTCATATCCTGCACCTTTAAACTTCTTATTCTTTCTTTTACTTCTTCTAGCCATTTAGCATCTTTGTTATGTTCCACAGGATCTTCATAGATACTTCTCCAAAATGTATTTATTTATTTATTTTTTGGCAGTCTTTCAATTCCTTTTACCTTGGTTCCCAATTCTCTATAAAACCTTTTTAGGTCATCAATAAATTGCTTATTTTGTACTTTTCCTTTATGTTTATCTGCGTATCATCTAAATTTTTCCACCTGTGCTGAAATTTTTAGCTTGTTATTTGCAATAGTGCATGATAGATCTTGGTCTGTTCTAATACTGTGGATTGCTTTTATCACATCTATCTTTCTTAGTATTTTTGTTGATCTATTTATTCCCTCTTCTATAGTCTTCTAACAGTGGCACTTCTTGTCTTAATTGCTTTATAGTTTTCTCTATTTGATATTTCCATGATGGTATTCAATTTCTCCCCTTTCTTTCCCTCACTACCCTGTGTTCTTGTGGTAGACATTTATCAGTTATTAATTTAGCTGATCAGTAATATATCCTGTTTACTTCTGTTATATCGCATGGATCTCTATAAACAGTCCTAATTACAGTATTAATTTGTTTTATCAGACTTCTGACTTTTGTTGGGTTTTATTGACCTTCTGCAATCTATTTCTTTCATTGATCTTAATACATATATCTATGTCTATTAAATCAAGCAACTCTTCTCTCAGCTCATTTTCTTCCATACTGAGGACACATCCCTTGTTTTCCGTTTCCTGCAGGCATTCTATAGAAAGTTCTATACCATCTTCCTGTGGCACATTCTCTTCAATTTCATCCTGTGTCATCCATTGGTCTGTCATATGGGAAATCAATGGCCTATCACTCCTCAACATTGACTGCATCAGAGTTTCCACAGTTTCCTGTTCCTTCCCTTGCTGTCTAGCTTCAGGTGAACTCCAGTATAGTGTTACTGATGTCTAACAAGTTACTTCAGGTAATCAAAAGAGTGGATTAATACAGTGGTGTGTCTAGGACCAACAAGTGCACCAGAAGGAAAAACAGCACCTATGAACTGACACTTATGTAAATTGTAAGGCAGAGACTTCACTGAAACAGTATACAGTAGAAGATAATCAGAAAGGAAGAGGTGTTACTTCATAGGAGGAAAATTAATATTTAACTAATGTCCCCACTTTCCTGGCTTCAGGAACTGTTTGAATTCTGACCTGAACTTGAGGTATCTTGTGTGGTGGGTGATGTCATAAGGGAGAGATTGCCACAGTTTAGGGAAAGAACAGAGAAGCTATGATCTCTACAATACAGTTTTGTGGTAGGGACCCTCTGCTGGGGCTCAAATCTGGGTCACTGCAACTGACCAGCCCTCCTTCTGAGGTAGCCTCATTACCAGATCCAGATGGAGGTGTGGGCCCTAATGAGTCTCCCCCTACTACCTTCCCCATGTAATTGCCATCATGTCTGTCGGAGAATAAGATCACAAAGTACCATATTAGCAAAGTCATTCCCTATTAGGACATTTTCTTTTCTTTTCTTTTATTTTACATTTGTTTACTGGGGTGCTATACTGATCACAAATGACCATTTGCAGGTACTGCCCATGTCCTTAAACACAGACAGCTGCTGGCTCTCTTGCCCCCTTCCCAAACCATACAAACTCTGTCAAAAAGTACCTGAAAAGGTTTCCCACCAAAGGCCCTAAATGAAGTGGGCAGTCCATGCAAGCAAATTTCCTGTCTGATCAGTAGACTTGATTACAATTGTATTTGAAGCTGTGTCCCTTTTAGCAATGGCTTCTTTTCCCTCTAACAGGATAGTGTACAGAATTTTGCAATAGTTAGGCATGCCTTTCAACTTACAGATATTGAAAACAGGAACAAAGACCATTGAAAAGTAGGTACATCCAGCTAAAAATCCAGACGTCAAATCAGAATAAAATTTGAATACCAAATAGCACAAAACTCTTCCCACTTCCATTAGGAATTAGGGACTATTCAGAAACACATTTATAAAACAGATAATGATATAATGATGGAAAAAAATGTAAGAACATTATGAAAGATACAGATCTGTAGACTTTAATGAAATGTATTGCAAGATTCTACCACACAAGTTAATTTATTTTTGCTTTAGAAAAAAGAAACGTAAGATGTATGTCATCTTTCTTTAAATTATGATTATTATTATTATTATTATTATTATTATTATTATTATTATTATTATTACTACTACTACTACTACTAATATGCTGGTCATGAAGTGTGGTTTTCTGTATACTAGTCTGCTTCAAAAATCACATGTGATGAGAGGGATTCAGAAAATTGTGTGAAAGGGTAAATGAAACCTGAAAATAGATATATGCCTCCAAAATAGGGGCATCCTGTGTAGGGGTAAATCAGGCCTGAAAAAATTAAAATTTCCTCCAAAATACGTACAGTTTAAAGGTATGTTAAGTTAGGTACAGCTCTTGTCTCTACACAACTAACCACTGTTATAGTACTAGTCTTGCACAATGCTTTCTGACATCTTCATTCTTACCCCTGCCTCAGTAGATAACAAGACTGTACATGTCCCACTTGGTTATATCTGAAACATTTAACACCAATACACAGGCATGTACCAGAAACCATGGCTTTCCTATTAGGTTCATGGGTTCATAGGTAGGTACTAGGCTAGCTGTCCTTGTCAGTCATTTTAAACCTAACCAATTTTTCCAAAGGAGAGAATCAAGCCCTGTATCTTGTGTGAGGTGAACAATTTAACCATTATGCCATCCCCCAACCTCAAACCCTATTTCTTGTATAACCTCCTGTAATGACCTAGTCTACTTCCATTGGGTTCCCTTATATCCATGTACTGTTCTGGGTGCCCCAACAATATGCAGTGCAACCTGCTAGCTAACAAAGGATCACCCTTCATCCCCATCTCCTCAGCAGTATTACATTCCCAGGTTGCCAACCAAATCCTCATCTTATCAGGCAAAGTAGAGATAACTTGTTCCTTAATCAAAAGATCTGCAAGGATTTCAGATGTAGTGACTTTACATCTCCTCACCCATCTGAGAAAGTTAGTGCTGATTTCTATAATATATTTGCATACTTTTATATATAGTCTCTAAGTTACATTCTGGGTCTTGTTTAAAACATGCAAGCAATCATTCTTTAACTTTAACATCATTTAAACAAGCAGCATCACCAAGTTTGAAAACTGCATGCATTGCATTATCCATGAGCAAGGGAGTTAAAAACCTCAACCACTGTTCTTGGTCGGTTTGGTGCTTAATATGCACCCTTTCTAAGACCCTTATAAAGCAACCCAAATCATCCCTCTCTTAATACTGAGGAAAAATATTTGTACTGGCCTGGGCTTCTAGGGTTTGGCTCTTCCCCTCCCCATGACTCACTTGTCTCTGATTAAGGATGATCATCTCTTCCTCATGCCAACACTGTTTCTCCTTTTCTTTTGCCTCCAGCTGCTGCATTCTCTCTGCTGATGCATGTTCTATATTTTGAGCACAAGAGCCAACCTCTGTAATTCCATCTGGATGTTGAAGTCTGCCTGAGATATAACAGATATCCTTTGTCTGCCTCTTGAACACCAAGAGCTGCTGCTTGGCCATCTTCAGGCTGCTTTCCAGATGCAAACAAAGATGACATCATCTCACCTTTGGACATCTGAGCATGTTGGATTCCTGTGCACTTTTTATCATTTGCACAACTGACATTTTAACACAGTTTTCAGAAAAACTCATTTTGTCAGTTTTCCTAAACTAAGCTGACTACAAATAAAATAACTGCTGTGCACAACCAAACCTTTATATATTTTAACTTGTGGATGAGACAGTATACATGCACACCTTTGGTAACAAAGCTGTCTTAGGCTGAATACATGCAGTTTCACTATCCTCACCAACTGCCCACCAGAATGTCATAGCACAGATGGGGTTTGAATCCCAGCAGTGCCAACGAAATATGTCAGGGAAAAAGGTCACTGACTCCAAAATATGATGACTGGTGGCATGCATGGCCACCAAATACAAAGAAAAGGTTGTACCTGACTACAAGATGGTCACTCAAATCACATCACTGGCATTCAGCTGGTTACAATAAAAGAAAGAAATTGCAAACAGGTCTAACTTAGTAATCAATTCACAAAATGTAATCTGGCCACAAGAACATAAAAGGAGTATGCATTGCTGTCCTGGTTATGAATGTTCAACATAAACTCCAAGATAAGGCCACACACACAGAACACCTTCAGAGTTGAGTCTTTGATCTAGCACCCCAGGCCCCTTCGTTGACATTTTCTCTGTGAACCACAGTATTTTCCAGTGGCCCTTCTACTCAGTAACTGCCTTTAACACAAGTTATTATTTCACACACATATACACACAATTCATAGGGAATGCTGGCAGAATTCTTCAATTCCCCACAGCTTTCTTTGTGACATTCTGGTACTGCCATCACTCTGGAACTGTCCAAAGACCTCCAATTACCTGCTGCTCTTAATTAGGCTAAATATGAAATCATACACATCAATATGAAATCATACACTATAATTTGGTAGTAGGTCAAACAACTTAGGTTAAGGGAAGACAGAAGCCACTGCCTATTATAGAGGTAAATGATAGCCCTCCTCTCAGTTAATAAACAACAATGATACATATATAATATAAATACCAGACACAAGAGCCTAAAGTAAATAAATACATTTTACTTAACAATAATAGCACAGTTATAGATGAAATATACAAAGCAATGTGAAAGTACACATGTATGAACAAAATGACAATCGATTACATTGAGCAGAGTATGTAGAGAAAACCCTAAACTACAGCTAGGACATACCCTAGCTGCCTCCTAATGAAGAGTACTAGCCCTAACTACTCTAAGTTAGAAAATAGAAAAGATATACTCTGGCAGAACACGGACCTTTTCCATAGATGCAGCACCAATTTCTTCTAAGCAAAGACAAGAGAGAGTAAAGACGAAGCCCACATTTTATACATTTTAGTTCCTCAGTTGTCCTCTAAGGTTTTGTTACATCATTTCATCTGAAGAAGCATTGTATCAGCTTTTCTTTAGTTGTTTTACTTTCCTACAACAAAAGTAACAAAACCAGTTCTGTCACCTGTACATAAGGGCTTAACTACAGCAGCCCAGAAACAGAAGAGAATACCAATACAGAGGATGTTAACAGACATTTTAATGTCAGCTTTCTTTTCTCAGTTCCAGTCAGCTACTTCTTTGAAGTGGATTATGAGCACATTTTATTACCTGTTAGCATAACAGATGTAAGAACTTAAGAAAATTACATTCAAAGACATTCTGTGCGCTTACATGTCCTTTCATATTCAAAAACAAAAAGGGTCACACTTTCCTAGGCCGTAGTAAACACACATTTTGCAGACCAGATGTGTCTCTAGTGGGGAATAAGAAAGAAAGAGAAAAACAAATATTTTTAAATCAGTCTTCTTTAGCCTGGCGTCAAGCCTGGCACTACACCCTTCAATACCTTTATGCTATTAAATGGATTCAGGATAGCCAAAAAGAACATGCTTCTCTATCAAAATGTCTATGTATTCCCCTTAAATAAAGAAAAGATTCATCAATGTCTCAAATACATAATGCATGGTTATGATAAGAGACCCAATCATAATCCTCTGTATTATAGATATATGCAGTACAACATTTAACTGTGGGAAGGACACCATGAGCAGCTATAACAGAAAAAACATTCATAAAGTATGTTCAATCAGGTATAAAGCTAACTGGATTGCAAAAAGAAATGTGCTTACTACACTGCTACATATAAAATGCACAACTGGCTGTATTATAATGGCTTATGATGTTACATTGCTGTTCCCACTATAAATGGACTTGTATTTTAAAGAGAAGTATGTCTAAGAAACTAAATTTGCTCGTTGTCCAATGAGATACCTTGGTATTTATTTGTGTTGTTACAATATGGGTATAAGTATAAAATTTCATTTGCTCATGCCTTTGCTTCAGTTTATATGTTGTTTTGTTTACATGTCGATAATGGTTTATATCAAATATTAACACATTACTCATTTTGATTTAATATAAAATACATTTTTCATATTTTCTTTTCTGTTTGGATCTTTTTTTTATTGGATTCCTATTTACATTCTGTCATTTAATAAATATGAACCAAGTCCAAAATAAGGAACTAAATAAAAAATAAAAAAATAAAAAATAGGCCAATTGCAAGATATTGCCCCAAAGTTAAAACAGTGATAATTCCAATAATTGTCCCAGAGATACACAGGCAAATACATTAATATGCTATTAACCCAAATCTAATGCCCACATCTAAAAGAAATCCCACTCATCTTAAGCTGGTCCCCTGAGTATGCATAAATTGACACTGCACACCAAAAGCCTTATGTCCTATTGTACTGAACACAAGGCTTTCCTAGCTGTAATGAAATGCACAGTCAGTATATGGGTACCTGAAAACTGAAACCCCAGTGTCCCTGTCACCCTACTACTGGTCAATATTTCCATTACAGACAACGTGTAAGGTGACCACCACAAACAATGGAATTAGTATGTGCTTATAAGTGGCAGTGTGGGCTCGGGTTTCTTGCTCAGAATTCCAGTTCCTTCACTCCCCCCACCCCATCCTGTAGAGCCCCTGAGAATGTCATCATTCCAGTACAGGTGACATGTATATGATGGCGTCAGTATTTCATTCGTATCTGGGGATGTATGGGCATCTAGATGCACCATAGCAAAATAGTCTTAAAATATGGGAGTCATTAATGTCTAATGCATCACATTTGCATTGAATCATTCAGATGCTCATTAAAATGTAATTGTATAAAATGGTTCGCTGACTTGTGCAACATCTGATATCATCTGTACAGAGAGCATTGACTGCCAGAAATAAATATACTTGTTACTGGAAATATCACATTGGTCACCTTTTTTCATAACTTACTTGCATACTAGAACATAGGTTAGGGTATTCCTGCTATTAAATCTTGCTTCAGAGTTTGTTAGCATTTTGTTCCTGAATATATTGTACACTGCTGGGAGATCTGCATAGCTGGCTTACATGAACTGTGCTGTCTGCAGTATCACTACTGAGGCAGACTGCAAAGACACATAAATATTCATATATGCCTCTGGCTCTATCCACCTACTGAGGCAACTGCTACTTATTAATATGGAGGCTCTGCAATGCTGTTCTGATGCACTGGAATCTGATCCAAGGAATAAAACAAAACTCATAGAGGTCACGTGCATGACAAAGTAATACCACACAAGTCCTTTGTGCAGTGTATTGTTTAGTGTACGCTACTAATAATTTACTTTGTCTCACTTTCTCTGTTTCTCTTCCCTTCCTCATATCATATTTATTTGGCTCCCAATGCAAGTAAATTATATTTAGCTGTCTGACTGAGTTTCAGTTTTATTAAACCTAATCAGATGAACTCAGTTCAATGAAATGGCAATCAACTCAAGTTTCTTTAACTTGCAAAAGTTTTCATG
Source organism: Protopterus annectens (assembly GCF_019279795.1). Classification (NCBI taxonomy): domain Eukaryota; kingdom Metazoa; phylum Chordata; order Ceratodontiformes; family Protopteridae; genus Protopterus; species Protopterus annectens. Next base: position 949,728,217 of record NC_056727.1, read on the forward strand.
TTGTCTGAGTTAGATTTTTTATTTAATAGAATATATGGGGTGATGCCCCTGCATGAGGCAATGCTTCTTAAAACATTTTTCAATGCATGCCAGTGGCCTGAATCAGTTTAGTCCATCTGGGTTTCACTGAAGCAAGACTCAGATATGCAATAACCAAATCAACATATAACAAGAACAAATGTTTGTCTTTTCCTGCATTGATTTTTTTTCCTTTGTAAGCCACAGAATGACAGAGGCAGCCTCATGTTGCACTTGAAAAACACTTGCCTGTCATTATTAGTTGTGATATAAGTGGCCTTCAACAAATATAATCATGATGCAGAAACCTACTCAACAAAGAGGGCAAATCACTCTCAGAAAATACTTGTCATACCATTTTTCTGCAATGACAGCTAATAATGTTGGGGACAGGATTTCAGGGATGCCTCAAACCGTTAACAGTTGTGGGTCATGAATGGTCCTGACACTCTACTGAACTAACAGCCAGGTCCCTCCTTGATGGATCCTTGGTGGAATTTATCTTTGCACTATTCAGAATTAAGTACTTTTTTGCTATAAAATCCCATGGTTGGGGATATTTATGTACCTGCACTGACAAATGTTGTGATATAACGTACTGTCTGCAAGTCCTCAGACTTCCCCCTGGTTCTTTCCTTTCCCATTTGCAAAGTTCAGATAACATTTCTCTCTATTTTTAATAAATGTATGCATCCATATGCCTATATTACCAGGCAAGTCCATACTGGCATTGCCAGAATTGTCTTAAGGAAAAAGCATCAGTGACCACCACAAGTATCCGAGATTCAACCTGGCTATCCAAAGTCAAGGAACAAAAAGCTGCTGGCCTACTTCATGTCAAAACTGGCAAAATCAGACTGCCAGTCACATAGAGGTAGGCTGGAGGGTCCTCCTTACTCGGGCATAAGTCAAAATATCACTATAAAAATTAACACTCCAAGAGTAAGTCTAGGCCTGAATCTCCCCAAGTTAAGTACTGTGATCAGCCTCACTGAACCCTGCATGTGGTAAGCTCAGCCTCAGCTAGTGAAGGCTCATGCCCAATCTAGTGTTCAGAATTAGCTGAGGATGAAGAGATCGAGGAATGTGTTCATCCATCTCCCATTCTGGGAGTTGTATTCCAAGGTCCTTGAATTGCCATGCTTTCAAATGACTGGAGGGATCCTGTAGTTGACAAGCCTGATCCCAGTTCCTTATGTCATCTGGTCATGGATCAGTGATACTTAGGACTGAGGATTCTCCTTCTAGATCTATTCTCAAGGCCCATGTGGTAGGTAAGTCTTGGTCAAGCGGGGGTTTATTAGGTCATCATGCAGTGCAGCCTTACTTCATAGCCTGGATGTCAGATTGATGTTTGATGTCTATTTAGTGCTTGAGATTAGGAGGCAGGAGTGCACCAATAGGTGTCTGTCCATTGACCTGAGGCATGTAACAGGCCCAATACAAATCTCTCCTCACAATATGCTGTGTTTGGCCAGTATGCACTCAAGAATGGGTTCTAAAGCTTTCAAAAGCCAGTATCAATCTGCTGATCTAGCACTTGTTCCTACATGTAATTTTGTGTAAGATATCATGCTCAGTGTTAGTACAGCCTTGGTTCTCCCTCACACTATTGTTCGTAAGTGTTTACTAAGCTAACGACCACAAGGCCTTTTTAAGCCTAGCCATGCATCCCAAATAACTGACAAGTTCTGGTACCCTTGAAAAGTGCAAGCAGGGGCTTGGGTGATGAAATATTTACAAGCAGGGGCCTGGGAGATGAACCATTTACAGGATGCCTGTGTCCATTAGTGACATAGGTGTCAAAGCTGGGATGAATTTCCTGTTCCCCATCTAATTGTCAAAGTTACACTTGAATTGGGTTAGAGAGGAACAGTGCTTCATATGGATGGGGAGCCTGCTCCAGAGAAGGGGTAGTCTCTGGAATACATACCTGTCTCTCCAACAGGTCCTTTTTATATCACAGGCAAGGTTTAAGTCTATAGAATGAGTAATTCTGTTGCTATTTGTTTTGTGGATATGCAGGAAGTCCATCAGGGTGGGGTCTGACAATGTCTTGTATGCCAGGCATAGATACCCCCTCAACAGCTTGTAGGAGACAGAATACAGGGATAGGGCCTTGAGGTGGGAGGACATGTTATTTACACCCTGTATTCTTTTAGTGAGGAACCTCTATGGGTATTCAAATGTTGGATATGCCTGGTTAGATACTTACCAAAGGGGGTGTTGTACTCAGTGAGATGTCTGATGAATGCCAACTACAGTGGAACAATGACTTCCTTGGACCTAGGTGCCATACCTCTGTTTATAAGTTGCACATCACAGAATGATTTCCTCACTACTGTAGACACATGATGGTCAAAGGCTAGATTACTGTCTATGTGTCCCCCCAAGTTCCTGACTACTGGGTCAACTCTTAGGGTTGTGTTGTCAATATAATAGTTACCAGTGATGGATGACGTCCCAAAGGATACTATTATGCTTTTCTTGGCATTTAGTCTTAGTCCATGGTTCTGGCACCAGTTATTTGTGTCAGTCCTTCCTGAAGAACATTTGTATCAGTGTGAGATTCAATGACAGCTCCCAATTTGCAATCATCTGCAAATTTAGTCAGCCAGAGGCCATTGACATTGCCCTTGACTTCAGAGAGCTAAATGCCAAAAAGGAGCAGTCCCAGGACAGATCCTTGAGGAATTCTTCTTGTGACTGGCTTCTATGTAAAGGTGGACTCCCTAATTCTAACTTCCTGGATCCCTGTCTGTGAGCCAGCTGGATATCCACTGGGTAACATAAGCATTTATACATAACCTTTTGAGTTTGTTAGCAATGCCTGAGTGCGGTATTGTGTCAAATGGCTTGATCAGGTCATGGTAGACAGTGTGAACCATTTTGCCCTCATTCATTGCTTTGGTGACCTTCTCAAAGAAGTCCACCAGGTTGAGTAGGCATGACCTGCCCTTGACAAAACCAAATTGGGTTGAGTCCAGTGTCTGGAGGTTTCCTACATCATTATTGATAATTTCCATGATAATTCTTTCCATGGCTTTGCATATGAGACTAGTGAAACTATAGGTCTGTAGTTTATAAAGTCTGTAGAGGGCACGGTTAAATACCAATTCCAGAGGGCCTGATAGGTTATGTTTCATGCTATTTAGAAGGTATCCTGGGATACTGTCTGGGCTCATCGATGCAGTGCTCTTGGCCTTAGAGAGAGCATTAAAGATCTGTTCCCTAGTGATAGCACAAGAAGTGATATGATGGTATTTCCTGAGGGAAGGTTGAGGAGTGAAGGGTACAGTTGAAGTTAAATTTGTCAGCCAGTAGGTTTGCTCTATCGTCTTTCTCAATAGAGATGGCTCCATTAAGAATGAGCTCTGCACACAACTGTGTTTTGCCTTTTACGGCTACGGACATAGCTAAGGAGTGCTTTGTGCTTGTCCTTGGCCTGGGAGGCCAAATTTGCCTCAAATTTGGCTTTGATAGACTTTATTTGCACTCTGAGTTGTTTGTTTAGTTTGATAAGAGTGCTTTTATCCTGCTAGGTGCTGCACCTACTATTTTTTGCAGTGATTTTCTTCCTTCAGTTATACAGCCTATTGATGTAATTCCATCAGGGTGGCTTGTTTTTTGAGTTAGTTCTTCCTGGTGGGTACAGCTGCCTCAATGTAGCTATTAACATGCTTGCACAGGGTTTCTGTGAACAGCTTCACATAGGCAGCAGTGTTCTCAGGGTTTATGGAGGCTTGAAACTTTGCCAGGTTAGTAGGAAGTTAGCATGTTAGCATAGTTCCTGAATATTGCAGGTTTAGCTGGGGTTCCAGATTTTATTTTATTTTTACTTGAAAGGAAACTATTTTGTGGTCTCACCTTACCAGAGAAGACATTACACTAGGGGGTGTGCAGCTCTCTTTCCTATTATTGAGGACCAGATCCAGTATGTGTGCACCCCTGCTGGTGTATCGACAATCTGGTCCAGGGAGTTTGTGTTTACAATATCTAGGAATCTCGCAGCCAGTATGTTTTGTGTTATATGTGATTCTCAGTTAATAGTGGGGTAATTAAAGTCACCTATGAATATAGTACTGGGTTGAATGGAGAGTGTTTCCAATAAGTTTAAATACATGTTATAGATTTTCTGGGTCATACAGGGGGACCTACATCTTACAAGAAATTGGTATGGGATTTTGCCTATGGTGATTTGAACATGGAGAAGCTCAAGTGTATTGTCCTGTTTGACGCCTAGAGGTATATTTATTTCTGATGTAAATTGAGACACCTCCACCTTTAGTCCCTGTCTGTGTAGTAGCTGGGCTAAATGTGTGGAAAGCATGATGGTCTTGCTGCTGCTGGTGTGTTCTCCACGGCTCTAAACCATGTCTCAGTGACCACACAGATGTCAGCATTCTCTAGGGTGAGGAGAGCTTGTAGGGAGTGGAGTTTTTTGTTTAGACTCCTAGCATTGAGTAGTATCACCTGTAGATGTTCTTGGTTTTGGTTTACTATGTTGCAAATACTTTCAGTTTCGCATTACCTAAAAAAGGCACTATGGGGAGGACAGTGTTTTATCTAATATTTGAAAGACTAGAAGGAAGAGGTGCAGACCATCCCTGGCAAATCAGCATGGTCTGTTGACCATCTCCTTCCATGCTGATAAATATTGCACCCTCTTAGAATGATACCAGAAACTAAGCCAATTACTAAAGTCAATTATCTTCTGTTCATATTGTGGCATCTTCCTTGGAGAAGGTAAAGTCCTGCTCAATGCAACAGTTCATAGTATTCTGGGACACATTCTGACAGCGTCATAATGTCTGTCTTTATATAGTGTAAGGAAATATGTCTCAGGTCATTTACTCCTACATGGACTATGACTGTAAAATACTGGTACTCGTGGTCTAATGGACTGTGTGTGTGCATAATGTGGCAGATCCTGGCCCCTGATAAGCAACTGACCATTATTTTCTCCTTACTCGGCCTGGTGAGAGGGACATCAGTGTGTTTCACAATGTAGTCTCCAATGAACATAATGTTGGATTGTGTGGTGGTTTGCCTTATGGGCTTAAATGTAGAGGTTCCATGAGATGTGGTTGTAAGTGTTGATGTGAGTGTTGTTTTGAAAGATGGCATTCAGGGCTGCTGAGAGTATTTGCTATGTGTATTTCCTCTAGGAGGTCTTTGGAGTTTAGGAAGGTTACATTAAGTGCCTCAGCATATGTGGGCCTATGTTTCTGCTTTGAACTGTGTGTGATGGGTGCAGCATGTGTACTGCTGACAACCTGATGACATTGGGAGTGCTTTTATATGAGAGCTTTGCCTGTAGTGACATTGTGTTAATAAATTTCTCACATATCATATCGGTTTGTTTTAGAATTAACTGGCTGCCAATAAACAAGAGGCAATTTCTGCTTTGCCTGAAGATGCCCATATCCACCAAGCTGGTAATAGAGATAGTGGGAAAGTTCATATCCATGGCAACAGACCCTTTTTATTGATTAGATGGTTGGACTTTACAACTCTGGGGGCAGTGCTTGTGACTGCAAACTAGCTGCTCTGTAGGCAACCAGGTATTGGTAAAAGTTCAAGGGTGCTTTCACAGGAAAAATGTAAACTCAAGGTGTTTGTGTTTATACAGGACACTGCCAAACACTTGAGGTGAAACTAATAAGTAGACCCTGATGATTTATGGATGAAATACTTAGGGAGATATTCTGAATTAGGTGAGACAGTAGCAAATCAAGCAGTACTTATTGAAAAGAAGGAATTAGCTTTGTAAAAAAATGATGAAAAGAGCGATTCACTTGAATGGCTACTGCCTGGCTACTACTAGTGATTGTCTCACCCCAGCTTTATGCTGCTGGAATGCAATGCTCCTCTGCTTCTTCTCTCACCAGAGGCAAAACAGTAGCAACAATTCTAAGATGAGTAACAGGCCACAGACTCTTTGGTGATCAACAGTATTACCCAGATAATGCAAGGGTCCACTCGGTGTATTGTAGCCTTTTCCTGGTACATGGCTTAAATAACAATCATACCAATCAGGAAGGTAAAACATAGACACTCTCTGCCAGATAAGAAACAGTCAAGAATTAATGCACTCTGCTCCTTTTCTCAGCATCAGCAAAATAGAAGCACAAATTCCAAGCTGGCACCTATGAAACAGTTTGAACCATGAAACAGAGCACAAACTATATGAAAATAGTCCTGTAGCACAGCCGAAAGCGCTTACCATTTTCTTGTTATAATAAATAGTGGAACCTACGGTCAGTTGTCCGTTCTTGCTTTTGTGCTACAGGACTATTTTCACCTATGAAATAGTTATTAGGCTTTCCAATGATCAGAATCATACCTCCCAACTGTACCGAATTACTCGTTTTTTACCAAGTTTTAGGGTCCAAATAATGGGGTGCCACGATTCCCAAGTGGCACCCCTTCATTCCCGATTTTTTAAAAAAAAAAATGTTTTTCTCGCTTTTGGAGCTGATGTCATCATGTGCGCAATGACGTCAGCTCCGTCAGCCTGTCGGAACTGAGCTCAAGGGCACACATTTCTGGCTGGATGAAAGCTTTCTGTTGTGAACTTTAGTGCATGGCTCTGTTATGGAAACTGCTTTTCTTTTTTTCTCGCTGCGGCTTACTTACTGCACAGCTCTGGTATGCTTTTACTGAAGGAAATGCCAGACTGAAGTCTAGTGTTGTGAATTGCTGCTTTTCTTTTTTTTATTGTGAACTGGCTCCGGTTTGGAAAGTGCTTTTCTTTTTTTTTCTCGCTGCGGCTGACTAGTTGTGAACTTACTTACTGCTAACTGCATGGCTCTGGTAACGACCACTAAACGCCAAAAGGTATGAAGATTAATGAAGTTTAGCATTGTGAATTTAAAAGAGTTTGCTTTTGAACTGACTTGAAGGAAAAGCACACTGAACTTGTGAACTGTGCTTAATGTTGTACTGCTCAAGTACGGTGCTTTTACTTACTGAAGGAAACCGCCGATTTTTGAACTGCTCAAGTAGTTTTTTTCTGAACAAGGTGTGCATTTCCTTCAAGTCAGTTCATAAGCAAACTTTTAAGTTCACAATACTAAACTTCATACTTTTCAGTATTTAGCAGTCGTTACCAGAGACTAAGTTCGCAATCAGTGTTTATGAAGAGGTTCAGGTTGCATTGTACACAACACCCATCAATCATAGTACGTAGTACAGCATATCTACAGAGACAGAAATAAAAATGAAGGTAAAATGGACCAAAAGGTATATAAAAGACTGCGATACATATTGCTAGGGATTTTGTAACAGCAGTTATGTGTAAATCACAGCTGTTTTCCTTCAGCCCTGAGTGTTTGTGGATTGACTCATTCAAATTTACAAATAGTAAAAAAGTCTTCATTCCCTTCATTTCATAATTCCATTTCGGTCGTCAGCCCTGCTTCCATGAATCTTTAATCTGTTTCCATGTTCCATAGCAAGGATGACAAAAAGCTTCACATTTGTAGTTACTTAAATGAAGTCTTACCAATCAAGCAGTGCAGCAACATAAATAGAGCACTACATATTACCATACCAGCTGGGGATAATAGTGTTCCCAATATCACTGCAGTAGTTCCTTGCATGTTAACCACAACAATTATTTAAATACTGATTTATGCCAAGAATATTTCTTTGCAGTTCTGCTTTCTTTCATCTCCAGCTCATCAACTATATATTACTTCAGCTTTTATTGGTCTGGTTTTAGCTTTCACTTCCTAGTTGCTGCTTTTCTAGCATCTGACACAATCAATTTTGTTAATGTGTTTCGTTTTTTTTCAATTCTGTCAGTTGGCTATAACCTAGAAGCATTAGTGACCATCAGTTCTTCACGTCTGAACTTATTCCTCATATTTTTGTTCTATCTCTCATTAAATCTGTGGTTTTCAGGATTTTTGTGGTAAATCACTGAAGGATTAGGATTGAATTAACTAAATGATAATCATTTGAATTTCAGACTTCATATGCTTCAGACAATAAATGGTAACACAAAACCTTTTATTCTAGCAATTTTATAAGGTCAATATTTGAAATTTGTCCCTATTTTGGGGCTGTATTTCCCCCGTTTTTGGCTTTGCCCAGGTTTTTTGTACAAAGACATTGAGAACTATGGTGAGAAGTGAATTCTGTATTCCCCTATTATTGGCTTTGTCCAGGTTTTTTGTGCTAAGAGGCTGCGAGCTATGGTGAGAAGTGTGAACTGAATTCACTAAATGATAGCCATTTAAGTTTCAGTCTTCCTGTCTTTCTGGAAACTGCTGCTTTGGCATAGTGGTGTATTTTATGATGGAAATGTTCTGAATTAGGCAGTTTTGTCATTATTGGTTCATGCATTTTGTTTCATTGCCTACTGATAAAATCTTCAAACAATAAATTTTAAAATGCTCTCTAACTTAAGTCTAACAAGTATGCTGTATTATACAAGGAATACAATTTAATAAAGTCAGGAAGGTGTATCAAAGAATGCATGTATGTTTCCTGTTTTGTGTGCAACTTGCAAGCCAGGGCCTATGATTTGAGCAGCCCAAAGGTAATCTTTATCCTCCACTGGCCAGATGCATTTTCTTTGGATGTGATGTGGGTTTCAATGTTGTTTCAATGAATGTGAGTTTCAAGGGCAGAGAAGATTTAATGCCAAGTCTATTTTCATTGTGAGACAATGTTGCTTTGTTTAGCAGATATCTATTAGTGTCTGTGTGCATTGTGCTATAAAATGTAAAAATAAAGTCAAAATAATCATTGTGAAGTAAAGCAGTATGCACAAATTAATGTTTATGGTAAATGGGGCGAAGTAGTCTGGTAATGGGACATTGGAATGGCTGCAGGGGAACTCTGGTGCCATATTTTGGTTGTCTGTTCATCAGTTTGCATTTGAACGTTGATATCTCACAATCCCATCGGAGTGGGCGGGGTTACTTAAGTATGTATGCAACTTTTATGTTAATCGGCATTGATGTTTCCAGGTTGAGAGGTATGATCAGAATTATCCAGGAAATAATGTCCCTATGCTCTTTCTCTCACCGGCAGCAAAGTGGATGCATTAATCTGAAGATTACTATTGGCAGGCAGAATGTGGGCTCTCCAATAATTGGTAGTCTTGGAGTAGATGTTGCAGATTTTAAAAGTAGGATGGAAAAATAAGTTAATATCCTAAGAGTTGCAATCTGCACTAAGCAGTTAAATATGAAGGATGGGTAACTTAAGCTTTAGCTATCTAAGTGGACAACCACTAATTTTAAAAGAGCAAGATAGATTGGAAGGTCATATACAAGCAATCCAAAAACTGAAGGTACTGAAGATACCAGCGAGCCAGCGAGAAGTTTAAAAGTTTATTAGTAATGAGCCAACAAGATTAAGCGCTTTCGTCAGTCTATAACCAAGACTTCATCAGAATCTAAAAGTACAACAAACTCTACGATATTTAAATAGTAAAAAAATCACATGACCACCACATCAATTAACAACAGAACCAAGTTCATTAACCCTATGTTGTCAAGTACAAAAGAAGGTAGTTGTTAGAACATAAGGTGCAGAGTTTACACTTTATATGATTTTAAACGTAGTACACTACTGATTGAAATACATTCATTAAGGCCAAGGGGCACACAAGCATTTAACCTTAGTTGCCACATCATTTCTCTGCATTCAATAAGATCTTCCAGGGCCCTCCCCTCATATTCTGAGGTACAAAATCCAATCCAAAAAATAAAAAAAGAGTGATCAGGGTATGTTTCCACATGCTTGTATAAAGAGTTTTTAACATTTTTATATTTTATATCTAGATTGTGCTTGTAAATACGCTCTTTAAATTTCTGTTTGGTTTTTCCCACATAAAACACAAACATTGAACACACTTTGCCACATATACTAAACCTAGTGAAATACAAGTGCAGCGAAATGAAGTAACCAACTTGTGGGTCCCTACCACTACTGTCTTACCCTCAGAAATAAATTTGCATTGGTTGCAGAGTCCACACTTGTAGTTTCCTCACCTCTTGGCTGAATTTGGAGCCAGTTTTTCACTGCCTTCCAACAGTTTTTTCAAGTTCTTCCCAGTCCTATATACTATACATGGTCTATCACCAAACTTCTCAAAATCTTTCTCATAACAAGAAAATATTTTCCAGTTCTTACATAGTATGTTACCAATTGCATCACTGTCCACAGTGTAAATTGTGACAAATGCCTTGCCATCATTTTTAGTATTACCTGTAGCATTTCTGTCATTAACATCCTCTATAATCTGAGTAGTGGAACCCATATTTATTTATTTATTTATTTATTTCAGTTTGATTACCGGGGAAGTCCACTGGGCCAAGAAGTGCCCATTTTCAGTGGTGGCCCGGGGAGAAAAGCTCCACAAGCAATACAATGAAACATGGTTACATAAAGTTAATGGTATAATACAAGAGTAAGATTCAAGCAGTCAGGAAATACATTTACATAAAATGTGCAAGAAGAGCAAACATAATGAAGCAATACAGTGCTAATAAAAAGACATAGGATGGTATCTTCTAACCTTTTAGTGCTAACCTCATTATGAATGCTAACAATCAGTTGCAATGGGTCCCATCTTGCCTGGAACATGTCAAGAAGTTTGTTACTTTCTTGTTCAAACATGTTGTCATCAGAAACCATTTTAGCCAGATGAATAAATTGCCCCTTTACCACTCCTTTCTTAACATGCCAGGGGTGGCAACTTGTGCAATGCAAGAGGGAATTTGAATAGTGGGGTTTCCTATAAATGTTGGTGGTAAGCCTCTCCTCAAAATGATGTTTGGATATTAGCACATCTAGGTAACTAATGCTTTCAGTGTTGTTGGAAGTAAATTTCAAAAACAAGGTAGTGGAATTCAAATAGTTTACCAAGTCAGTTATTTCTTCATTCATTTCCCCTGCTAAAAAAATATCATCCAAAAATCTGGCATAGATTTTTAATGCCTGTATTTTTTGGTTTGATTTGAAGCTTAAAAATTGTTTAGCAAGATACCACCACCTCTGTAAGGACTCTTAGGATTTTTTGACAAAACTTAGGGAAGTTAAGTATTCAAAAGCATTATGTTTTGTAACAGTAGATGTTAGTTTATTCAATGTTATTCCCCACCAACAGGGTCTTGAATGGTTTAGGGAATTTCTAGTGGATTTAAGAATATATTCTTTTGATGAAATTGAAGCTTTAGTCACATTGATGGAAATAATTTTAGACTACAAATTTGTTTATATTGCAGGACAGTATTTTAAGTAGAAAAGGGGGAGTAGCAATGGGGGCGACTTCTGCCCTTCTGTATGTTAATATAATTATGGTGCAGTGGGAAAAACAGTACTTACTGAGTAACCAAAAAATACAGGCATTAAAAATCTATGCCAGATTTTTGGATGATATTTTTTTAGCAGGGGAAATGAATGAAGAAGAAGCAACTGACTTGGTAAACTATTTGAATTCCACTGCCTCATTTTTGAAATGTACTTATTCCTACCGCACTGAAAGCATTAATTACCTAGATGTGCTAATAGCCAAAGACTATGTTGAGGAGAGGCTTACCACTAATATTTATAGGAAACCCCACTATTCAAATTCCCTCTTGCATTACACAAGTTGCCACCCCTAGCATGTTAAGAATGGAGTAGTAAAGGGACAATGAATTCATCTGGCTAAAATGATTTCTGATGACAACATGTTTGAACAAGAAAGTAACAAACTTCTTGACATGTTCCAGGCAAGACGGTACCCATTGCAACTGATTGTTAGTATTTTTAGTGAGGTTAGCACTAAAAGGTTAGAAGGTACCACCCTACGTCTTTTTAGGGGTTCCACTACTCAGATTATAGAGGATGTTAATGACAGATAAGCTACAGGTAACAATACTAAAAATTATGGCAAGGCATTTGTCACAGCTTACACTGTGGACAGTGATGCAATTGGTAACATACTATTTAAGAACTGGAAAATATTTTCTTGTTATGGGAAAGATTTTGAGAAGTTTGGTGATAGACCATGTATAGTATATAGGACAGGGAAGAACTTGAAAAAAACTGCTGGAAGGCAGTGAAAAACTGGCTCCAAATTCAGCCAATAGGAGGGGAAACTACAAGTGTGGACTCTGCAACCAATGCAAATTTATTTTTGGGGGTAACACACTAGTGGTAGGGACCCACAAGTTGGTTACTTCATTTCACTACATTTGTAATTCACTAGGTTTAGTATAGGTGGCAAAGTGTGTTCAATGTTTGTGTTTTTATGTGGAAAAAAACAAACGGAAATTTAAAGAGCGTATTTACGAGCATAATCTAGATATAAGGAATAAGAATGTTAAAAACTCTTTATACAAGCATGTGGAAACACACCCTGATCATTCTTCTTTATTTTTTGGATTGGATTTTGTACCTCAGAATATGAGGGGAGAGCCATGGGAAGATCTTACTGAATACAAAGAAATGATGTGGCAACTAAGGTTGAATGCGTGTGTGCCCCCTGGCCTTAATAAATGTATTTCAATCAGTAGTGTACTGAGTTTAAAATCATACAAAGCGTAAACTCTGCACCTTTTGTTCTAACAACTACCTTATTTTGTACTTGACAACATAGGGTTAATGAACTTGGTTCTGTTGTTAATTGATGTGGTGGTCATATGATTTTTTTACTTTTTAAATATTGTAGAGTTTGTTGAACTTTTAGATTCTGAATCTGATGAAGTCTCTGTTATAGACTGACAAAAGCACTTCTTGTTGGCTCATTACTAATAAAAATTTAAACTTCTCGCTGGTTCACTGGTGTCTTCAGTACCTTCAGTTTTTGATTTGTTTGCATTTATAGTTTCTGGTTCCTGGTTTGTGTTTTGCATTTATAGATTGGAAGGTGGTGGACATGTATTCCTCCTCTATGGGATGAACAATAAATTTAAATAGCTGATGGGAAGTCATTTGCTTACCCACAATAGCCAATGAAAGAGGAGAAGGAATGCAATATGTGGTCAAATGAACATAAGGGGTAGGCAACTAGAAAGACAACTGAGTTTAAAAACACAACAGCACCAAGGTAGGAGATTGGGGTTAAACGTAACTTCTGTGTGACTCACAAGAGGCATAGCTGTGGTCTCTATTCTAATTTAAACATGCAGTTAAAAGCAGAATACAAATAAAATAGTGTAAGGAAAATAAATCACAATATACAAATAGAAGAAGGCAATGAAGCAATACAAAATACAAGGAAGCAAAAACAAACGAACCTTTCCCTCACAGCAAGTTGTGGTAGAATCTGAGTGAGCTTTTTCTAGAAAAGCCTTAAAATGTTTTATTTTACCCCTTAAAAAAGGTTTGGTTCCTAGCACCACCCTCATTTCACAGGTAATTAACCTTAACTGACCTGTTCAAATGTCTGTGTAACTCACAAGAGGCACAGCTGTGATATCTTCCAAGCTTAAATATGCAATTAAAAGCAGAATACAAGTAAAATACAGTATAAAGAAAATAAATCAAAATATACAAAATAGAAGAAGGCAATGAAGCAATATAAAATACAAGAAAACAAAAACAAACTAACGTTTCCCTCACAGCAAGCTGTGATAGAGAATGAGTGAGATTTTCCAGTCCAGTGAGTGAGTTTTTCTAGCTCCTATAATGATTTAGAGACTCCCGATGGCACTGTCTTTGAGACATACAAGACCTGTGAATCCATCTCTATTTGCAACCCTTTCTGATGACTCCACCTTCAGAGATGCTTTTAAATTTTATGAGGTTCAGATTAGACTGGCCTATGAGCACCCAGCTTTTCCCCCCAGAACTGCCCAGAATTTTTTTTAAGAAGAAGCCAGAGTAGGTCTGTGTTCTCTGTCTGCAGTATCAGGCCATGTGTGATGCCAGCAAGGCAGCCTGGAGGCATGCCACTTCTGACTGTTTACCCTAGGAAGACTGATGTCAGGTAACCATTTAAAATCTTGGGACCCACATTGCCAAGTCCCAAATTATGGAAACTGAATGGCCAAAAATACCAGACTTACTTATGCTGTCCAAGATTGCCATTTCTTGGAATATTCCCTTTTCTCTGAGGTATGGTAATCTCAGAGTTGGTACACATACATTTGGGGGTGCAGGGGGCTTGCATCATACAATAAACAAATTTAAAGGAGAAGAGCAATATTTTATATTTGTTCTTCTCGTCTGTTTAGTTTTTCTTTTGCAATGTCTCGGGACTTGACAATGCAAGTCTCAAAATATCAACAGGGAGCAGTGTTGTTATCTATAAGCTTGACTTGGCAGAGCAACTGATAATCTTTTTGGACAAGCATAGGTACTAGAGTGCATAACATTTTGTCAACTTGCTTCTGGAGAAGGTAGCTAATGCTTTGGATAGGTACAGTAACAGAGTTTTCTTTTTTACTGTTTTGGGGTTCAGAAACCTATACTATTCTTCCCACTTGTTCATCTTCTAGGTCTTCTCAGTTAGGAAGACTATGGGCAAACTTGAGGACCAACCATCATTTCATTAAGGAAGATATGCTGATATTTTAACAAATGCCAGTATTAACACTCCCACACCATTGGCACCTGACATTTTCAACCCCTGACAGCTTCAGGAGCAAGTAATAAAAGGTCTTCACCTTGAAAGCCAAAGGAAAAAAATGCAATAACTCAGTAATGCTAGACTTTATTCATACTTCATTTTATTTATTTATTTATTTTACATTTGTTGACCGGGATTGTCTGACTGAGCTGAAGAGCCCTTTTTCAGCTGAGGCACAGGGAGTAAAGCTCCAACTAGAAAATGTATGTTGATGCAAAACCTGTTACTCTATTTACTTTTTAAGTGAACTAGAGTTGTTGTTTGTCTTTCGGATATTTTAACAAATGCCAGTATTAACACTCCCACACCATTGGCACCTGACATTTTCAACCCCTGACAGCTTCAGGAGCAAGTAATAAAAGGTCTTCACCTTGAAAGCCAAAGGAAAAAAATGCAATCACTCAATAATGCTAGACTTTATTCATACTTCATTTTATTTATTTATTTATTTTACATTTGTTGACCGGGATTGCCTGACTGAGCTGAAGAGCCCTTTTTCAGCTGAGGCACAGGGAGTAAAGCTCCAACTAGAAAATGTATGTTGATGCAAAACCTGTTACTCTATTTACTTTTTAAGTGAACTAGAGTTGTTGTTTGTCTTTCGGCTTTTTCCGGTAAGGGGTCACCACAGCGGAACTCCGGTCCGCTAATATTGGCAGTAGATTTTTACGAAATGCCATGGTGCCAGCTCAACGCCCAACCTTCAACGAAGACACGCCCATTTACGCACGCATGCCTTTCAAACGCTACCCAACCACGGGGAGGACATATAGACTCCACACAGAAGGCACTCCCAAACCCAGCCGAGAATCGAACGGGAGAACCTCTTGCTGTGAGGTAACAACGCTACCGCTGTACCACCGCAGTATTAAGTGAACTAGAGTAATATTTAAAAATGTTCTTGATTTTAGACATTTGCTTCCCAATTATTATTGCCTTTCTCAAATTTTTTTGAATAAAACAGTTGAGAGGTACAGCCAAGGCTTAAGGAGTCCCCACAGTACAACATTCGAGTACCAGCATTTCTGTTGCATGCAGTGCTAACATATACTGTATTAATGCATTGCATATAAATCTGCATTGTCAGTGTTGCAAGTCACATGCATATTGTACATGAACACAGTTACATCACCCCAAAAAGCTGACGATGTATCAGGTGTATCAAAAATGGTGTAATTTAGTTATTCCAAAACTCACAGTAGTATTGTGCATGACTTTTTGGAATCCCATTTACAATCAATATCATGCAATTTGGTATTAAAACATCTAAACTTTATAGCCTTCTAGTTTAACAGAATTGTGCATTTATATCCCTCTGGCTTTCTATCCCATCCACTTGCTAGCTGCAAAAAGTGTCATTGTGTATTTGTTTATTTTACTCAATTTTTCATGCTAATTGTTCTTTAAGACATAACAGGTTTTGTTATTCGACTGACTAGATGGATTTGATTTTGTTTTTATTCTATTATTTCTTTATTCAGTCATGAATAATTTTGTCTATTTACACTTTTGGCCCAGGGCAGATCATGGCTAAAAAAGGGTCTTCAGAGCTGTCCATTTACCCAGTTAACATATAAATAAAGTAATACAACACTATAGTATAACTCTTGAAATAAAGAAAGTAGGTGCTACAGAATCTATGCATAAAATATGAGTGCATTTGTAGACATTATGTGCAGCTACTACTAAAGCCTAAACCCTTTTTGTACTTTGGATTACATCATGGCTACTCCGTATCTATTTAATGTTTCACCAGGCGTTCTGGTTTCATCTTAGATCCTAAAGATGTACCAAGAGGTGAATTAGTGATTCCCTAAATTGCTAATAGCCAAATTTGGTCCATGAGTGTTTCTTTACATATCCCACCTCCTGGGTTCTATTCCACCAACATCAAGGGCAGGATTCACGAAGCCTCCGTGTAAGGGTTATAACTCATACACGGAGGCTGCAGTTAAACGGAGTGATGTCAGCATTCCCTGCATATTAATGAGAGCATGCTGAATCACACTGAAGGCCAACACGGTCTGAGTAAGACAGTAGGGGGCGTGTCCGTAGGCCGAGCCCTGTAAGCGGACACGCCCCCAGAAGAGGAAAAGTACCCAAAGGAAACACCCACGACAGAGTCCACGGAAATGTGAATAAACAGAACACAACACATGCCCCCACAGACTATGAACATAAAAGAAATATAAATGAACATGTTATAATTTTTTTTTAAACTGTAAAGATGTTTAACCGTGAGTGCGCTCATTTGCGCGGGCGTGCCTGTAGCGCAGCTACAGTTAGCAATCAGTGGGAAAGCATATAAAAAATAATATGCAAAATAAAGCAGGAAGCAATAGCGTAGCGGTAAAGATGCTGGCTGCAGAGCAGGCATTCATGGTTCGAGCCCCCACAACACCATTTTTTTTTTGCAAAATAAGCAGGAAACAAGTCCCTGACAAATATGTAGACATAAAACCACAACTCATGTAAAATGTAATGAAATAGCCCATTCATATTGAAGAAATGTGAGGTAACAAAAGAATAAAAAATGCCAGATGTGCCCATAGATGAGCTACAGTTTAACAGGGTGAGTGTATCTGCCCGTAGATGAGCATTGGTTTAACTGGTGCAAAATGAGTGCCCGAAGCTGAGCAGTGGTTTAACACACTATATCTATGTGCCCCTAACTGAGCTGAGCGTAATATGCGTGCCGATAGCCAAATGAGGCTTAAAGCAGTGTACCCCGTTTGCGCGGAGCTGTGCACCGCGCAAACAAGCTGACGGGCAACGTTGAGCAAGCCGTATCAAAACTGCCTTTACACAGACACACCCCTCAGCATGTCTAGACAGTCATGAAATATAAAAAGCAGTGGCCAGGTTCGAACCCAGGATACTATACACCATAGTCAAAGTACAGAACCACTAAGCCATGACAGCAGTACCTCGAAATGCAATAATAGCTAATATATAGGAATGAATACAAACTACAGCATGACAATGCAGGTTTACTGAAGTTGATACAATTCCAAAATGTACACACACAGATATGTGCGGAAAAAACGGACTATATAAGCCCCATAGGCGGGAATACACAGCATAAACGATTGTAGAACAGACCTGCAGGCAGAATGTCAGGAGTAGGTGAGGGTAGTCGCTTTCGAGCACAGAGGTGGGGTGTTGAGGAGTCCAGGTACATGGCCTGGCTACTAGTCCACAATCATGAGGCCCAACTCATGCAGGGCCAGGTCCTCTGGGGAGCATACAGGGCTGAGGCGTGGGACCAGTTGGCTCATGATCTTACCAGTGCCACAGGGATTCCAAGGACTGGTGAGCAGGTCCGTCACCACCATGCGGACCTGAAGAGATGCAAGCAGGACCAACTGAACCTTTGGATCCAGGAGGCCCGGCAATCACCCAACGCCCCACTACTGAGTAAGTAACATTTAATTATGTATGTAAAAAATTAAACTAGCTGATATTATGGAGATGTGTATTCCAATATTACTTAATTTATATTACAGCTGCAGGTGTCCATTCTGCGAACCGCAGAGCCTATGGCGATAGGCTGGTGCGGTTGCGCCACCAGACAGGTCAGTAATCCACTACCAGTAACTGTAAATAAATATAAAAGTATGACAGTCAGCAAAAGAGTGCAGTGTAGCCAGTAAGGAATAAAATCTGCAAGTAACAGTGTGAAAGTGTATGCAAGTATTGCCTGACTACAAGAGTTCCCAGCCTGTAAGTGTAAACTAAACATGAAACTGTCCAACATATATTCTGAAATAAAAATGCCCTGCCTGTAAGAAAATAGTACACAACCTGCAGCAGGCTGAAAAGTATAGCTGCAGAAGATGATGAAATCACATGTGTGAAATATATCCCTGTGGAAATACTGAAACATGACAGAAGTGAGACTGCTGGAAAGGATTGTAATAACTACTGTTAAAACATGTCAATAAAGCCTAGAAGTACCATCCTGAATAGTAAAATGAAAGCAAGTGAGAGAGTGTGAGAAAGTGTCATGAATCCAGCAATACAGTAGTAATAACCCCTGAATAAAGTATACTGCAGTCAAGACAGAATGAAATGCATGTGAGACTCAGAACCAAACAGCGAAATCTGTTCAAAGTGTTGCTGCATGTGGAATGTGTCTCCCAAAATCTAGATATGTTGCTCCCAGTCTGAAATACGCAGATAGGATGATTGTCTGATATACCAAACATCCACACTTGTCTACAGGTATATAAAGCAAAAGTAGCAAGATGATGTAGCTGAACAAAGCCTGATATGAATGTGTATGAAGAACACTAAAATGCATATTGATGTTGCAGTAACAGTCCTATCAGCAAGGTGAAATAGTTATCATATAGAACACTGTAGTTAGAACAGTAGTGTATATATAACTGTAGCTATTAGAAATGTACAGCATATGTATTGTTATTCAAAGGTGTTAATATTACTTTCTTTACCCCACCCTATAACCACATATAACCCATTCCACGTGAAAATGGTATGTGCAATCACAATTAACACCCCTGGACGTTTGTCCTGTTGGGTCATATATATTTGCATGTCCGTTGATGCATCTGCCCTGTTCATACATCCACACCTGATGGCCTGTTGCCATCAATTATCCCTGCATGTTGTTGGACTGTGTATTTCTGTTCAAATTATGCATGTGTTATGCACGCTGTTCAATGGTGTGAATATCTGGGTGTTTGGTTAATGGGAATACTAATGCATGCTGTTACAACTAACTGTGAATGGTATTATATGTCACTAACCCAAACTGTCATGACATAATGCAAACCATAGTACGACAGGGAAGGCGGGTTCCAGCGGACCCACCTCTCCCACCTCAGCTGGCGAGTGCACCTGGCACTAGTGCCGAGTCCGGACCCTCCTCCGGTGGCCCTGTGCCACCTGCAGGTGGAAGCGCTGCAGGGGATGGGGCTCGCCCCCCCTCTGCAAGTGTGGCCGGAGGAGATCCACCACTCACCCTCCGTAGCGTCTGGACTGTGGTGCGTAGGGAGATTCGGGACTCTGTCCTTGAGCCCCACGCCAGCTCGAGGCACGGTGGCAACTAACAGGCATGCCTGTTGCCCCGGCTAGACAGCCGCCAGCACAGCCGCGTCCTGGGCAGTGAAGGAACAGTGGCAACTGCCTATGGGTGGGGATATCAGTTCCACTGTTGCCATCTGTGGGCTCATGGGCTCTGGATATCCAAACCTCCGTCCCCGTCAATTGTGTAACCCCCCCACATGTGTCATACACCGCCCCTGTATGCGTCTTGTTTGTCTTGTCTGTTTACCTACCCAACCTACCTCCCCATCTGAACCGACTTCCTTCACCTGACATACCACTCTTACCTGAAAAAAATAAAAAAAGGGCACTCTGTACCCACAAAAAAATTACACCCCATACATAGCTGCCCATTCCACACACATGTCCGCTGGACATGGAACCTATCAATTACAATTGGCTGTACAACAAGTATTATTGTTGTCCTGACACCTCTCTCAGGGGTGGAAGGTTTCAAATGTCACACCAAATTACATACATATGCACAGCTGTTGCTGATGAAGAAATGGGCAGCTATGGGCTTTACCTACATCCCTCCTGCACATCCCAAGCTTGTTTCCCTACTGTCTTACCCTCTTTGTGACCCCTTTTTCACCACTTTCCTGTCTCCCCATTTTCTTTCCTTTCAAAGAAAATAGCGCGAGTGTGCGCGGAGCTAACCGCCAGTGCGCATGCGTGAGCTCCGCGCAAACCAGCACTAGCCTGGCTACAACTGCTTAAAAGTGCCTTAGTCACTGTGATTGACAGGTCCTGTACTCAGTTCAAAAGAAAAATAAACTCCCACTGTCAGCCCCGAACCCAGGACCTTGGAAACACTAGTCTGTACAACCTACCACTAAGCCATGACTCTTATACAAAAACATTGTGCTAAAATAAATATAACCTGTAAAAGTAGGGATGAATGTAAAGGGAATATAGGATGTGTAGTACACAAAGCATGTCATTTAAAATAAATGTCAAAACCACTGGATATCCATAATAGTAGTGTGTGAAAAGAAACAGCCATGCTAGTTGGCAGCCTGTAGATAATAAGGTCAGTTAAAGTACATAGATATATGTATGCATATGCACATATATATATATATATATATATATATATATATATATATATATATATATATATATATAGTTGTAGGAGTCAATGTGCATACACACTTGCTACAGGGAACATGAAAGAGGAATGGAGAATTGTGAATATACAACACAGCCTGAAGCATGAGAGAGATACTAGCCTTTACAGTCACAGAACACTGTCCACAGCATACCAGCATGGTCCCCACCCTCGCAATCTGAAAGGGCAACGCCTATCACACATATCCTTTTATAGCACTGACCTGAAATCACAGTGAGAACTGCAATCAGTACACAACTGGCTGTATGCAATTAGCAAATGCTGGCCTTCAATTGGTGCAGAGGCCATCACATGGATCTATGCAGATACCTACAAAAGCATCCAGTGCTAACACTCCCCACATGCAATACATTCATTGCATTGTCTGTAGGCAGACAGAGGGAGGGCGAGAAGTGGAAGAGAGAGAGAGAGAGAGAGAGAGAGAGAGCCAAAAATAAAAAAAAAAAAAACAGACACTGTGACTTTCTGTACCCTGAAGCTGTCAGCACTGACAGTAGCAGCAGCAAGCAGAAGCTGTGGTAATGCAACCAGCTGCGACAAACAGAGGTAATGCAAAGTAGCAGGTTAATAGTGTGCATACTGTGAACCCTCCAAATGTGTCATAGGTCTGTATCCATAGGTATGTCCATGTGATATGTTGTGTGTACGTAGTTCCAACAAAAGGGGATGACCATACATCACATGTCAAGCAGTCATAGGCCAGGATCCTGGTAGCATGTGTCTGTGTGTTGGCCTAGCAATGGCTGTAGTGGCTGCTTTGAAATGTCAGCCAAGCCCAAAAGTCCGGATCAGCCCATCCCAAAGGCACACTGGCTGGGAACAAGTGTCTGCAGGTACCTGATGACACTGCACATGCATCCCATACTGCATAATCCCATAGCGTAGCAGACCAGGCCCATTATGCATATGATGTGGTAATTCCCAGGGTCAGTCGAGGTGCCCCCTTAGTGTTGTGGGACCACTGTTGCTGTATGCCACTGTCCAGGTACATATCCTGTAGCACGGCCAAGATAAACTATCAGTGTTACATGCAGTGGTATGTCCCCTCAGAGTGCTGGTAGCACACATCCAGGGGGACCACGAGGTCACAGTGATGCTGTGTGTTCTCCTCTGCTGAGGGCAGCCCTCACCTGGGCATGTGCGATGATAGGGAGGTTACATCCAGCTGGGATAAATATCCCAAAGGTGAGGGAGAAGGAGGGGGGATATGTGCACCGAACATGTCTGCAGGAATGTTGCCAATATGCGTGTGTTTGGTGAATGTTAAGTAGGTGTGGACTAACACAGAGCATATCTGAGGCATGTGGTCCATATGTGTAACATAACTGAAGAAGGCCTTGTGGTCATCCATAGTGTTTGTGTCCATTTCCCTCCCAGAGTAGGCTGTGGCTGTTGTTATGACGGACTGTAGCGTAGTACCAGTGCTGACCACAGATGCCTACCCTTAATGTGAATGTGCTCTGTCCTGCAGTAGCCTCCTGCTATTGTTATACAATCTGCCTCTGTCTGGGGTCCACTGGACAGGATGCCTAACCTTTGTGCATAGGG
Source organism: Protopterus annectens (assembly GCF_019279795.1). Taxonomy (NCBI): domain Eukaryota; kingdom Metazoa; phylum Chordata; order Ceratodontiformes; family Protopteridae; genus Protopterus; species Protopterus annectens. Next base: position 949,750,560 of record NC_056727.1, read on the forward strand.
TCTGGGTTAGACATGTGTGTGCAAGTGTCATGCAATCCGCGGCATGTCCATGTTAAGCATTTGCAAAGGGGTCAGCAGTGTGGCTTGTGGCTTCCACTGGCCCAGTGTGCTGCATGGATACCATCCCAGTCCCAGCAAGTGAATAACTGTCTAACCACATACATATCAAAGTAGTCTACTGTGCTGGTGGTGGTGGTGGGATATGTATATCCAGGCCGAGTAACGTCTGTCCACATCACAGTAGTGGACAGTGTCCCACATACAGTACCTTGGGATGAACCCCCAGAGTGAGGTTGTGCATAGCAGCTGTCAGTGTGTGCTGACCGATGGGGCATGCTACTACATTGTGTGGAATGTGGCAGATATTGTTGCACAGGTGCTGGCTGAGCACTGATATCTGGCCATGTACCTGTGTATCCACCACGACACACACACATGCAACATATGGGAGTAGTAGTATATCACTACACATGAGTATCATGTATAGTACATGTGCCATACATTGCTGACATGGTCTGCTGATATCCTGTCTGTGTTCTCTTCCAGGGAGATGGCGCGACAGCGTAACCCCGCCTACTCTGTGGCGGAGGATGAGGAGATCCACCAGAGCCTGGTGCAGGAGTATGACATCCTGTTTTCCCGCACCAGTCAGAACCAGCAGGAGAGGGCCGCACTGTGGCAAGACCTTGTCCGTAGGGTAAATGAAATTGGCATGCATAACAGGACATATGAGCAGGTACGACATCACTGCAGTGATTTAATCCGAAGTGTCTGGCAGCGTGCATCAGATATCCACAGGCAACAGGTCGCCACAGGAGGTGGGGTGGCCACACATCCCCCCCCTCACCAGACTGGAGGGGCTACTCCTAAGTGTTGTGGCTCCAGCCCCGGAACACCAACATCAGTACACCTGCATTATGATGGAGGCTGGTTCCACACAGCAGCACGACATGGAGCGTGCAGGTAATATGCCATATGTACACCTGACTGTTCTGTACACTGTATCATATGCAATATCAATGGGACAGATGTGCCCACTGACATTAATCTCATCATTTCTGCAGGTCCCTCCAGGGTTACAGAGAGACAGGCCATCCATGCTGGTGAGTGTGTTTAACATAACCTATAATAGTCCTGATAATGCTAGTAACAGTAGTGTAACTCAGTAGTGCTCTGTGTGTATACTGCAGGGTGTGCATGTGTGCATGTGTGCAGGTGTGTCAGTGCCCATGTGTGCATGTGTGCAGGTGTGCCTGTGTCCACGTGTGCATGTGTGCAGGTGTGCCTGTGTCCAAGTGTGCATGTGTGCCTGTGTCCACGTGTGCATGTGTGCATGTGTGCCTGTGTCCACGCGTGCATGTGTGCATGTGTGCATGTGTCCACGTGTGCATGTGTGCATGTGTGCCTGTGTCCACGTGTGCATGTGTGCATGTGTGCATGTGTACATGTGACCATGTGTGCATGTGTGCATGTGTGCTTGTGAACATGTGTGCATGTGTGCGTGTGTCCATGTGTGCATGTGTCCACGTGTGCATGTGTGCATGTGTCCACGTGTGCATGTGTCCACGTGTGCATGTGTGCATGTGTGCATGTGTGCCTATGTGCATGTGTCCATATGTGCATGTGTGTATAAGTGCATCACTGGTAACAATGTCTGGAGAATGTAAACTGTGTTTCCTGTCTTCATCCCACAGATTCTGGGGCTGCTCTGGTGACCTGCAGCAGGGAACCTGAATCCTGTGCCATGGCTACTGGTAATGATGATATATGTGTAATGGTACAGGAAGGTGTGTCAGGGTCTGCCATTGGTCAGCCAATTGACAGTACACAGCTGTCAACCCCATCATTGCGCACAGTCATCCTGCCTATACATCCTATGTCACCATTGTCCCTAGGTGATGGACAGGATACAGCGGGCATAGACCAGGGTAATGTGGTACCTGTGGCACATGCATCCCCACACAGCAGCCATGGGCAGGGTCCTCCGATGGTACCAGACAGACAGTTGCCCATGGGTTCTCGTGGGAGCATCCGTGGGCGTACTGCCTCTGGCCGACGTGCCCAAAGAGGTCTGTCAACCTCAGCGATGTTTTGGACTGTCATGCAGGCTCAGACACGTATGGAAAGGTACACCAGACAGGGTCTGAGGGAGCTCAGAGCATGCCGCACAGCCATGATAGACAGTATGCGTGACATTGGGGATGCTATCCGTAACTTCATCGATGTCATAGACAGACGTTGTGGGGACATATTACAGCAGTTCCACAACCAGATGTCCATGAGCCAGGGCAATGGTGGGTGTCTGCGGCGTCGACGTGGCCGTATGCTGGCAGTGGCAGCAGCTGGCAGTCGGCGCGGACGGCAACAGGCTTGCGCATGCCCCCATAGTGCCAGCAGCAGCCCCAGCAATGCTGGGTCTGTGCTGTCATCGGAACGCCCCAGGAGACCACGTGCATGTGGCTCTGGACAGTCCCAACAGGGACATGTGTCCAGTCAACACACTCCCGCTTCTGATGACAGTACCCAGTCAGGCTTTGTACTGGATATGGTCCGTAGCACCCCTGCCAGGCACAGGTACCGTGTCCGTGCACACAGACACTGATCTGTATGGCCTGCCAGGTGCAGTCTGTGGCTGTCCACAAACCCCTGTATATGGCAGCCATGAGGTGGAACTGTGTGCGTGCATACACACATGTGGAATGGTAACACTTAGGGCAACCACATACACGCACACACTGCACCAACACTGCCCCACCCTGTACTGCTGCCCCTCACCAACACACATGCACACACATGTCAATTGGTGGTATCAGTGGCTGACTCAGGCATACCTAATCCACACCCTGTGCATATGATGACACTGTGCCACCTCCTGCAATCTCCAACATCATTGCGGGAACAGGTAAACACATTGCTGATGCACAGGGTGACTACATAGACATGTATTAGTAGTATCATGTTGGTAACAGTACAGTGTGCTGCTATGACTGTGTGTACCCCAGCATGCCTGCTGTAGTAACTGTATGAATGTCCTGAATTGTTATCTGCACCCATAGTACATACCAAAGTATAACAGCTGCACATAATTGCATGCCGGTGGTAAGGTTGTCAACAGATAGCCGCATACATGGGTAGCACAGGGGAAAGCTAATGCAAGTAGTGATATGCAATGGTGGACATGTACAGTAATGGTGTCAAGATGCCCACAACGACTATGCCATGTGTATGTTCACGCATCTAGATATGTGTGCAGTACCAATGTTGTCCAGACCACAAATAAGTATGACATAATATCGGTTCCACCATGGGCATCTGTGCTGCGTATTCCTGGGTACATGTTGATAGTGCCTACATATTTGCTTTGTTACTTACTGTTATTGTTACCCCTTCTTTGTTGTATGATGCAGTACTTCCAGCCCTGTGTACTGTAGCCTTGTTTGCATGCATGTTCGCCTGGGGTCCTCTGGAACACTGCTTACACCTGCAATGCAGAGTTACAGTGCTTCTGTAGACTGCTAGTGACATCTGCATAGCGTACCATATGTATGTCAGCCTTACACATGACAGAACGTCACTGTCTGTCCTGTACGCATGTACGTTGCCTGTGACACATTGCACACGTCGTACCTGACATTTACCCACATGTGCAGTCATATATGTCAGTGCTATGAGACAGAGGCAGTCCACCCACACATACACACCTTCAGTAAGTTGTTCCCCATTGGCCCTATGTGTTGGTACTCACCATGGCAATCACACTACTAGGGTGGCATGTACAAAGGTAACCTGTGAATTGCCTCTATGGTCCAGTCGTGGTTTATGTCGGTCATGTGTCATTGTCACAGCTGCCACATGTATGCAGTCAGCCATCACCCTTGGCCAGGAATGTACAACACATGTGTGGGATGCCACCACACAGCCAATCTGGGGACTGGTCTCTCTGAACCCAGTGATGCCATACCCTGTCAGGTGGCATGTCATATATACTACGTCCAGGACAAACGTCAAACCCAATCCCTGCTGCTACTATTGATAATACCCCTGAAGATGTTCCTGATAGCTTTGACCAGTCCTTTACTGAGACAGTGCAGGCCCTAGCTTGCCATCTACCTCCTAGCTCCCCTGGTCCTGAAAGCAGCACCCCTAGAAAACTACTTGCGTCCAGCTGCCAACCAGTCGCCACTTCACTTCTCCGTACCTTGGTTGTAACAGTGAAACCCACTACACTGTGTGCTGATCAACACCCTGCCGAGTACCTATCAAAACCAGATGATGCTATTGCTTACCCCGTCTCAAAGATAATCAAAGGTACTATGTTAGAATCTAACTTTCCCACCATCTGGAAAATGTCATATGTAATCCCACTTCACACAGGAGGCAGCTCTACTGAAGTCTCCACTGATAGGCCAATAGCTATACACTCTCCACTTGCAGAGATTATGGAGACTTTCGTCATAGACAAGTCATGCACCACCTAATCCAAACTCGCATTATGGCAGACACTCAGCATGGCTTACGTCCTCATCACAGCACTACATCAGGCCTCCTAGCCTTTACTAACACCATAAGCCATACTTGCAACATCAACTATATATCCACAGCCCTCTTTTTGGATAACTCAAAGGCATACGATATGGTTGATCACCAACTTGGACTCCACACCCTGCACAGACTGTCTAGATACTGGAGCCTTCCAATGGTGTCAATCCTACCTGCATGGTCAACAGCAGGCCGGCCTCTGGCAGAACAAACCCTCTAACCTTCTACCTAACACCCTCAGAGTACCACAAGGCTCTATCCTAGGGTCCTTGCTGTCCTCCATCGTCATTAACGACCGTTATACTGTCATCCCAAAAGCCAGCTGTATCCAATATGCTGTATACTCTACTCTGATCTGCTCAGCCACATCTCCAGTAGAGTTATGGTCAGCTACCCAGACCACCTGTAATACAATAGCAAACTGGCTTTCTGAACATCGTCTGATCCTAAATCCCAATCAAACTGAACTGCTGTTATTCCACCAACACGTAGGTCTACCACGTTCACCGTTACCATAACATCAACCGATGGCACAATAATCTACCCTGACCCATCTCCAAAACTATTAGGTGTCATCATAGACAATAACCTCATATGTGACATACATGTTAACCAGATTAGCAAAGCCATCAATAGAAATCTAGGGTCACTTTACAGAATTAAAGCCTTCCTAGCCCCTCCAGCTAAAGGTGCCATAGCTCGCTCACACCTTGTTTCAGCCCTTCTGTATGCATCCCCTCTACTCTCACATATGAACAAGACTGTCCTTAATAAGCACTGGATTTGCTACAACCACATTGCCAGGTTTGCCACTGGCCCGTCTGTTAGGACACATCATTGCATCAATCTAAATCAGCTTGGTTGGCTTGCAATACCCAGCCTAATACAGTATAACCAACTGATTATGGCCTATAAAATCCTCTATAATCCAGACAATATTCCTGCACTTAGATTATAATCACCCCCTATAACAATCCTAGACCGCTTCGATCCTCTAACATTGTACTACTTCAAACTAGCGAGTTTATTAACACAGCTGGTGATTCTCTCTTTGCAAATCCTGTAAGTAGATCCTGGAACTCACTTCCAGCTGATATTACCCTAATGTCCACCTTAGGTCATGTAACAGTAGACTCAAACAACATTTGTCATGTAACTGGCTATGTCAGTGTATCAGGCCTGGCTAACTCGGATGTGTAACCTGTGTGAACCACTGTACTGTGTAATTACAATTTAATCCTGGCTTGTGCTCAGGTCTAACATTAACCTGTGGAACATGTTGGACCTGCTTACTTATGTAATAATCTGTTTGTACTATGTCATGCTAGTATTCTGTAATGCTGCTACCCTCGTAGCTTGTCTCCACGGGCCTACCCTGGGAATGGACATGCATCCAGTTGGGCTATCCCAGTCAACATATGTAGGATAAATAAATAAATCAATACATGATATTACAGTGACGACAATACCAGTCAGACATTGACACACACTGACAGCATGCTGAACACACTGGGGCATATGTGGGGACTCAGACTAGCAGCCTGCCCGTGCATCACACACCTCCACAGCTGGCACACAGGCATATGTTCCGTCGGAACAGAGCACATGCCACACATGGCACGCACATCCCCTGTGCCACACACCCACAGCCTGTAGGGCTACACAACACACCTGCTACAGACGTGTCAGGTACCTGTCATGTGTGCTGCACTGGGGTCCCGCTCAACAGGCTGTATCTGGTGAAGGGCACAATGATATGACTCAGGGGCACTATGGTCCACCACAGCACACATGCATACAGGTCAGACAGAGGCATGGACAGATATGACTCACTCATTGACCATGCCAGTGTGGCTGCCTGGGACATACCTCCTGGACTACATGATAGGGAACATAGAATGGATCTCTCAGCATGTGGCACAGGCCAGTATGAGCCTGATGTTGGTTGCCAACATACCCTCCCCAGGTATTCTACCACTATATGTGGGAAGGCTGTTGTATGTCTACATTATGCTCAGTCTCCACTGTCATTCATAGGGTATCCACTGGCTGTCAACGTGTGCTTACATGCTAGGGAAGCCACATTGATGTTCATGGGTCATCTTGCACGTGACACACATGGCCCGATGTATACTGGCAAGGCTCCTTGGTACACACATACTGCCTTATGCTGCAGGACATGGTTTACATAGCGACCTCCGTGGGTATCACACAGGTTAGGACACTAACAGTGCTGCTACATAACTACAGCAGTGTACACCGGAGGATGCATGCACCAGACACTGCCCTCAGCACGGTGAACTGCAGTGTCTGTGCAGTACCAGATGCATGATTCATGGCTCACAGGTGTTACCCATCACTGACAGATTATGCCCCATACCATGCCTGTTGTCCCCTACACATGTAACACACATGGATAGGGGGGTGGTATCCCAAGTTAACACAGATACACACACCTCCAGGTTGTTGGCACAGCACAAACTATCAGGGCCTACTCAAGTGCAGCTGACAGTGTGTCGGACTGCCATCTGGTTCATAGCATGGCACACACAACCCTCACATACACAGGAAGACCACCTATCCTCCATAACAACACTGGCAATATGACAGTCCCATGAACTGTGTTTATAAGGCCATACTGCATCCAGCCGAACATTGTGTGTGAGCATTACTGTAGCTACAACACTCTAGCTGAAGAGTTCACAGCATGTGGCCACCGAAATGCAGTGGAATGGCATGTTACCACTACCACAACAGGTGGGAACATACAGCACCTGTACATTGACTACATGTACACTATATGGCCCAGACCAGATGTGTATCCCCTGCTGTAGGTCTTTCACCATAGACACCCACACTGTATAGGGACATACCACGTGCGGACCCTGCACAGTAAGACACACAGTCATATTGGTATACATTGCTAATACCATTTATCCACACAAAGCATGTGTCAGACATGGTAACTACTGTAGGTCACAGGTATTTATGTGTATGTGTCACACACATACATCATGTGTGCAATGCCATTGCTGGGTTAGGCAATGGCATGCATTGTTATGTACAAACACCCGCACAAGGTCATACTGTGTGACACAACCACACGTGATAGTTGTGGGTTACCAAAACATGCCTATCTGTACTCTGATGATGGTAATAGACACAGTAGCAGAGCACACTATTGGCATTACTAGCCAACTGGCCCTGTCTGGCTGTGCTGATAGTGTGGTGACATCCCCTGTGTTTACTGGTGGGGTATGCAGCATCTGGTGTATAGTAGTATTTGCCAAAAGGATCTGTTCCCTCACACTTGCATTTACACACACCCTACTACCCCCACACACATGCACACTTGCCATATGCAGGATTCATTCCCCTACCTACCTATGTCATGACACCTGAGAGGGACGCATTAGCAAAGCGCACTGTTCGGTTTACTAGATAGTTTCTCATCTCTGGCTATACTTATAGGGTGCTGACAACATCAGTACTTTGAAAGGGTAATGTGCATCAGGTAGCGTGATCACTTGATTGCCAAAACTAACATGTTTTTCATACGGAAATGCACACACACACATGTCTTTACAGGTTTCAAAATCCTACCTAATTACATTACGATACACGGGGAAACGCATTAGCAGAGCGCGCTATTCACATTACAGGGAGGCTTCCCTTCTCCTGCTGTACTTATAGGGTGCTGACATCATCTGTGTTAAGAAAGGGGCGTGTGCATCCTGTAGTGTGTTCTCCCAGTTGGCAAAAGGAACATTTCCCTCATACATATCTGCACACACACAATAACCCCCCCCCATCCAAACACACACATGGCATTTGCAGGATTCAAACCACTACCTAACTATGTTATGACACATAAGACGGATGCATTAGCAGAGCGCACTATTCGCATTACTGGGAGGCTTCCCTTCTCCTGCTGTACTTATAGGATGCTGACATCATCTGTGTTAAGAAAGGGGCATGTGCATCCCGTAGTGTGTTCTCCCAGTTGGCAAAAGGAACATTTCCCTCTCACACACACAAACCCCACTCACCCACACACATACACTGAGCATTTGCAAGATTCGAACCTCTACCTAACTATATTATGACATTTGAGGGCGACGCATTAGCAGAGCGCACTATCCGAATTACTGGGCATCTGTTCTGCACCTGTAGTATTTCTAGGGTGCTGACATCTTCATTTCCACAGAGGTTTGTGATTGTCGTACTACCTGTCAGGTGGGGGATAGCATGTATATGCATTTGCAGCCACCTACATCAGGGTCAGATGTGCACATCGCACTGGCAGGTTATGTTCTATACCATGCTTTGGGACCACAGGACCTGTAACACACAACACAACCAGTCCAGCACACCACACCCACATCCAGGACACACACCTAGCTTCCCTGGGAACAGTGCCAGGATATGCAGGTATTCACATACACCATTCCAGTTGTTAACATCAGGTACAGGCATATTGTGTGTGAGAACTACTCAGGCCTCTACCACTTTACCCTACCGCCACTACAATTTGTGGGTCCATGTGCTATGGCAGAACCACACACCACAGCCACATGGGTTAATACATATTGCACCTGTCCATCTGCAACGTGGGTACTCACTGTTCAACACCAGAGGTGGACCGCCATTGTTGATACCTGCCCATGTCCACCTTTCCCTGGACATCCATATCCCATCTCCACCCCCAGGCAAGGTTGTCACTGCACACAAACTGTGTTTAGCACAAGCAGACTCTACACTTGTGTAGACTGGGGTGGATGACTTCAGAGGACCCATGCTGGAGGACTATACTGGCCACTCAGCATAATCCTTGACACTTGCATCCTATGAGCACGTGTACAGTTTGCATTGGTCATTCAGATATTGGCAAAGGCTCTTGCTACCCCCATAGTGCCTATGTTAGGCAGGGCTCAAATGACAAACCCACCTTCATAGGTATCACAAGGGATAAGAAACTAAGAGCAATGCTACCCAACGCCAGATGTCTAAACCTCCAGATGCATGCACCCAAAACACTCCTTGGCATGGAACACATCGATATCTGTGCAGTAACAGATGCCTGGTTCAGGGCTACTGAGAGCACACCAGCACTACCGGGTTTAACCGGTTGATTTCTTTGAAACAGTCACCAAGGCCATAGGCGAGTGGAAGGTGGTTCACACAGCCTACCTGGACCTTGCAGAAGCCTTCACAACAATACCCCACTTGGGCATTCTAGAGAAGCTCACCAGCTTAAATATAAGGCCCTATGTCACTAGATGGATTGCACAGTGGCTCAAGGACAGAACCCACATGGTTAGCATTGCTGGAGCCATGCCAGACCCACAACAGTTACGGGTTGTGTCCCACAAGGCTCAGTCCTGGGACCCTCTTGTTTGGTATATATTTATTGGAGGTACAGGCCAACACGGACGGACTGTGGCTGTCCAAATATGCAGATGACTGCAAACAGGCCACCATAATTGCCTCTCCAGCTGACACAAGCATCTTCCAAAGGGGCATCATAGCAACAGACAACTTGTGCCAGAGCCATGGCCTTCTGCTGAACAGTGTTTAGAAAGGGGAATGTGCATCCTGTAGTCTGTTCACCTAGTTGCCAAAAGGGACATTGTCCTCACACACACTAACCCCCCTCAGCCAAAAACACACACTTGCCAATTGCAGGATTCAAACCCCTATCTGACTATGTTATGACACTTGAGACGGACACATTAGCAGAGCACACTATTTGCATTACTGGGAGCTTTCCCTTCTCCTGCTATACTTATAGAGTGCTGACATCATCAGTGTTTAGAAAAGGGAATGAGCATCCTGTAGTCTGTTCACCTATTTGCCAAAATGGACATTACCTTCACACACACTAACCCCCTCAGACAGACACACACACTTGTCATTCGCAGGATTCAAACCCCTATCTAACTATGTTATGACACTTGAGACAGACGCATTAGCGGAGCGCGCTGTTCGCATTACTGGGAGTTTTCTCTTCTCCTGCTGTACTGATAGAGTGCTGACATCATCAGTGTTTAGAAAAGGGAATGAGCATCCTGTAGTCTGTTCACCTAGTTGCCAAAAGGGACATTGTCCTCACACACACTAACCCCCCTCAGCCAAAAACACACACTTGCCAATTGCAGGATTCAAACCCCTATCTGACTATGTTATGACACTTGAAACGGGTGCATTAGCAGAGCACGCTCTTTGCATTACTGGGTGTTTTCACTTCTCCTGCTATACTTATAGAGTGCTGACATCATCAGTGTTTAGAAAAGGGAATGTGCATCCTGTAGTGTGTTTTCCTAGTTGCCAAAAGGGACATTACCCTCACACACACAAACCCCCCCTCAGACAAACACACACACTTACCATTCGCAGGATTCAACCCCCTACCTAACTATGTTATGACACTTGAGACGGACATATTAGCAGAGCATGCTATTCGCATTACTGGGAGGTTTCTTTTCTCCTGCTGTACTTATAGGGTGCTGACATCATCAGTGTTTAGAAAGGGAATGTGCATCCTGTAGTGTGTTTTCCTATTTGCCAAAAGGGACATTTCCCTCACACACACAAACCCCCCTCAGACAAACACACACACTTGCCATTCACAGGATTCAAACCCCTCCCTAACTATGTTATGATATTTGAGACGGATGCATTAGCAGAGCGCGCTATTCGCATTACTGGGAGGTTTCTTTTCTCCTGCTGTACTTATAGGGTGCTGACATCATCGTTGTTTAGAAAGGGAATGTGCATCCTGTAGTGTGTTTTCCTATTTGCCAAAAGGGACATTTCCCTCACACACTCAAACCCCCCTCAGACAAACACACACACTTGCCATTCACAGGATTCAAACCCCTACCTAACTATGTTATGACACTTGAGACGGATGCATTAGCGGAGCGCGCTATTCGCATTATTGGGAGGTTTCTTTTCTCCTGCTGTACTTATAGGGTGCTGACATCATCGGTGTTTAGAAAGGGAATGTGCATCCTGTAGTGTGTTTTCCTATTTGCCAAAAGGGACATTTTCCTTACACACTCAAACCCTCTCAGACAAACACACACACTTGCCATTTACAGGATTCAAACCCCTACCTAACTATGTTATGACACTTGAGATGGACGCATTAGTAGAGCTCGCTATTTGCATTACTGAAAGGTTTCTTTTCTCCTGCTCTACTTATAGGGTGCTGACATCATCGGTGTTTAGAAAGGGAATGTGCATCCTGTAGTGTGTTTTCCTAGTTGCCAAAAGGGACATTTCTCTCCCACAGACTTACACACACACCAACCCCAATCACAAACACACTGAGCATTTGCAGGATTTGAAACCCCTACCTAACTATGTTATGACACTTGAGAGGGACGCATTAGCGGAGCGCGCTATTCAGATTAGTGGGAAGTTTCTTTTCTCCTGCTGTACTTATAGGGTGCTGACATCATCTGTGTTTAGAAAGGGGAATGTGCATCCTGTGGGGAGGCAGACACCAACCACCCTCTGGCTAAGCTGTCATTCCCTAGGGCAAACAGCCTAGTGCTGACCTCTACACCCATATGTTTAATTGTCAAATGCACATTATTTGTTGCTGATAGACTGTTTGCACATCTTTATTGCCATAGCATTCCCTGTTTGTATGAACAACTTGTGCATCTGTGGAAGATGTTTGCATATGGGAGGGATCCACTATATCACGTATGTCTCTGTAGTCATTTAGCTGTGTGCACTGGGCAGACTGCTATAATGTGGTTGGTTCCTGGAATAACACATAACAATACCAGCTATGTGTGTCCAACTGCTAAACCGAGATTTGGCCTAAGTGTGTGAGCATGCCCAGTTCAGCCTTCCCATGGCATGTTGTCAAAGTGTGTGAGCATGCCCAGTGTGAGCATTCCATATGTTGGACTCTGCAGCCCACCACATTTGTGGATGAGTGTGAACCTCAACAACTATCACCCGTTTATGGTTGTGTGTTGTGTGTCATGTTGTGTAGTTACTGTACAACTGCTTTGTGTGTGAACACAACAGGATTATACTGTGCCTGCAGTGTTTGCATGGGATACTTTGCATACAGTTGTCAACATCCTTTCACACTGACCTAACACTGTAGTACTGTATAGTGTACTGGTAGTACTTTGACTGTGGTGGACAGTATCCTGGGCTTTACTGCTATCACTGCTTTACATTTCGATAGTGGGCACAACAGCCTGGTTACGGGCCAGTTGTGTACATCTGACCATGTTGCATTCTGTTCAGATATGAACTACGTAAACCAGGCTTGTCCAACATTGGTAGTGTATTCCACAACATAGGTGTACATTTGCAAACACTAGCGATGTGCCCTAGTCCATGTCTAATGCTAGTTGGAGAGTGTGTTTGTCCTTCAACACACATTGTAAGTGGAGTTTGCCATGACATATGTCATGGATAGTATACTGTGCCTCTGTCTACCTGTGACATGACAGTGATACCCAGGATAAATCTACCATCTCCCATCCACTCATCAGGATTCCTATTGAGGAAGATTGATAAGTGACTCTATGGGTAGCCTGTGCTGGGGGTGGCTTCTGTGTTATGGATCACGCAGTACAGCTTGTCCTATGTAAGTCAGTGCTGGGGTTCAGGTCTCTCATGTGCATAGCTCACTGCCATTCAGATTGTACAAGGTGCAGCATGTTTATTGATGCCAGCAACACAGGCAACACATGGCATCAGTGCAAGCTCTTTGATACTCCTGATGAGGTACTGTTGGGGACTTTACAGTTGATGGAGGTGTCTGCTGAGGTACATCCCACAGGGGCTATTGTAGTCAATTGTACCGCTGATGAAGGATGACTGCAGAGCCACAATGACCTCCCTTATCTAGATCTGACAGCCTTCATGATTAGGTGGGTATGTGGTATGTTTCTGTAAACACTACAGCACATGTTTGTCCAATGCAGGATATCTATCACCTTGTGTCCCCAGGTCTCTCATTACATGTTAACTACATAATGGGTTAACACCTATGTGGTAATTGGTGGGCACTTACTGTATATCCACGGGGGTTGACTATACGTTTCTGCACTTAGCTTGCTGACATGGCTATGGCACCAGTTGTCTGTTTCTATGTGGCCCTTTTGTGGGATGCTTGTGTCAGCTGGTGGATCATATGTGGTGAGCAGTTTGTAGTCCTCTGCAAACATGTTCGACACAGTCCTTCCATGTTTGCCTGTACCTATGGGACATATATACCAGACGAGGAGATCCCAGGACAAAGCCTTGTGGGATGCCAGTTATATCTGGTTTGTAGTCTGACATGGCTGCAGCATGTCTGACCATGTCTATTCTGTCCTTGGTCTGGTTTGCAACCCTCTACTGACATGTGGGTTTATATTTAAGCTGGTGAGCCTATCTATAATGAACACATAGGGTATTGTATAGAAGCCTTTGCAAGGTCCAGATACACTGTGTGGAGCACATTGCCCTCATCAATGACCTTAATGACTGTTTCAATTGAGTCAAACATGGTTAGGGGCAGGATCTGCACTTGAGAAGGCCACACTGGGTTGGGTCCGTGTCAGTAGGTCCCCAATATCTTTATGTCTGTGGTACATGCTGATCCTTTCCATAGCTGTGCAAACCGAGCTTCTCAGGATTCTGGGGTAGTAGTGTTCAGTATCCATTCAGGCAACACCTTTGTTGAGAAGGACCACTGTTGTTGTACACTGCTCTTTGGGTACATATTCTGTGGTAAGGCTGACATTGAGCAGTAGTGTGGTTTTGCATTCCATTCATCTTGGAGTCCATGTTGCACTAAGCCCAGGACACCATCTCATACCATTGCTGCTGTGTGTTTTGCTTTGTAGATGTTGGCTGTTACCTCAGCATCTGCAATGTCAGGGGCCAGCAGTCTGCTGGGATAGATATTCTGCATTCGGGGGTTTGCACTGCACCTGTCAGGATGTATGTTGGCAATATGTGTGTGTGTTTGTGATATTTGTGTGATTCAGGGCATATCTGTGAATTCCCAACATGGTTCCTACCATCAGTTGTGAAAGCCTTGGGATTATCCTTAGTGTCCTGTACAATTTGTATCTTCATAGGTTCATAGGTTCATACTAGGCTATCCACCCTGGGCATTTGTTAGCCTAGCCAGAGTGTGTGTGGCTTTTGACACCCCTTGCCATGTGAATATTATGGCCATTTATGATTTGCTTTGCTGTACCTCTGTCTGAACATGACACAGTGAAGACCCCCAGTGTAACTCTACAATCATCCATTCACTTGGCAAGATTCCTGTTGAAGAGTGTCAGTGAGGGGCTCTGCCTAACATGGAATGGGATTCTGGTCCAGGGTGTGGGGAGCCTCTGGATTATGTATCTGTCCCACCAGCACATCCTATTTCATTATTTGTTGAGGTTGACATCTCTCCCTCTCACAGCTCCAATGGCTTTGATTTCCTGTGGTGGAGCATGTCCATTACTCCTGTGTTGGGCATGGCCTCCTACAACAGGCATGCAATGCCTCTGTGTAGGCAGTATGTGACTGGATTCAGCTGGGGTGTCTACAGCCAGGCAGCATATGACATATATTTGGGACCCTTTATCTTCTTGGTGAGGTACCTTTGAGGTCTTCCTAACTGCTGCAGGTGTCAGGTAAGGTACATCCCATATGAGGCATTGTACTAGATTATGGGTGTGATTAGAGAAAAGTATAGGGGCACAATGACCTCTGTTGCCGTAGATGTGACTCCTTTCCTGATACGGTGTCAAATGTAGACAGTCTTCCTAGCCACATTGGCAATGTGGGTGTCACATAACAGGTTACTGTCCACTTGTGTCCCTAGGTCCCTGGTTACTCCTTCCATACATAATGGTTTACCACCTATGTGGTAATTTGTGGTACCTTGTTTGTTATTTGGTGGGACATTCATACTGTCCAGTGTCTTCAGGACGGCTGGGTGGGGTTATTGTGTGTGAGAGTGTGGTCTGTAGCATGCTACAGACTGCACAGCAGTCTTGCCTACAGTTAGTTGCACATGGGTGAACTCCAATGCCTTGTGCATTGTCAGTTACCTGGACGTATGGGTGTCTGTGCTGACTATGGATACTCACCCTCCTTTTATGTCTTGTTCCAGGTTTTGGGGCCATGACACATGATACGTGGTATAACCTGGTAGTGCTGGTGTGCTGTCAGGAGGCTTGCAGCAGGTTTCTGTCACTGCACAGACATCGATGTTCTCCACTCTGGGGATGGCCTCGGGAGCATGCATATTGGGGTGTACACATCTGGCATTGGTCAGCATTTCCCTTATGTTTCTTCCCACTTATGTTTTCTAGGGTGGTGGGTCAGTCTTTTCAGCCTTGCCTACAAAGGCTCTATGGCGGTTGCAAAGGCCTTATCCAATATTCAGACGCCCAGGGGTAACAGGTGCAGGCCATCCCAAGGACAGCTGTGTGGCTTGTCAAGCATGACATCCCAAGCAGACAGACATTGGATCCCCTTGGAATGACACCAGTAAGTGTGCCACTTGCTATGACTGATCATTCCGTGTTTGTACTGTGGCATTACTCTTGGTAAGGGTAGGATGCTGCAAACGGTGAGTGTCATACCGGCCTGGACTACATAATCAGATAGCTCATCTATGTCTCTTTTCATGTAGTCTAGGGCGGTACATCTCAGGTCATTCACACCAGCATGGACTATGACTGCATCATATTTCTACTTGCTTTGGAGTGACCTACATACTTCTGTTATGTGGCATATTGTGGCAGCCTACAGGCAGCTTACTGTACCCTTTCCCTTGTTCAGTCTGGTGTGCGGGACAGCAGTGTGTCTGACTATGGAGTCACCTATTACAACTGTATCAGGCATGTTGTTTCTCCTTCTGGCCTGTGACTGTTTGGCACACCAGCTTTGTGTGCTATGTGTTGCATGTGCTATGTTTGGAGGCTGTTTGATTGGGTGTCTGCTTTAGAGGCCTCTGTTGGTGTGCTGTGTTTGTAATTTGTGCCTCCGGGAATGTTTTTCTGTGTTTACGTGTTTGGTTTGCAGTTGTGATAGGTCTATGTGGGACTGTGTTTGTGGTGTGTGTGGTTACCTTCTCCTACTGACTTGTTTTGGGAGTACTGAGTTGAGGGAGCTCAGCCTCCAGTTTGGATGGATGGTTGCATCTCTCACATATTTTTGTATTTCTTGGGTGGAGTTGGGGGTTGTCTGTGTACTTGGGGCAGGTGTGACATTGCCTCAGGATTCACAGATTCCACTTGTTGTGGCTGGCCTTAGTGGATTGCATGTGTGGACAGATTTTATTGCCATACTACTGATCTGTGATTACTTCATTGTTCATGTTTGCTCTATCATGTAGTAGCTTCCTCATTCTCTTGCATGTTTTGGTTATGGCTGGTGTCCACCATGCCAGATTTAGGCACTGTGTCTTGTTTTAATTTAGGACTGCATAATCCAAGCATTCCTGGCAGTGTTCATGGAATGGCTGTATTACAGGTTCTGAGGTGTGGCCCATATTTTGCACCTGCACGGGACCTTTAATGGATTCCACATCAGTTTGGAGGAGTGCAAATATTGCTTAACACATGTTTTCCACTGTGGTTTCCGGCCAGGGACTGTGGTCAGGATTTGTATATCCAGTGTGATTACTCTATGGTCTGGTTTTACCAGTGAGCAATACACTTCTCATCTTGACATCCAGTACCCATGTTGCTGATTATCACATCCAGTATGCTTACCCCTCTTGTGGGAGTGGTACGTTGTTCCTGGGCCTTTTGGTTTGTGGATTCTATGAACCTTTGTCCGACACTGTTGGGGCTAGTATAATGCTCCCAGTCTATGTCTGGGTATTTGCAGTCACCCAATATAATGTGGGTTGGAGTACTTGATATATTCATGAATTCCAGCATAGGCCGAATGCAGTTCCTGGTGTTGGGACAGTAGTCTGTAGCAGGCTATAAACTGGGGGGCAGTTTTAGCCATTGTTACTTGAGCATGGCTAGTCCATGCTGCTTTTTGTTGTGGTACCGACATGGGGGTGTGGTTATCCTTGACAATTCTTGCTAGTCACCCTCCTTTTGTAGCTTGTTCCAAGTTTTGAGGCTGTACAGCACAGTATGAGGTGTAACCTGGTAGTGTTAGGGTGCTGTTGTGAGCTTTGCCTCAGTTTTCTGTTACAGCACAGTTATCAACATTCTCCATACTGGGTGAGTTTAGACTGCATGCATCTTGCTGTTTCAACTTATCCCTTATCTTATTCTTATCCCTTCTGGTACCTATGGGGATAGGTTTGTGTTTTGAGCCTTACCTATTCAGGGCACACTGTGGGTGACAACAGCCTTTGCCAGTATCCATACGGCCTGCACTGATAGGTGCACGCCAGTCCTAGCAGGTGGTGCATCATGTCATGCTCAGCATGTCATCCCAGACTGGCACACATTGGGTCCCCTTTGACTAACTGCGATACTTCAGTCAATTGTTGCACTTGATCATCTCGTTGTCATGTTGTGGCATGATGCTTGGTGAGGGTAGGATGTTAGTCAGGGTCCTCAGGTGTGCATATAGTACTTGGCGTTACATTACTTAACACATAGCATTCATGCCTCAGGTGGTGTTGCAGGGCTGCCTCTGTCGGAAGCGCATATTACACTTCCCTGTACATGTTTGAGAGCAGGTTGTGCCACGTTAGGCATCCCTGTTACTATATGAGTGAGTCAGAGAGGGGTATCATTCCCAAGGTTCCTACTGAGCCAATGTATGTGCTATGCGTTGCCTCTTTGCCAAGGCCAGGGCATACTGGGCACGCCTCCTTCTGCCTACTGGGGCAGGCTCAGGTTGTTCCTCCTCCGAGTCACGCTCTGCCTGTGATGGCCTTGGCAATGGTGGGGGGCTGTTTGGCCCGGCCCTATGCTGGTCCTGCTGCAGCTGTTTTCGCAAGATCATATTATGTAGCATAGCACATACCATGACAATTTGGGTACATGTAGTTGGTGTGTACTGCAAGGCTCCACCAGATGTGTCCAGACACCGGAACCGTGACTTGAGCAGCCCAAACACACGCTCTATCACATTACGTGTTTGTGCGTGTGCCTCATTATGGCGTTCCTGTTCAGGTGTGTGTGCGTTTCTGATGGGTGTCATCAGCCATGGCTCCAGTGCATAACCTGCATCCCCACTAGGTGTCCGTGTGGGATGTCCCCATTGGCAAATGTCTGGTACAGCTGTGTCAAATGCCAGATGTGGGAATCGTGATAACTCCCAGGGCAGCCAGCACACACATTCATTATTATGCCCTGGGCATCACACACGACCTGGCAGTTGATGGAGGGGAAGCCCTTGCGGTTTATGTAGGCCCTACCCCGCTCTCCTGCTGGTGCTTTGATGCGTATGTGCGTGCAGTCTATAGCACCCAGTACCTCAGGGTATTCCGCTATTTGCTGGAAGAGACGCATATTGCTGGCCAATACCTCACGGGCATTGAGGAAATATACATGATCACCGACATGTGCTGACATGGCATCCAGGAACTGGTGTAGTACCCTGGAGGCTGATGCCTGTGATATCTCCATCATATCGCCAGTTGGTCTCTGGAAGGTACCTGTTGCTAGTATTCTTAGGCCAACACATACCTTGGTTTCCACTGGGATGGGTTCCCCTCTGTTGGTTCTGTGTGTGAGGCGTGGCCTGCACAGCTCAACAATCTGCTGCAGGAGCTCTCTGTCCACTCTATAGCGCTCTACTATCTCCAGCTCATGTAACCCATGGTAGGTGACCCTGGGCCTGTACACTCTTCTCCGTCTCCTCACTGTGGGTTGTCTGGCACCATCTGCATTGTCACCACCCTCAGCAAGTCGCCTATGTCTCATTATGACAGCTATGGCAGCCCCTAGCATTTCTGCTCTGAGTTCAGCTTTTTCAGTTTTCACTTCTATTAGCTTACTCCTGTCTTGCAGTGTCTCTTAATGAAAACATCCTGCACTACTGTTTGCAGAGTTTTAAGTGCTGGACTGGGCTACTATTCTGCCTGTGTAATTGCCTGCTTCTAATTATTTTCACCTGCTAGCTTCAGCAGTTATCCCTGCTAGCTTCCTATTAATTCTGTTGCTTCCTTTTTCCTTTCTGTTTCCTCAGGGGGGAGTACCTTGCATACTATCTGACACACGCTCACAGTGGCTTACATGCGCGCACACGTGCTTCCACGGTTAAGAATCTACTTATTCAGGTTTAAACGCACGTACACCCGCGCAAACACCGTTACACGACTGCCAACAGCCTCCAACATACTCAGACTGCCTTACACGCGTGCACACCCACGCAAACAGTGTTAAACATCTCCCAACACGCTCCCACATGCTCACACTGCCTTACACGCACACTGCCTTTCGCCCTTCATTGCGCTGCTGCGCATGCACGGCCAGCAAGAAACTTTGGTGTAGGTAACAGTGTACACCTTCCATTTCTTGTCTTTCCATGACTTATCTAGTGGCACACCTCTTTCCATGATCTGTGCCTGTCATCTGTCATGTTACACTGGCCTCCAATGAACTGCGTTTCTTTCTACCATTCCCCCCTGTGATGTCACCTATCTCCTACTCTATTCCTCCCCCTTTTGTATCTCTTACACTACTCAGACCGTGCTCATCTGCTATGTGACTGTGAGATTCAGTATCCTAACCCTCATTTACATGAGATTGCCTACTAATGCTTAGTTACATGTCTTAGACTCAGCTTCCCCCCTTAGCAACCACTACACGGTGGCCATGTTGGTTTTGGTCTGCTGGTCCCTGCATTGTCATTCCATGTATTGCATGAAACCCACATTTGTGGGTTTATAACCTTCTTTTATGTTTTTATACAGCGCAGCCCGTTTGCGGGGGGCGCTGGTTTAAACATCGGCGATTGCCGAAAAAAACATATTTTTATATTTTTGCATCGGGTTATCTTGCCAATGGCCACATATTTGGCCATTGGCATGCTGCCTGAATCATATGCAACCTTTTTTTGGAGCTGACATCGCTCCGTTGTGGATTTTGCAGGAATGTACTCAGTTGTCAACTGAGTACATTTCTGCAGCTAAAACGTCTCCTACATGGACTGGTTTCTGCTTCGTGGATCGCTAATATACCTCATTTGCATACCTTTCGGATGCAAGGGAGGTATTTAGCATGTCCACGCCCAGTCCATGTAAGAGGTGTTTTAGCTGGTCTCTTACACGGAGTTTAGGGCTGTTCCTGGATCGCGAGGCTTGCATGGAGTGTTGCACGTCTCTTACACTCCGTGCAAGCATTCGTGAATCCTGCCCCAAGTGTTTGTATTCATTTTCAGTATTGATACCGAAAATGAATTGAACATGGAGAGTGTGCTAAACTCCTGAAGTGCTAGCTTTTAAATAAGGTCTTAAATCAAGTTCCCATTTATGTACTTTATTCTCTGCTCACATGGATTCTAATGATGTTATGGCACTTGTTAATGAAGAATATGGGAGTTCCCACTCATGCTTTAGCTAGGTACCTTCTAATCAGTATAAATACCGCCATGGGCCTCTGTTGAAAAAGATAAGAGATCTGCACCAAACCAGCTGAGCACTGTTGCCAAACTGCATCTGTTTCTCAGAGGTACCACAACAGCCAAAGTGTAGACCTAAGGGCAATGAAAGCCAGTAAGTACAGACCAGTAGACAGAGAAGTAATAAGGCTGGACATTCAGTGAATGGAGTCACTTCATTAGTGTGTGTGTTGGGGGAGGTATACAGATTTCAACTTCTGTTATGATACAGGACCATGTGAAGTAAAATGTTTGATTACTCATATTTGTATTTTCTTAATCATTCTGCAGCTTGGTATATTTCTAAGTGCAGTCGTACAACAGGTAGCATACTTGCTTTTTGTGGAGGAAGTCTAGGAGACTGTGGGTTCTATTCCCACTCCCTGTGATTGCTTTGCTGACTCTGCAGTGCATTAGGAGTGCTTCTCTCCTGAGTGTGTCATCCTTTGGATGAGACATTGAACTGAAATCCCATCTGCTAGAGTTGGTGATAGCTCAGGTGTATTGTAAAGGTCCCATGGCACCTATTGAAAAGAGCAGGGGAAGTTCTTTGATGCCCCAACCAAATTTCCCCTTGTAATGTCACCTCGGGTCTCCTGGAAAAGAGGTCACTAGCCTAGTGCGACTAACCAGTCAACAAAGAATAAATATTTAAACTGTGCTTCTCTGGTTCACGTCTCAAGCAGTACTTCTGTCTGGCAGTTACATTCACATCTACAACCTCTTTATGTTCATTAGCGTTATCATTTTCTGCCATTGTTCAGTGATGCCAAGTTAACTTAACCATAGAAATTCCCATGTGATTTGCTACTTTAAACAAGAAGTTCCTCCATGGAGGAATGTGGCCTTGCCAGTCATACTTGTTACCCAGTGTACTCTGATCCCTGAGTCCAGTAGTAGTGGAAGGTCAATGTGTAACAATTGTACAGGACAGCAAGAAGAAGAAGAACCACCAATTTTAGTAACCCAGTCACCACTTTACAAGATTGTTGATTCCTCCAATCCTAATTCAAGGCAATTATGAAAAAAGAAATACAACAACTCCTTGAAAACTTGGACAAAGGCTACAACTCCAAGTTTCATACTTTACACCGCAAGATTCTAAACCCCCCTTGCCAGGCTCCTAGAAAGCCTTTGGCCTGCAGTTTTGATCTGTTACTTACTATAAAAAACTTTCTTTATAGCTTTACACTCAACCAAGACTATTCCCCTGCTTTGTGCATCACGGTACTTTTGCCAAAATAGCTTTTTGTGAGTCCTTTACATTGATTAAAAAATTGCATTTTTAACATATGTGGCAGCATTCATATTATTGAAAGTATGGGTGTTATTGTCACCAGGTAGGCCTTATAGGTGTGACACCAGGCAACAGTTCCTATCATAAAATAATAACCAGGTAATGCAGGGAATCAGGACAAGTATTTCACCATTCTGCGCATGAGCAGACAGAGAAGCTGACGCATTTTGCAATGACCTACCCTCCCCCGCTACCTTACTGCTACTACAAAAGCGATACGTTATATCATCACCTCACTAATCCTTTCAATAATTAAAACAAATATATTGTGTAGTTTGAATGATGAGTGTAAGGACAAATGCAATTAACTGATGTGTGATTGAAATACTTCTATTCTGCTCTGCAGTCAGTGACAAAATGGTTTCTATCTAAATATCTCTTTAGCTCTTTCAATTCTATGCTGTAGAAAGAAAATAAAAGATATGTTCAGAACCCCTGTAAGTCACAGACTGTCCTGACGTATTTTTTTCAGGCCATATTTGCAATGGTTAGATTTACTTAGTATTTAAGAATTAAAAATTGTATGACACTTGAGTAATTAAAAAAATGATACTACAAAATGGATCTGCTCCAGTTATTCTAATAACAGGCACACAGCATTTCTAATATTATTTAATCCACACGTCAGGAAGGAAAATCTGTGAAATCTCTCCTCTGCATAATAAATATAATAACTTTAAGAACGGGACACAAAAACAAAGTAGAATTTCATGCCCTTTACGCTGCCATTTAATGACTTCAATGACATTGTTATTGTCCTATATTTTGCTTCCTGGATATGTTTTATTAATGTATTCTGCTCTTCTGTTCTGTTTTCCATGTTAACACTGCTGTCATTGTTCTACAGCTTTGTCCATTCATTCAGCATTATTCTAGCATTAGTGGTGTGTGTGTGTGGGGGGGGGGGTATCATAGTTGCTCGGATACAGCATTTGAAAGGCAATACAGCAGCCAGCTGTGTGTGTTGGGGGTATGGTTATTGTACTTTAATTTTTATGATATTAAATTTAACTCCTGCAAAGGTGTGCCATATCAGAGACTTTAACATAGCTGTTTTAATTTCTCAGATTAAATATATATATATATATATATATATATATATATATATATATATATATATATATATATATATATATATATATATATATATATATATATATATATATATATATACCGTGTCTGTAGTCAAAAGAATGATTGTGAAACTGAAAATAGTTTTCTGTGTTAGCACAACTCTAACATGTGCATATAAGGTAAAGTTTTCAACTTGTTAAGTTCTTCCCTGTCGTTTCGTGGCACATTTAGACCAATGTGTGAATTCTGTAACATATGCGACAATAAAACAGCAAACTTTCCATGCAGATTATGTCCTCTCATCTGCTTCTCCTGCAGGAAAGTATCCTGCATTGTGACAGTTTTGTGTCAGACTGTTGTCAACATGACAATAATATCTGTATGCATTCAGCCTAAAAACATGACAATAACATTTGTATGCATTTGCCCTAATTCTTACCGGTCCTTTCTCCACCCCATTGTGATCATTTTATTACTATGTTACCACAGGGGGATACACCTCTCTTGCACTGCTTTGACAATAATGGCAAATATTAGTACCAGCTCTCCCAGGTTGTGTGCATTGTTACACACTGGCTGATAATCTCATCATACTTTGGTATGATTTCTTAAGTTTTTTATAGAATTTATGCCACTGGCAGAGCAACATGAGCTGTAGGTGCTCAGCTATCAAAGGTGGGATGAAGGGTAGCTCTGCTTAAAATAAATATTCTGAGTAATAATTCCATTCATGGTCTGAAAATGTGTTTTGTCATTTGACTGATATTCCTACAATATCAGGACCGCACTGTGCTGCTTGTATAGCACAGGAGACTGCACCTCAGTGGAGCAGCTGATCCCTGAGACACTAAAGTATAGAGATACATCTTATTGGGCCAGAAAACATTTTAGAGTGCAGCTATGTATCCATTTGTACTGCACAAGCCTTTCATCAGGAGCTAATGTCACTGATTCTGGCTTTACAGCTTTAATACCCACACATGTTGAGGAAAGGAGAACAGAATCCATGATTTGTTTACCACTATCTACACAGACATTTCAAAATTAATCCCTGTGTGAGAAAAATAAATCCTAACATACAGCTTCAATGCTTAGACATATGAAACGAATACTTCAGAAATGAGCATTAGAGTGTACGTGCATGCTTAAAGTCCTGGATGTCACAGTTCATATCATACCATAAAAATTTAAAAGTCATTCATAAATTACGCATTTGAAATAGTGTTAACCCAAGAAAGAGAACAGCAGCAGATTCATAAAGTCATCTAACTGGAAAATGAATAATAATAAATAAAGATAGGATGGAAGATTAGAAACAGCCAGAGGGAGAAAATAAAGTCATAATTTATTCGCCTGCCTTAGCATGAAATGTATGTGAGGTAGCTGTTTTAGTTAATTACAAAAAGAAATGCAGTAGAGCTGTGTTTCTGGAAACAGCACAGACTGTCAAGGGAATAAGATCCTAATTTATAATGTGTGAATGCGTCTAACTATTTACATGGAAGTGGGGTAAAAACATCCTGACCAGCCATCAGGAACCAGTGTTAATGTGTTCAGGATAACAGCAATTAGCATGCTATATGGAATTGTGTTCAACCTAACAGGATTGGAAGATTGTTGTGATTTATTTTCCCATTAAGTGTCATACTAAGGTTCCCCCTTATAATGGCACATTTTAAATGTTAAAGTGTAAGGTCCTTCAAGTATATATTTAAAGCTGATATAGGGAGTTTTGAAACACTGTAAGTATTTCATTTTTATAGATTGACTATATTGCCCACAACTCTTTAGATACAGTAGCTGATCCCACCTACACTTCTGACGCTTCATCTATACTACCTCTTACCAATTGCACAAAAGATACCATTTCCTCTAGATTGAACCAAATGTCTTCCATTAAAGCATCCTTCCACATACTGGATAGGATATAACTACCAAGACACCCCCTCACCCCTTGTATGTCACACTCCCCCACCAGATGTATAAACATCTCAGCCTTCTTGATTTTCTGTAAACAAGCATTACAAAGTTTGCAAAACGCATTCTTTAATTCTGACATACACAGCTTTATGCTTCCAAACTAGCAACCAAATAACCATAGTCTTAGACCCAGCTCTGTGGCACAGAGTATAAAACCCTAACTGTGACCCTGATGACCCAAAATCGATTAATGGCTCAGGAAGATGAAGGATGTGAAGAAGGGTCGGAAAGAAATCCCTTAGCAAAAATGACCAAGACCCAAACTGGATAATTCTACGCACTACCTTAGAGAAAAACAGAAATTTTGCATTACTGTTGCATGCCTTCTTCCTCCAGCAGCAAAAGCAAAATTGATGTTGTATCTAAACAAATCATTAATGCACCACCTTCCTCAAAACTTCTAATAATTCTTAATGACTTCAACATGGACCTTTTTATAGGTTCATAGGTTCATAGGTTCATACTAGGCTATCTGCCCTAGGGCATTTATAAGCCTAGCCAGAATGTGTTTGGCTTTCGCCACCCATTTCAAATTTATTTTGCTATGCCCTTTTTCGAGGTTAGTATACTGTGCCTCTGTCTAACAGTGACACAGAAGTGATACCCGGGGTAAACCTACTATCTCCCATCCACTCATCAAGATTCCTCTTGAAGAGAGTCAATGAGGGACTCTGCCTAACCTGGACTGGGATTTTATTCCAGAGTGAAGGGAGCCTCTGGGTTATGAATCTGTCCCTCCAGCACGTCCTATTTATTTCAGTGCTGAGGTTCAAGTCTCTCGGCGAGCTCGATGGGATTTGGATTTTCTGAGGTGCAGCATGTCCATTAATTCTGGGTTGGACATGGCTTTATCGTCAGGCACAGATCGCCTCTGAACAGGCGGTATGCCACTGAGTAGAGCTGGAGTTTCTTTAACCAGGCAGCATATGGCATCTGTTTGAGCCCTTTGATCCTCTTGGTGAGGTACTTTTGGGGTCTTTCCAGTTGCTGCAGGTGTCTGGTAAGGTACATCCCAAAAGGGGCATTGTACTCAATTATGGGCCTGATGAGGGATGAGTAAAGAGGCACGATGACCTCCCTGATCTAGATGTGAATCCCTTCATGATTAGGTGGGCTATATAAAATGTTTTTCTAACCACTTTGGCCACGTGGTTGTCAAATGAGAGATTGCTATCAACTTGGGTCCCCAGGTCCCTAATTACTTCTTCTGTACTTAATGGATTTCCACCTATGTGGTAATTTGTGGGCACTTTGTTTTTGCCAAAGGGGATGACTATACACTTTTTGGCATTTAGCTTGAGGCCATGGCTCTGGCACCAGTTGTCTGTTTCTATGAGGCCCTTTTGGAGGATGCTTGTGTCGGCTGGAGAGTCGATTATGGCGCCCAGTTTGCAGTCATCTGCGAACTTGGTCAGCCACAGTCCTTCTGTGTTGGCCTGTACCTCCGAGAAATATATACCGAACAAGAGAGGTCCCAGGACTGAGCCTTGTGGGACACCACTTGTAACTGGTTTGGAGTCTGACATGGCTCCAGCAATTCTAACTATGTGGGTTCTGTCCTTGAGCCAGTTTGCAATCCATCTAGTGACATAGGGGTTTATATTTAAGCTGGTGAGCTTATCTATAATGCCAGTGGGTATTGTATCGAAGGCTTTTGCGAGGTCCAGGTAGGCTGTGTGGACCACCTTCCCCTCGTCAATGGCCTTGGTGACTGTTTCAAAGAAATCAACCAGGTTTAAGAGGCAGGATCTGCCTTTAACAAAGCCGAACTGGGTAGGATCCAGTGTTTGTAGGTCCCCAATATCTTTATTTATGAGGTCCATGATGATCCTTTCCATAGCTTTGCAGACCAAGCTAGTCAGGCTTATGGGGCGATAGTTTCCAGGATCCGTTGAGGCACCACCTTTATGGAGAGGGACCACTGTTGGTCTGAATAAGTATGATATGAATGAAATCTTAATACACATTGATCAGTAACAACCCATCTACTCAAATCTTAGATCAAGTAAACACTCCTAAGTGGACCTAGTCATATGCAATATCTCCCAGGCCCCCTCTTTACTACAAGTGCTTCCTCCCAGCCTAAGTGCCACTGCTCCATCTCCATTAGCTTCATTTTTCCTTCACCAAAGTAGACACCCCAAAAAAATTCAGTTCAGTCAAAAATCACAGAATAGAATGCTTAGGCCACAAAGCCGCAGAAACTCCATCAACTGGTCTACAGAGCTTAACCACCAAGATCTGGAATCAGCTATTAACATCCTAACATCCATTCCATTAAACCTTCGAAACACATTCCCTGGAATTCATTAAAATCTTCTTTGCTCTTGCTAATTGCCCAGTATGGGTTGCCCAATTAGCTGAATTGCATTAAAATGTGAATCAGAGACAGGTACAGACACAATGAAAAAAAAATGATTATTGTCTCATTACCATTTCTCTGAATATAACACTGCACTGTCAGACCTGACTGTACTAATGTTCTCGCTAGCAGCTCATGTGTTGTGCTTGCAGAGGCATCCCCTACACACACACACACACACACACACACACACACACACACACACACACACACACACACACACACACACATCCACTCATCCACAAAAAAGATACCCCGCAGTCGTTCACACTCACCAAAACACTTACACATTCACACACACTCATGCTCCAAAACACACACACACACACACACACACACACACACACTCACAGACATGCTTATGTAGCCTGATTCATGTCCCTCCAGACATGTACGCAAACGTCCACACACATACACATACTAACACACACACACACACACACACACACACACACACACACACACACACACACACACACACACAAGATACCCAACAGTCGTTCACACTCACCAAAACACTCACACATACACACACACTCATGCTCCAACACACACACATACACTCACACACATGCTTATGTAGCCTGATTCACGTCCCTCCAGACATGTATGCAAACATCCACACACATACACACACACACACACACACACACACACACACACACACACACACACACACACACACACACATCCACTCATCCACAAACAAGATACCCCACAGTCGTTCACACTCACCAAAACACTCACACATACACACACACTCATGCTCCAACACACACACATACGCTCACACACATGCTTATGTACCCTGATTCACGTCCCTCCAGACATGTATGCAAACATCCACACACATACACATATTAACACACACACACACACACACACACACACACACACACACACACACTCTCATGTAGCCTGATTCATGTCCCTCCAGACATGTATGTAAACGTCCACACACATACACATACTAACACACACACACACACACACACACACACACACACACACACACACACACACACACACACACACACACACACACACATTCATGTAGCCTGATTCATGCCCCTACAGACACACACATACACATACTAACACACTCCTCACATCCAGTAGAGCAGCAACATATCAGGGGGCATGATCAGTAGTTGCTGATCAGTGGTAATGCAATAATAGCATTCAACTGTCAGTACTGCATTTGTAATCAGGGCTTAAGAGCTTGAAGCATTGTGGCAGCATTACTAAAAGAAGAACCTTTTTTTTCTTTTATTGCTCCTTGACTCTGAGGAGAAGTACTTTCTTATTAGGAGGGGGACACTAGATGGTTGGGCTGCACTGTACATCAGAACAGCTGGCTATGGCTCTGCCCATAGCCACATCTTCAGTGAACTTACTTGCACCTGGAATATCCCCATAGGAATGAATGTTCGACTACATATTTTTTACAATGGTCACTTTTTCCTCATAGAGTGAAAGTTCACTAGGCTGAATAATTCTCTGAATCGCTCAACTAAGCATATTGGGAACTAATGACTTTTCCATAGAGAATGCATGGTTATATTAGATTAATGCATTACTATGCAGTTTCACCTGTGAGACTGCACTCCTGCAAGTGGAAAGCCTCAGAGGCAGAGTGATCTCTGAGTCAGAAAAGCTTAACATGATGAAGAACCCTTCCGACCTAAGGTTTCTGCATCACACTAAGCCTTTCTGAATTCCAAACACACTTTTCAATAATAGCTGTACTTCTAAGACCACAATTTAACCATTCAATAACTCAGGAGCTAAAAGCTCTGTTTAAACTCAGGGATGAAGCTTGGTCCCGATGGAAGCAATCCAGGCTACATCCTGTAGTAACCCTAACATTCTCACCAATCTTCTAGGTATGCACCCTGAAAAACAAAAATAAATGTCAGTCTATTACACATACTGTGTATTTTCTCAAATCCAAGTTGATATACGTTGTCTTTCTCAAATGAACATTCAGTGTAATAGGGAATACTGAACATATTAGGCTACTATTACAACTACCTAAGCAGTGGTGGTGCAGCGGTAGCGTTGTCTCCTCACAGCAAGAGGTTCTCCCCTTCGATTCTCGGCTGGAGTGCCTTCTGTGTGGAGTCTGCATGTCCTCCCCACAGTCGAGTAGCGTTCGAAAGACATGCGTGAATGGGCGTGCCTTCACTGAAGGTTGGGCGTCGAGCTGGCACCTCAGCACCATAAAAATCTACTGCCAATCATTAGCAGACCGGAGTTCCGCTGTGGCGACCCCTAACCGGGAAAAGCCAAAAGAAAAACAACAACAACATTCTTCATTTGGATATAATGGCACTTTAGAAGGAGCGTCTTTCTATTTCTAGAAGTTTTCAAATTTAGGAATTGTTTTTTGGGGATAAAACAGTAGTTAAATGTCACTGACAAGATGATATGGTTATGATGCAAACTGGATTACAAATATGGAACATGTTTCCTATGTCATACAAAATAACATGTTATTAAAAGTAATATCTTTCTATTTGGCTTGTAGTTAGCAAAGGTGTGGTTACTTCCTGATAGTCTAGAAACAGTTATGATGGAGTTTTTTTTTTTTCTGGAACACGGGTCAATACATTAAACCCCATAAAAGGAGAAATATTACGTCAGGATAAGAAAACCTGTGGATTAGGAATGCTATTTGCAGATCTACATTATTATGCAATTTATTAAATGCATTTGTGAAAATAAATAATATTTTTTCATGCATGAAATACCTGGGACATCATAGATTTTTATTAATGTGTCAGTGCATATCTGAACTGGTAAAGCAAGTTAAAACAAGTAAGCATGCAGTACTGTGTAGCATAGCTCCAACCATCAGTTATTGTTGTGGTCTACCCAGATTAAGAGTTACTGTTCTGGTCTGCAGATTGTCTGAAATGTGCTGTAGATTTCACTCAATAAATGAACAGGGTAAACATGTAAGTTAACAAAAGTCCTAGTCAGCTATCCATGTGTGTAAATAAAAGATGTGAAACAACATGAATCAATTAAGTATAAAAGGAGATGGTGTCCTAATAATTACTTTTTTCAAATAAAATGTTCACTATTCCTATAGTCACTGCTGGAGGGTTCTAATCCGACACCAGCCAACTGAGGTATGTACAGTAGTCAATAATGTTGAACCATGTCATAAATAAATGCTGTGCAATACCTAGATCAAGCGTCAATGTTGTGTCCAGCTTATTTTGAAATATGCTGTAGGTTGTAGTCAATAAATGAATAGGGTAAATGTGTAAGTTAACAGAACTCCTACACAGCTATGCATGTGTGTAAGTCAAGATTTGAAACAACATGAATCAATAACGATCAATAAAGTGTAAAAGGAGATGGTGCTCTGATAATTTATTTTTTCAAATAAAATGTTCAGTATTCCTGTAGTCACTGCTTGTGGGTTATAATACCATATCAACCAACTGAGAAATGTCCAGCTGTCAAGTGTAATCAGTGTACATGAAAATACCTCTCAACTGTCACGATTTTTCCAGAATTTACTGAATATTGCCCATATGTCTGGTCCTCTGACTTGCAGATATATCAGTGGATATAAAAAGTGTACACACCCCTGTTAAAATGCCAGGTTTCCGTGATATAAAAACATATGACCACAATAAATAATTTCAAAGCTTTTCCCACCTTTAATGTGACCTACAACCTGTACAATTCAATTGAAAAACAAACAAATCTGTTAGGGGAAAAATATATAAAAAATAAAAAACGTACAATAAGCTGGTTGCATAAGTGTGCACACCCTTAAACTAATACTTTGTTGAAGCACCTTTTGCTTTAATTACAGCATTCAGTCTTCTTGGGTACACACTTGCCATCAATTAAAGAGACTCTGATTAACCTCAGATAAAGTTCATCTGTCCTAGTAGGATTTTCCTGATATTTACTCAGTTGCCTGTTACAGCAAAAGCCATTGTTCACAGAGAGCTTACAAAGCATCAAAGGGATCTCATTGTTGAAATTTATCAGTCAGGAGAAGGGTACAGAAACATTTCCACAGCATTGGATATACCATGGAACACAGTGAAGACAGTCATCAAAAAGTGGAGAAAATATGGGACAACAGTGACGTTGTAAAGAACTGTACGTCCCTCCAAAATTGATGAAAAGACAAGAAGAAAACTGGTCAGGGAGGCTGTCAAAAGACCTACAGCAACACTGAAGGAGCTGCAGGAATTTCTGGCAAGTTCTGGTTGTGTACTACATGTGACAACAATCTCCCATATTCTCCATATGTCTGGCCTATGGGGTAGGGTTGCAAGACGGAAGCCTTTTCTTATACAGAAAAACATCCAGGCCTCGCTAAAATTTGCAAAACAATACATCGTCTCCCTAAAGCATGTGGGAAAATGTGTTATGGTCTGATGAGACCAAGGATGAACTTTATGGCCACAATTTCAAAAGGTACATTTGGCGTAAAAACAACACTTCCCATCACCAAAAGAACACCATCCCCATGGTGAAGCATGGTAGTGGCAGTATTATGCTTTGGGGTTACTTTTCTTCAGCTGGAACTGGGGCTTTATTCAAGGTGCAGGGAATTGTGAACAGTTCCAAAAACTAGTCACTTTTGGCCCGAATCCTTCAGGCATCTGCTAGAAATCTGGAGATGAAGAGGAATTTCACCTTTCAAAACAACAATGACCCCAAGCATACATCCAAATCAACAAAAGAATGGCTTCACCAGAAGAAAATTAAAGTTTTGGAATGGGACAGCCAGAGCCCAGACCTAAATCCAATAGAAAATCTGTGGGGTGACCTGAAGAGGGCTGTGCACAAGAGATGCTCTCGCAATCTGACAGACTTGGAGTGGTTTTGCAAGGAAGAGTGAGCAAATATTGTCAAGTCAAGATGTGCCAAGCTGATAGACTCGTACCAAACAAGACTGTTGTAATTAAATCAAAAGGTACTTCAACAAAGTATTAGTTTAGGGGTGTGCACACTTATACAACCAGTTTATTGTACATTTTTGTTTTTTATATTTTTCCCCTAACAGATTTGTTTGTTTTTCAATTGAATTGTACAGGTTATAGGTCACATTAAAGGTGGGAAAAGTTTTGAAATTATGTATTATGGTCTCACTTTTATATCACAAAAACCTGGCATTTTAACAGGGCTGTGTACACTTTTTATATCCACTGTATGACATCACTTGAAATGTAATTTAGTGGCAAATCTGTTATCAGAACACCTTGCTACTATTGTATGCACACTATATAAGAAAGTTCCCTCTTGTTGTGCCTTTGTATCGCCATTATGTGGCTTGGCCCATAATGTCCCATGCTAAGAGGTTGAGAGGTATGTATGTGGAACATCATTTATATAATATAAGCAACATTGAATGATTGCTGGATGCAATATGATCTGTATTATAGTGTGTGTGTGTGTGTGTGTGTGTGTGTGTGTGTGTGTGTGTGTGTGTGTGTGTGTGTGTGTGTGTAAGGAACAAGGTAGTATTTCAAATAAGTAAAGGCATTGCAGTCAGTGGTCTCACAAGTGAAATCTAACATATCTAGAAGTATGCAGCTGGAGTATGTTTAGTTATACTATTTGTGAAGTTACTAATGTTCTTCTTTTTCTCTCACCCCACCCCTTCTCTTCTTTTATTTATTTAATAAATATATTTATTATTATCATTTGATATTATCATATTATTTGTTATTACCTCTTATGTTGGCCTTATGTATAATTTAATATTACTTTGTTGTTAAAAAACTTTCATTTACATTATTTATTGTTGTGTTCCTCATTATATTATTTTCATTTTTTTGCCATTACTCATTATTGTTTTCTCGTATTATTAACTAAATTTGTTTGGGTTATGTTTATTTTCCTTTATGTTTATATTTAATTTACCACAATGTGACAAGGTAGGCTGGTTCCCGGTGATCCACCTACTTTGGATCCCCCGGCCAAGGCACCGGGGCCCAGCACATCCAGGCCGCAGTGTGGTGGCACCCCCTCTGCTGCCCCTGCACTACCTACTCCACTGGGTAGCTCCACCCCACAGGCTGGGGGTGGTCCCCCTTCTGGGAGTGGAGGTGGAGGAGTGCTTTCATCACCCAAGACCAATTGCCAGGCATGGTGCATAGGCTTGTGCGCCAAACTGTTGATGCATGCCTACGCCGAATGGAGAGCATGCTGCCTGGCATCCATGGGACTGGGATTCCACAACACCCTCCCCAACCAAGATGTTCACCCCCTCTTGTGTCTCATACCAACCCTATCTGCTGTCTTGTCTGTCTGCAAAAGCTTCCTCACCTTCCCAAATTACCTTCCCCACATATACCTATGTCCCTTCCCCAACATTCCATTCTCTCCTTAAAAAAAGATGCACCTGTCCCAAAGAAAAAATTGCCCCATACATAGCTATCCATTTCTCACACCTGTCCACTGGACACACTTAATTTGGTCCAATTGGCTTGACAACTCACTTATGTTGTCGTCACCCCTCTCTCTCTGGTGGTGGCAGTCCAAATTCAGCTAAAAAAACTTTAAAATACACAGTTGTTGCCACTGAAGAAATTGATAGCTATAGATCTTTCATACACTCTTCCTGCACATACCTGACTTTCACTTTGTTTTCCCCCTGCTTGAACCCCATTTCACCATTGTCCTATCTCCCCAATTTTTCTTTTATTTACAGAATTTTTGCATGATGTTGCACTATACGCAGCATTGCTAAGCTATGATAAATGGTGGTATATTCATATATGCATTGAAAGCATAATAATCATGTTCAAAAAGTACACCCGCACTTTGTTTCTAACCCAGTACCATTTCATCTGAAGAACAGTGCATCAACCCGCCAAGCCACACACCCAGTTAATTAGCACAGCTGTTTTAAGCAAAACATAATAATTGTCATTTTCCAGTCATTAAGCGTGTTTACATGATACTGCACATCATGCCACATCACGCAAATCTGTTAAAAGATTAATGGAAAAATAGGAGTTTAACTGGGACTCTGGTAGAGAAAAACATCACTATAAAGCCAGACACATAATAATAGATGTAAGTGAGGTATGTAATAGCAGGTAACTGTGCAATTATATCTACAATATGTAAAAATACACCTGCTAGAACAGCAGCTCTGTAGCTCAATCTCTTAAATGCTTTGAAAATATTTATTTTTGGTGCAGATGGTTCTGGGCCCAAATACAGCTAGCTGTGTCTAGCATTTAAAAATACATGTTTGTGTACATCACCATTATAAATTCCGATATGTATGACTGTCTCATTGCCTATTTATCCACCAAAAGCAGTACAGATGGACTGTCTGCTTCTGTGTAATGGAAGTCAAAGGCCTACAGATAGGACCACATTTGAACCATTCCCATTACAATGCTAGAGAGTGCATAGAATGTCACATCATGCATTAGTATGAACTCCCAGTTGATTTTTATGTAATTCAAATGAGGCCCAATAATATCAGACTGCAGCCCACAATGATTTGCTAGTGATATTACAGACAACCACAGCTGGACAAGTA
Organism: Protopterus annectens; assembly: GCF_019279795.1. Classification (NCBI taxonomy): domain Eukaryota; kingdom Metazoa; phylum Chordata; order Ceratodontiformes; family Protopteridae; genus Protopterus; species Protopterus annectens. The sequence goes on from NC_056727.1 coordinate 949,785,906, forward strand.
ACATACGGGTCTATATTAGATCATCGAAATGATCTAATATCGAACCCAATATCGCGAACACTGAAAACAGTGAAGCTGCACAAAACTGAATTCTTTCCTAGGGAAAGAATTCAGTTGGCCGTTGTTGTGGCTTTGCTGTTTTCAGCAATGCAGTGGAAAGTTATGGGTTGGGTTAAGGTAACTGTGTGATTGTGCGGATGTTCGGGTTAAGGCGCAGGTCAGGTAAGTGTGCAATTGTGGCAGAATTTGGGGTTAGGGACGGGTTAAGTGATTTAGGATTAGGGCGTGGGTGAGTGTGCGATAGTGAGAATTTGGGGTTAGGGGTGGGTTAAGTGAGTTAGGGTTAGGGCGCGGGTGAGGTGAGTGTGCGATAGTGACGAACCTTAGGGTTAGGGTCTGGGTTAAGGTAAGTGGATACATAGAATTGTATGTGAAGTGTAGTGTAGGGTTAGATGTAACTTTTAAATGTATGTGTGTGGATTGTTGCTTTTTAGTGTGTGTGTTTCTCAGAACAGCAAATTTTTTCCCTGTGGAAAAAATTCACTGTTTTGAGGTTTCGATATTGTTAGGGTTCGGGTTTTGCAGTTCGATATTACGGCATTCGATAATGAGCCATTTCGATGATCTGATATAAACCCATGACATACATATATGGAGGTCGTGCTAGAAGCAAGGGATGCCAGCAAACACTTTCCAGATGACTACCATGACATAACACATGACATGGCAGTTATCCAACTGGCTGACATAATGGTTAATGTACCCCCTAACTTGTTCTAGGACACACCAAGTGTAAAAGGAAAAAACTTCAAAGACCAATGCACGTTAGGTTCAAGCAAGGCAACCTTTATTACTTGCAGCAAGGAGACAAAGCATGTAGGTACAAGGTTTGCCTAGTTCTTTGGTGATCAGTATGTTATTCTTATACAGTTCTCTTCATGTCACACAGAAAATGTTACTATTCTATTACTGACGTAGTTGGACACAGCTTTCTGTATGTTTCACAGAAAATGTTGCCAGACTTACTGCTGACATGGCCAGATTATTTGTCGTCTTGCAAAAACATTTTGAGAAAAACAACCTGGCCTTGGGGCTTATTTTAGCCCACCTTGAGAGAATTGTTAGAAGATAGACCCAGCTTTTCTTTTAGAAATAAGAGGTCCTTAAAAAGGCAACTCTGTTATAAATCCAGAAACAATAAAAGAATGATCCTATCTGATAGGCAGGGGACTTTTCCTTGCAGAAATTGTACAGCATGTGACTATTTATATAATAAATCTACATATAAACATCCTACACTAGGATTTATAATTGATATAGATTTTTATGCTGACTGCAGAACACAAAATTTGGTTTATTTCAGCTTCTGCACTGTCTGTCATGCCTTTTATATAGGCAAAACCAATAGGTGTCTAAAGGAACATATCCTTGAACACCTTAGAGATATAAGAAATAAAAAGACACAAGTGCTTTAGCAAAACATGTGGAAGAAGAAGATAGGAAACATATTTTTAATTTCATGGTTTTAGAAATAATAAATAAAAGTAAGAGGGGAGGTGATATAAGGAATAAGGTAGAGGAAGCAGAACAAAGATGGATTTTACTACTTCAGGCAGATAGGTCTCCTGGATTGAACAATGCTGTTTCCTTGAAGCCTTTTTTAAAATCCAGACCATTAAAACATTAAGTAATATGGATTATTACATAAAATGTGTTTGTTATATGTATATTTTATTTCATCTTATGCAGAATATAAGGCAAATTAATGTACTGATGTATGCAATTTTAATTAGTCTATGTCATAGTTCTATATGTGTTTTCATTGGTTGAACCATATTTTAAATACCAATGTTTTAACTGTTTTTATGAGTCTGAAGAAGCGATCAGCTGACTTAGATCGCTTACTCTTGTTTAATAAAGTGGTGTGAAACTGCAAGTGAACCGTTTCCTACCTTGACTACTACATCTCAGTTACAACTTTTGGTTTTATAAAGGGCACTACTGTGAAGCTGCAAGTGATTTATTTCCTGACGTGGATTATTCCATTTTTATCTTCAGCTGTGGTCTAACCATTGGTCTTTTCATTTTTTTTTTTTTAATTATAGACAGTTGATTGTAAAGAACAGAATCATGTTTCACTTCCTCAATTGTTCTATGCATCAATTCAAAAAATGAATCATAGTTTGTATTGCAATAAAATCCAGTATTATCAGGTTTAGTGTAGCATCTATAAGGAACAGTCACATTGCAATTGCTCCAACCCACCTTGACTGTATCATTTTTATAAAAACACACAGTTCCCTTCTGTCGAACAGACAAGTGCAATGCTACTCTATCTTGTGATGTGACATTTGATGTATCATAAATTAGGTTTTCTCAGGTCTTGTTGGCTCCTAGGGGAACTGAAGTTAACAGTAATCCCCCATATGCTGTTGGTAAAGCTGTGCAAATCCAGCAATTAGAAACATTAAAAGTTTCAGCATACACATATTTGATTGCCTGGTAAGTGTTAAAGTTTGGGTGCCACTCTGCATGCTTGTTCAGTTCAATTCGTGTGGCTGAGAAAAGGAATGGCCACAACAAAAAGATTATTGTCACTAGTACAGTCAACAGGATGGTTATGCAATACTTCTGTGGAAACGGTTGTTCTGCATTTCTATTTTCTCCGACTCTTCCAAGTAGGTGTATTTGAATCTTAGTGGATTCCATCATCTTTACTTTGGACACATGCTCTTACTCTCTGCCCTAATAGGACCTTCAACACTGATGGTTTCTTCACTGGGGTTGAGACGGATCGATCCTATTGATCTGACTCCCCTTTGTAGCCAGACTTTGTGCTGAGGGCCCCGATGGAGAGGTAAGATTTTTGTCCAACTCAAAGTTCTTAACCAGTTTGCAATGCGTTAGGTGTATCCACGAAGCTCGTTCTGCTATCTTGACTGCAGTGGATGTCAAAAGAAGCACCTGGTAGGGACCTTCCCACCTTGGTGAAGTCCAATTCTTTCGCTTAACTATCTTGATCCACACCCAGTCTCCCGGCGTTACTGACACTTCTGATGTTTCAGTTTGTCTTCTATCTGGAACAGAATTTAACTGCAACAGGTGTTTAGAGCTCAACAACTTTTTCATATATTCAGCTAGTGTAAAATCAGCTTCCTGGTCTGATGACATGAGAAGTTTCCACTGGGGTGTATAATAAGCCCTTCCAAATAATTTTTCAAAAGGAGTCAATCCTTTTGCTGTAGGGACAGTTCTCATGCTCAACAGTGCCAGGGGTAAACAGTACAACCAAGTTTTTCCTGTCTCAGCTATTAACTTTCTCAGTTTGTTTTTAAGTATACTATTATGCCTTTCAACTAACCCTGCAGATTGCGGATGGTATGCACAATGATTTTTTAAAGAAATACCAAAATGTTTACTCAACTGATGTATGGTTTGATTTACAAAGTGTGTACCATTGTCACTGTAGATTCTTTCCGGAATACCAAATCTAGGAATGATTTCCTTGACAAGTACTTTTGCCACTGTAGCTGCATCTGGATTTTTGGTTGGAAAGGCTTCCACCCACCTGGAAAACATATCTATAATGACAAGGCAATACTTCTTATTTTCACATTTGTTCAATTCTATGAAATCCATACAAATAGTGTGAAACGGATATGGTGGTATGGGGTAACTCCCTTGCTTGGGCTTTATCGCCCCCTGTGCATGATGTTTCTTACAAATCTGACACATTAAACAAAATTTTTTAGAGTAGTTTGTAAATCCGTACATTGTGAACACCTGGTTCACCAGCTGTACCATCCCCCCTGTTGAGACATGGCACCGCCCATGGCTCAACAATGCTGCATAGCAAAACAAATTAGAGGGTAGTATCGGTTTTCCCTATCTAGAGATGTACAGCCCCTTTTTGAGGATTGCGCCTCGTTTTATCCATTGCTGTTTTTCAGCTTGCGTAGTGAGTGTCTGCACTGTTTTTAACATATCTAGATCTAAAGTTTCAGAGGGTTTAATTCCTCATTTAAAAGAAATACTTCTGTGGCTGCTTGTTTTGCAGCTATATCAGCTCTTGCATTACCTTTTGAAATTCTATCTTGTTGCTTGGTGTGAGCTGTGCATTTACATATTGCTACTTTCTGAGGAAACTAAATAGATTCTAAAAGATCTAAAATAAACTGCGCATGATTTATAGGTTTACCAGTAGATGTTATCATTCCCCGATTTTTCCACTGTTGCGCAAAAATATGTACAGTAGAAAAAGCGTACTGGCTATCAGTAAAAATGTTTACACATTTACCCTTTGCTAAGGTACATGCCCGTGTCAGGGCAATCAATTCTGCTGCCTGTGCAGATAAGTTGTGTGATAAAGGTTTTGCTTCTATAATCCCAGTATCAGAGACTACTGCATATCCTACTAGGTTCTGTCCTGCAGGACCCCTTTTGCACGAACTATCCACGTAATATGTCACCTCGGCATCATCCAAGGGGACATCTGTGAAATGTTTTCTAGGTAGTGTCTTTTGCTCAATTACCTGCAAGCAGCTGTGCAGTGTGCCATCTGCAGGGGTCGGGAGCAGAGTAGAAGGGTTTAAAGTCGTGCATCATTTAATTGTCATATGAGGTTGGCTCAACAATATAGTCATACAGGAAAGATGCCTAGCAGGGGAAAGGTATGCCACCTTTTCTTGTAGTAAAATAATCGCGACTGCATGAGGTACTCTCAAAGTGAGAGGGTGGAATAAGACTACTGAGGCTGAAGCCTGTACTGCCATTGCAGCTGCAACTACTGCTTGTATACAGTGAGGTAAGGACCGTGCCACTGGGTCTAGTTGTGATGAGTAGTAAGCAATGGGGCATTGCTTATCCCCATGCTGTTGTGTTAACACTGATGTCATGTAACCCTGCCTACAATCTACAGTTTGGAAAAAACGTTTATAGTAGTTTGGCAATCCCAGAACTAATGAGGACGCTATTAACTGCTTTAATTTACAGAAGGCAGATTCTGCCTATGGTGTCCATTTTAACAAATCCTGTGCTGCCATAGGCTTTTTATATATAAGGTCAGTCAGAGGTGCAGATTCCAAGGCATAGTTTGGAATCCAGCTACGGCAAAAATTAGTTGTACCCAGGAAGGACATCATTTCCTTCTTGGTAGTGGGTTTTGGTGCTTGCAAAATTGCTATTTTTCTGTCCTCATCTAATGTTCTACCTTCCTTGGATATTACATATCCTAGGTATTTTAACTGTTTTTTCCAAAGCTGCAGTTTACTTTTATTTACCTTATGTCCTTCAGCGGCTAAAAATCGTAGAAGTGCTATGGTGTCTTCTTTACAATCCTGCTGCGTGGGGGCTGCCAGCAAAATGTCATCAACATAAAGTAAAATTTGACTGCCTTTTGGTGGGGTGAACCCTGCCAAGTTGCTTGCCATTTCTTGTGAGAATATCGTTGGACTTTCACAATATCCCTGTGGCAGTCACGTATATGTATACCTTTTCCCCTGAAATGTAAATGCAAACCAATACTGGCTGTCAGGGTGTATCGATATCGAAAAGAATGCGTTGCTGATGTCTACCACAGAAAAATACTTCTGTTAAGGTTTCAAATCATTCAACAGGGTGTGTGGGTCTGGCACCGTGGGTGCCCTTGATATTACTGCATCATTTACAGCTTGCAAGTCCTGGACCATACGCCATTCTCCGTTGGCCTTTTTGACTGGAAATAAGGGTGTGTTACATGGTGAATCGGGAGATTCTACTAGTATCCCTCCTTTAAGTAAGGCTGCTATAATTGGCTTTATCCCTGCCTCTGCATCTTTTCTTAAGGGATACTGTCTTTTTTGTGGTCCGAATGCTGACTTTGGCGTGATAGTAACTGGTTCTGCTGTACGAATGAGTCCTACATCTGACTTCTCTGTTGACCAGAGAGTCTCTGGTATGTCTCGTAAGGCATTCTCTTCCTCCTTTAATAGGAGTGTCAATCAGCTGTCCTCGCTAGACTGCAAGTGCACAGCTGGGTTGGTCTGAGTTACCCAATTCAACTTTTGTGCTTGTATTCCTTGTTCTGACAGTTCTAGTTCTGTCTGTTTCTCCCATCTCGTAACTTTTTCTCCTAGGTCTGCCCATTCTATGTTTTTGTTTTTGGTTAAGCTAACATGTGGTAATCGATTAGATTTATAAAGTGCAAAGAACTCCTGGGGCAATGAACAGCTGGCTACACTGTTCCCTTCTGTGTCCCAGTACAGGTTACGCAATATCAGTCTGTTTGCATGATTCTTAAAAAATTCTTGCTCATATTCTATATCAGGTCCTGGAGTGTTGCAATAATACAGGGTACAGTGCAATAGGTGTTGCTTATCAATATCAAGGGAGGGGAACTTGCTGATGGCTAGGTTCATTAACTCTTTGGTCACAGTCCCTGGACCAGTTGAAACCAAGTCCTGGCTGTACCAATAAAACATTTCACCCTCCGATTGCACTACAAAGGTGTTATTTTGTCGCTGTGCTTCCATACCTTGCATGGTTGGGACTACTGCTATACCAAATAGCTGCATGAGATCTCTGCCCAAGAGGTTTACTGGGCATTTTGCAGAAACTACAATTTTGCTTCTTTGTGTCAATCCTGAAACTGGATCAGTTATAGCAATATTATGGGAGAGAGGCTCCCGATACAGCTGTCCATTAGCTGCTTTAACCAGTATATAATCAGGTGACTCTGTGTTTTCTGGTAGTTTGGAGGGGTGTATCAGGGTTCGTGATGCCCCCGAGTCACACAAAAATTTGACCTCCCTCCCTTCTACCAAGAGTGTAACTTCTGGTTTCGTGTCTGCCAAATAGAGCACTAAGCTCAATAAAGCTAGGTCTAATATCTCATTTTCTTCATAGTCACTAACTTCCTGCACTTCCTCTACTCCCTCTATCACATTCTCATTTGTCCTTTCTTCGCTAGCCCCTTCTAGTGATTCCAGACTACCATATAGTCAGTCCTCACCCTCCTTGTCTTTCGTTGTTGCCTTCTTGTTTTTCTTGCAATCCCTTGCCAAATGTCCTTTTTTACCGCATTTGAAGCATTCTCCCCTTTTTTTACGCCCTTCAAAGTCCTCTGATCGCTGATCAGATTGTTTGTTTCCCTATGCATTTTTCTTGCCTTTTTTCCCAGACTGTACTACATAAACTTCTGCTCCATCTTCTACAGAAAATACTTGAGCTTTTTTTTTCTTTTTGCTATTAAAATGCCTTTCGGCATGCCTAGCATATTCAAGTAATGATTGTAACCTGCTTGTACGATGGTCTACCATGTGTTTTGTAATAAAACTGCTTATAGTCGTGCTACTGACTTTTAAAAATGCATTCTTTAACTGCTGTTCATATGGGGAGTCTTATGTTTGATCTTCAGGAACCTGCATTCCACAGTGGTTATTAAAAGATTCTAACAATCTGACATAATACCGGTCAATAGTTTCGCCTTCTTGTTGGATGCATTGATTAATGCAAGTCCAGTCTGCCCTAGGTTTCCATTTTTCAGAGATGCGGTCTGTAAGACATTTCACTCTGGTGTCTAATTCTGCACCGCTATGTGGGAGGGGTCTTTGTGCAGCGTCACGGGGATTCCAGTTCCCACTAATCATGTACCAATCTGGCCCTACAGTTTGTCTAACTACTTTTTCTATTTCTTCTCCATTTAAGTTATAACTCAACCTCATTCCTTGTAAATCTTCTGAGAATTTTCTAAAATTAACTTTTGGATGGGGGATTCCCTCAGTGGCTTTCCGGATATCTTCCGGAGTCCAAGGTCTATACACAAAGATAGTTGGGTCCTGATTGTCTTGACCTGCCTGAGGATTAGGTACTTCTATAAGCGGGCATATTTCTTCTTCTTCACCTATAGATTGTGAATTCTTTACTATTTTCCATAACTCAATACCTTCTTCTGGATTACCTGCCTTTGTTCGGGACCTGGTCCCGATAGGATCCCTAATTTTAGTCAGTTTTAATTTCACAATATCTCTATCCGTAGGATATAGTAGGGGTGGTCTAACTTGTTCACTTGCTTCATATTTTGGTAAGGGAGGTGGAGGTGCTGATGCTATTACTAAGTTATTATCCTCCCTATCTAAAAACATTGCTTTAGAATCTTTGCTTTTTTGTTCCCTACGGTTTACTTCCTCCAGCCACCTGTGTGCCTGAGGAATTCCTAATCGACGTTGCTTTTTTACTCGACCCTTGGAATTGTTTTTGAGCTGTTTGATAAGTTTGATAAGTGAGGATTTCTCTAATTTTCCATCGAATTCGTATTTATTAACCCATTTTGAATAATGTCTAACATTGTCGGCGCGCTGTGACTGCATATATTTTGCGTCTTCTGTTAACGGCAGATTCTGGGGTCTTTTCACGCAATTATTACCCATTTTGTTTTATCCTTTTGATCGTTACGTAACTTCTCTTCATTTTTTAACGTGGTACCACAGATTTTGTTATAGTCTCTTCAGAATGATTGCCTACTTATTCTGTTTCTCCTGATCTATGACAAGACAGTAATCTTTTTTGTCCTTGACTTACAAGAAAAATACAGTCTGACAAAAACAATTCACATCTAGTCCCTGATCTAAAACAGAAAACAGAAAAAAGTAGATTCGCCTTACCTGAGCCTACGTGATTGATCACTGATTCATGGAGACCCGTCCTTCAGTCACAGATCAGAAAGTGGCTGGCCTCTTTTGAATGACAATTCAGTCGGAGGACTTTCCATATAAGAAGAACCGATTTGGTTTCTTCCCCATACGGTTTCAACCACCTGGCCGTCTGATCCGAGGTGAAGAGAGGGCTCCGGCTCAAAGGACCAATCTGTAAAAGGAAAAAACTTCAAAGACCAATGTACGTTAGGTTCAAGCAAGGCAACCTTTATTACTTGCAGCAAGGAGACAAAGCATGTAGGTACAAAGTTTGTCTAGTTCTTTGGTGATCAGTATGTTATTCTTATACAGTTCTCTTCACGTCACACAGAAAATGTTACTATTCTATTACTGACGTAGTTGGACACAGCTTTCTGTATGTTTCACAGAAAATGTTGCCAGGCTTACTGCTGACATGGCCAGATTATTTGTTGTCTTGCAAAAACATTTTGAGAAAAACAACCTGACCTTGGGGCTTATTTTAGCCCACCTTATCATTTCAATTCTTCAGCTGTACAGTTCTAATACGTTACATTTTGTCTACATTCAAGGTACATTTCTAGCTTTGGTACAAGTAATGCTGACTATGGTTTATACTTTCAAGCATCTATTGTTCTCTTTATCAAAGCTTCTAGCAGCTGCATATTTTTTCATAGCATAAGCAGAAATGAAATGCTTCTTTGTTAGGTTTCATGACATTAGCAAAAATGAAATGCTTCTTATTATTTTCATGACATTAGCAGAAATTAAATGTCTCTTGTTAAGTTTCTAATAGCTGTGCAGATTCATGCAGTGTAAACAGAATAAATGTATTAACCCTTTAGAACTTAATGCTTATGCAATAAGCATGCATATCAATATTATATATTTTTCTAACACCAAGTATGTTGTCTTTTACTCAATGATACCTTTGGCTAACATACTTACCTTAAACACATACCTTAATTTTCAGTGGGATGGGTTCCTGGCTCTGGCTGTACACAAAGGCTGCCGCAGGTCCCACAGTTACACTCAAGTGTTGTTGTCCTGCACATTCTGCAGCCTCTCTGACTATGCCTATTGGCTGCAGCAGCAGCCTCAGCCTGTAGCACACACATCTGTATGTAAAACGTAGCTGCTACAAACATTCTCTCTGTGCTGATGTAGTATCTCTACCCCATTAATTTCCACCCCAACATATGAGAAAGGGGATGGAATCTACACTGAGGCCTTACATCTTGTTGAGTATTTGCATGGGATTGGCTGATTATACTGCAAATCAGTTGTGTAGGCTGCATGTAGCATTTCTGAACCACAGATTGGTTCAGAGGCAATCACCTGCTAATGAGAACCATCTTAAAAAGGCAAACTTCTAGCTAGGGTAACCATCATGTATGAGAGTTAGTTTGTATGGTTAACTCATTGACACAGTCCTTATATAGCTGTATCTTTCAACAGAGGACTATTTTACTCCATCAGGTATGTAACCATTTTGTTTCCAACATGATGCATATACTTGAATATGCTTAGGGGGAATGAGGATTACATCAGTAAGCTTTTCCTAGAACTGTACTGATGACATGCCATTGATCTCCAGCTGTGTAACACTTTAAGTGGATGTAGATAGCGTACAGCAAGTGTATAATGCTGTGTGTTAACTAGGTACACAGGTCTCCTGGATACTTCCTTTGATAGCAGTTGTAATAGGGCACTTCTATTTGGTTGGCACTGTTGTTTTTACATATTATATGGGGGGGGGGTCCTGCTATGGGGCACATTACAATGGACTCCTGTGTTGGTTGTGTGTTTATACGTGAGTATATGTCATGGCACAAACAGGAGTAGGTCACTATTGCTACTATCCTAGTTGCTTCCACACCCTTTGTATGTTTGGCACACTGTTGAATATGAGATGTGTAATCAAGCAGTGAATATTGATAGCCTTCCTTTATTGTTGTATCTCTACACACTATACTCCCATATATGTGATCCTGCCATGTTCTCATTTATTTGTATTGCAGGAGGGGTCTATATTAAATCATTGAACGCTTAGAAAAGCGAACAATGATTTATCGACCCCATGTAAGCAAAAGCTTACAAACTTGAACGTTTAGAACAGCAATTTTTTTCCAAGGGAAAAAAAAATCGCTGTTACAAAAAAAAAAAAAAAAAAAAAAACACTTAAAACATAACATAAAGTGGGAGGCTTTGCCCCCCACAACCCCCCCCCTACTTAAATATACCAATTCCGAGATCACACTACAGTGACAAAAATGGCAAAGTAATGGACGCGGCCAAGCGATTTCTTTCCCAGGAAAAGAATTTGCTTATATGCCGCTTCGTCATTTTGCCTTTTTGTCTTTTCAAGTTCGACCAAGACGCATTTGAAAGAATGCGTCTTTGGTCATCTAATAGGAACCCTTGTAAGAGATATCATGCATGCACAATGAAAAACACCATTTACTGAGGCAGAAAATGACATCATCATTGAGGCTATGCGCCAACACTACCAAGTTATGCTGTCCAGAGGGAGGGCAAATAGGCAAGAGCATGCAGACTTGTGGGAAGAACTTGTCCATAACATTAATGCCATGAGACACCAGAATGGCACATATGAGTTGGTGAGACACTGTCCCATGGATATGATAGATGCTGAATGGAGATGTGCAGCTGATGTGGCCAGGGATCGTCAAGTCACTGGTGGTGGGTCTGCAGCAGAACAACCTCTCTCAGCCGCAGAAGAATTCCTGGTAAACCTTTCAACACAGGACAGTTCCCAGGCATCTATCAATGTTGTGGACATGGGTGCCACACATTCCTCTCAAGAGGGGTGCCCAGGTATGCTTAGTTAGATCAGCAATGGAATACTGTTGCAATCAACATGTCAAGGTGTATATAGTTTTATGTGGCTGCCAGGTGTTTTATTGTGGGTGGAAAGAGGTTGGCTGTAGTTTTAAGCTCATGTAGAGATTGTGACCCACATACCTGTTAACATAGCAGCTACTATAAATGTGAGATATTTAGACATATTACCCCTGTTATACTGTAACATGCAGAGCTGTTGACATTACCTCTCCCTCAATTTTTTTCAGGACCATCAGGAATCGGAAGAGGCTGTGCTCCTGCTGCTGGTAAGCAGAAAACTGTTATGTCAGAGATGTAGATGTATTTTAATGTCTTAGCTAAAATGTTATCCCAGGCATGCTGGCTGGATTGATGTAGTGTTTGCGTGATTGCCAAATGGTCAGATATTTTCTAAATGTCCACAGTTTAGAGTCATACCTCTGTCTTGTAGGTCTGACCATAGTGATTGACTTGTCAGTATTGTCAGGACATTACAGATTGCCATAACTGTCAACTGTGCAGAGTTTTGCAGAATGTCAGCAGTGTACACAATATATGTTTTGCACATGAGATTCTTGTTTAATGAAGAATTATTTCCACATAATTACAGATTAGGGTTGGAAAATATTGTCCTCATGTCCTACTATGTGAGGTTGGGGTTATACAAGTCTGTAATAGTGACAGCTGTGTATACAGCTTATAATATATTGCACCATAGTACTGCAGAGCATAGAAGTGCAGGTATTAATGTATTGCTTTCTCCTTTTTATCACAGGTGACAGGGGAGGTTGGTCCTTGTCCCCCTCACAACCTGATGCTAGTATCTCCCCAGAATCTGATGATGATGGTGGACAAATTGAGGCACAGCTGAGGGTTGCAGAGGCTGAATCAGACACAGAGTTTGGTGTGCCTCATTCACTCTCATTATCACTGAACACAGCCAGTATGCCTACACATACCCAATCCCCTGAGACCACAGATATTGGACAGTCGGAGGGTGGGGACACTGAACAGAGAAGTGTGGCTACTGTGGCTTCAATGACTGTCGACTCTGGCCATAGCCAAACAGTTGGCGAGGTTCCACACAGGCAGATTGATAGGGGTGCTCATAGGAGGCCTGCTATCCCTCCACCACCTGTCACAGAAGTCTCATCACGTGTCACGCGGCATATGTTTAGGGCCATCATGGAAGCACAGGCACATTCAGAAAGGAACTCCCGACTAATGCTCAGGGTTATGGATGTAGCACAGTCTGACATCTGTGACTGCCTCCACCATGTTGCTTATACCCTGGAATGGTTGACTAACAGAATGGAAAGAGGTAGGTCTGAGAGAGATTGCACACTGTCTGTCTTGGAATGCATGCTGTCTGTGATGGAATGTGTCAATGGAGTTGAGCATCGGCATTGTGGGCATAGGTCAGCAACTACATCTGCTCAGAGTCAATGTGGCCATGCACAATCACGATCCATTAGTGCCAGTACATCCAGTGCTTCAGAGGGGAGTGTGCTGTCCACACTGAGATGTACCAGGCCCTCAGGCAGTAGCACAGCGTCTGACCTTGGTCATGGAGGTGACAGTGCCACTCCTGGCAGAGCCAGTTTTCATGCTGAGGTGAAGATGATTAACTGTCAGCTCTACCATGCACAGCTCACAGCTGTCCAACATACAGACATGTAGGGCTAGCACTGAGCTTGGCTGTGTTCATGCAGACACTCACACACCACTGTCACATTAAGGGCATCTACAGACATACACACAGCATTTCCATGGTCCATATTGCCTGCTTCCCTTCCTGACACACACACACACACACACACACACACACACACACACACACACACACACACACACACACACAGACACACACACGCACACACGCACACACACACACACACACACACACACACACACACACACACACACACACACACACACACACTTGCCAACCTATTGTGTCAGCCTAGGCCTCCTGCACCCCCACACAACACCCTGTGCAATTTATGATAATTGTGCCACATCCCTATCATCTTTCTCATGGATGCAGGAAAATAAAGCTATGTGTCTGATACACAGGGTGACTGTCTACACTAATATGAATTAGTTTCATCCATTGTTGTTGTAAACATGCTACTTGCAACTGGTCATTTACACATATTGTACTTTGCCATTTAGAATGTGTATAGCATTATTTGTGTACATTATGATGGAAGCTGTTCTAAGGGCTGTGGAGTTTCATGATGAAATGGGTCTCATGGAAATGTTTACGTTTCACTTTCAGGATTGTGTTAGAGACACTGATGGGTACACATCTACAATCATCCATCAACGTCAGAGCACAGGACTGAATGTCAGTACATGAGAGAAATGTCGTCAGAAAGGTAATACAGTATAGGTTCATGGTTCTATAGGTTCATAGGTGTTTACTAGGCTAATGAACACAAGGGCTTTGTTAAGCCCAGCCATGCATCTAAATCTCTGACAAGGTCTGATACCCTTGATAAGTGTAAGCAGGGTTTTGGGAGATTAAACACTTACAAGTAACGGCCTGGGAGATGAAGCATCTACAGTTTCCCTGTGTCCATTAGAGACATAGGTCCCAAACCAGGGATGCTTGTCCTGTTCCCCATCCAGCTGTGTAACTTGCACTTGATTTGCATTTGGGAGGAACTCTGCTTCAAATGGTTGGGACGTCTGTTCCATATAGGGTGTAGTCTCTGGGATAAATACCTGTCTCTCCAGCATGTTCTATTTATACCAAAGGCTAGGTGTAGGTCTGTAGAATGGGTAATTCTGGTGATAGTTGTTTTGTGGATATGCAGGTGGTCCACAGTGGAGTCTGACAATGACCTGTATGGCAGGCATACATCTCCCCCTCCAAAGGCTGTAGAACACAGAATACAGGGATAGGACCTTGGCACAGTCTGCAAAGGACATTTTATGTACACCTTGCTTTGGTTTAGTGACTAACCTGTGTGGGTATTCCAATTGGATATACCTGGCTAGGTACATACCAAAGGTGACATTGCAGTCAATGATAGGTCTGATGAATGCAGAATACACTGGAACAATGAGTTCCTTGGACTTACATACCATATCTTTGTTAATAAGTTGGGCAACATGGAATGATTTCCCCAATACTGTAGACAGTTGACAGTCAGAGGCTAGATCACTATCTGTGTGTGTCCCTAAAACCCTGACTACTGGGTCAACTACTAGAGGTGTGTTGTCAATATGATAGTTACCAGGGTAGATGATTTCCCAAACCATAGTATTGTACATTTCTTGGCATTTAGTGTTACTGCATGGCACTGACACCAGTTGTATGTCTGTGTCAGCCCCTCCTGCAGAATATTTGTGTCAATGTGGGATTCAATGACAGCTCCTAATTTGCAATCATCTGCAAATTTACTCATCCAGAGGCCACTGACAGTAGCATTGACTTCAGACAAGTAAATGCCTAAGAGGAGTGCTCCGAGGAATGATTCATGAGGGAGTCCACTTGTAACTGGCCTGTTTGTAGAGGTGGACTTTCCTATGCTAACTTCTTGGATCCTGTCTGTGAGCCACTTGGCTATCCTCTGGCTGACATACTAGTTTGTACCTAACCCCTTGGGTTTGTCAGCAATGTCTGCTGGAGGTATAGTGTCACATGCCTTGTCAGGCAATAGTAGGCATTGTGAACCATTTTTCCCTCATCCATTGCTTTGATTACCTTCTCCAATAGGTCCACCAGGTTGGGTAGGCATGATCTCCCCTTAACAAAACCAAACTGGGTTTGGTCCAATGTCTGGAGGTGTACTACATCTCTACTGATCATTTCCATGATAATTCTTTTCATGGCTTTATATATCAGACTAGTGAGACTTCTGGGTCTGTACTCCCCAGGGTCTGGAGATGTCCCACCTTTGTGCAGAGGGATGATTGCTGCTCTTCTCCATTCATGAGACATGAAGCCTGTTTGGTGGCTACTCTGAAATAGTAATTCCAGAGGCCATGAAAGGTCATTTTTCATGATATTTAGAAGGCATGCTAGGATGTTGTCTGGGCCCATCGATGCATTGTACTTGTTCTTAGAGAGAGTATTAAGGACCTTTTCCCTCATGATAGTAGGGTTACTTAGATTTGATGGTATTTCCTGAGGGAAGGTTGAGAGAGGGGCAAAGTTGGGACTCAATTTATCAGCCAGGAGCTTTGCTGCACCACCTACATTTTGCCATGAGTTTCTTACTTCTGTTATGCAACGTATTGATTCTGTGATTCCAACAGTGTGGTTTGATTTTCAGTTAGTTCTGTACTTCTTCCTGCTGGGTATGGCTGCCTCTATGTACCTATTAACATGCTCATACAGGATTTCTGTGAACATTGCTGCATAGGCCACAGTATTCTCAGTGTCTATGAGTGCTTGAAATTTGGTCAGTTTATCACCTAATAGCTGGAGGTTAGCCTTAGAGAGTTCCTGAATATTCCATGTCAAGCTGGGGGTCCATGTCTCATTTTTACTTCAAGGGAGACCAATTTGTGTTTGGACCTTACCAGGGAAGACATTACAGTATGGGGTTGTGCATGACTCACCCATATTGTTGAGGACCAGATCCAGTATGGTTGCACCCCTGTTTGGTGTATTGGCTATCTAGTCCATGGAGTTTGTGTTTACAAAAGCCAGGAATCTCTGTGCCAGTATGTTTGTTGTCATATAGGATTCCCAGGTAAGAGTGGGATAATGGAAGTCACCCATGAATATGGTATTTGGTTGGATGGTTAGTGTTTCTAATAAGTTTACATACATGGTATGAGTGTCCTGGGTCATAGAGGGGGCCTATAGCGTGCATGGATGTATAACTGGATTTTGCCTATTGTGAATTAAACATGGAACAGCTCAAGTGCATTGTCCTGTTTGACCAGCCTTGAAGTATCTTTAGTTTTGATGTATATAGAGACACCTCCACCTTTAGCTCTTGCCTGTGAATTAGCTGATCTAAATGTGTCGAAAGCATATTAACCTTGCACTATTGGTGTGCTCTTTGCATCTTTAAGTCATGTGTCAGTGACCACATAGACATCTTCCGAGAGCTCAAATAAGTATCTCTAAGTATAATCTAGGGAGGCATGTCGCAGATCATGTACTCCCACATGGACTATGACTGAGTCATATCATAGAAAGTTACTAGGCTAATGGCCCTAGGGCCCTTACAAGCCTAGTCAAGTTCTACACTTATTTCCACAATCAGCAACAATTGCCCTGGTCCAAGAAGAACACAGGTGGATCCTCAGTGTGAATTTATGGTTACACATCCAATTGTCCACATTGCATTTGAAGAAGACCAATGAGGTGCTCTGTTTAACATGAAGTGTGAGTCCATTCTAAAGGTGTGGTAACCTCTGGGAGACAAATCTGATCCTACAGCATGCTGCAATACTGTCACTTACCAGGCCTAGGTCTATAAAGTGAAGTAACCCGTGTACCATTTGATTTGCGGATATGCAGCATGTCAAAGCATGGTCAAAGACTGTCTCATATGCAAGGCATAGATCGCCTATGAGTAGTCTGTATGAAACAGACTGAAGTGACAGTGATCTCAGATGATCCACATAGGACAGAGGCTGAAGACCTTGAATTATCCTTGTGAGGAATCTTTGTGGTCTCTTCAATTGCTGCAGGTGCTTGGAAAGGTGCATACCAAAAGCAGTGTTGTACTCCATTATTGGCCCGATGAGGGGAGAGTACAGAGAGGTTATATCCTTTTTCATTTTCTGCATGCAGTGGCCTTACTTATGAGATAAGCAATACAGAATGCTCTGTTTACCACTGCTGATCAAAGATAAGGTTTACTGTCAACCTGTGAGCCCAGGTCTTGCACCAGTGAGTGTATACTTAGTGTTTTGTTATTGATGTGGTATTTAGCAGGAGCATTGCATGTACCGAGAGGCATGATAATACATTTTTTTGGCATTGAGGTTAAGGCCATGGCTTTGACATCAATCATTTTTTGTAAGACCCTCTCGTAGGATATTAACATCGTCTGTAGATTCTATGACTGCTCTCAGTTTGCAGTCATCAGCAAACTTTTTCAGCCAAAGATCCTTTAGTTTTAGCTTGTACATTGGAGAACTAGGTTCCAACCAGTGGAGGTGCCAGGACAAATCCCTGTGGAACACCACTGGTTACAGGTCTGCTGTTGGTAGTGAGTTCTCCTATTTTGACTATATGAGTTCTATCAGTGAGCCAGTTAGTGATCCCTCTAATGATATAAGGGTTCATACCTCCCTGGGTGAGTTGTCAATGATGCCGGAGTGGGGGATAGTGTCAAATGCCTTGGCTAAGTCTAGGTAGGCTGTACACACACATTTCCCCTTGTACAGGGCCTTGGTGATTCTCTTGAAGAAGTCCACAATGTTTCACAGGCATTATCTCCCTCTGACAAATTCAAACTGAGCAGGGGCAAGTGTTTGGAGTTTACATATATCTGTTAAGGTCCATGATGATTCGCTCCATGGCCTTGCAGATAAGGCTAGACAGGCTAATAGGTCCCTGTGTTAGTGGAAGTATCACCTTTGCGCAGGTGAATAATGGTGGCCATCTGCCATTCATCTGGTATGAAGCCTGTGCTTAGACTATGGTTGAAAACAGTACCCAATGCTGTTGCTAATTCTTGTTGGAGCAGATGAAGGATGCAGCCTGGGATGTTAAGGGGTTCCATAGATGCTGTGTTTTTGGCCTTAGAGAGGGCATTTACAACTTGCTCTTTACAGATACAAGGTAGGGAACAGGTGGTAGGGATGTCATGGGGTACATGTGGCAGGAACAGGGGAGTGAAGTTTTCACAGAATCCTGTCAGCTAACAGGCTAGCTATGTCCACAGGCTCAGTATATGTGGTATCATTAACTATCAGTTTTGCACAACTATGGGCATGTCCTTTTAGGCAACAGATGTAACTAAAAAATGCCTTATGGTTATCCTTAGTTGAGGAATAAAATTTGAGCTCAAAGTTTGCCTTTGAGGACCTCACAAGAAGTCGTATTGTCCTGTTTAAGCTGAGCAGGGAGTGTTCCCAGGTGATGGCTCCCTCCCTCTTACTCCTAGACAGCAATTTATTTCTCTTATTGTAAAGCTTGTTAATGGCAGTTGTCCACCACTCAGGTTTGCTCCTCCTTGTGGAGCTTGTTTTGGTGCTATCAGATACGGTCAAGTCAACGCAGTTAAACAGCTGTTTGTATAAAGCATTGGTGTAGAACTCACCATAGTTGCCTGTTCCATCTGAGAGGGGGAGGTGCAGTGCAGCATGTGTATCATCCCATAAAACGTAATAAGGAGCTTTGGAGAAGTGTTTTAGTTTCTTGCTGTTGGGGGGATGTGATAGTTACTTTGAATGATATTGATTTGTGGTCAGATATCACTAGGGATGACCTCACGGTAGTGATGCTTGTGGGGGTGTCAACCAGCAGATCCAGTGTCTTGGAGTTACCAAAGTTGAGGAACCATTAGGAAAATGACTTACAACAAGAGTAATTTACCTAGGTGGTCAATGGATGGTTAGTTAAAGTCACCCAAAGACAGGGTGTTCGGATGTATCTTGGTAGACTCAAGTAGATCCAAATATAAACCACAAAACCAGAAAGGAGAAATCCACAAATCACAAAACCAAATCCAATAAATTCGTGGATTTGGTTTTGTGATTTGTGGATTTCTCCTTTCTGGTTTTGTGGTTTATAGTTGCTAAGTAGATCCAAATAGGCAGAGTGGTTATCCTGATTCACAGACAGGGTCCTGTAGCTGGCAGTGACTTGAATAGGTGTCTTACCAACAGTTAATTGCACCTGATGTATCTCCAGAGAATCCTACTGTCTAACGAATTTGGCATTGTATTTATATGTAATGAATATCAATACACCACCTCATATAGTTTTCACACCTTCAGTTTGTGGTCTGAACATGTGGAAGGAGGTGTAGCCAGATATGGTTGGTGTGCTCTCTACAGCTGTGAACCAGGTCTCCTTGACTGCACAAGTGTGTAAGTCTTCCAAGGTGAGGACTCCTTCCAGTGAGTGCAGTCTCTTGTTAAGACACCTATCGTTTAGCAGCATAACCTTGAGGCTGTTTTTATATGGTTTTTTCACACCTGGACTTTTGTCCTTAAGACACCACCTAAAAAGGGCACTATGGGGGTCGCAAGAGCCTTGGTCAGTAGCCAAAATCCCAGGGGTGACAGATGAAGACCATCTCTGGCAAAGCATCGAGGTCTGTCGATCATGTCATCCCAGGCTGACAGATACTGTATTCCCTTAGAATGACAACAGGGACTAAGGAATTATTGAGGTCAATCATTTTCTGTTTGCATTGAGGCATTATCCTAGGTGAAGGTAAACTGCTGCTTAAGGCTAGGGACATACCTGCCTGAGACCCATAGTCTGAGAGTTCAGTCATGTCTCTCTTCATATAGTCCAGGCAGGTACATCTCAAGTCATTCACGCCAACATGTAATATGTCAGTCACAACAGTACCTGTTCTTGGGATATGTAAGTGCATGTGTGATATGATGGATCCTGGGACCTGAAAGACAGCTGACCATGACCTTCTCCTTATCCAGCCTGGTGAGAGGGGCATCTGTGTGTCTCACATTGGAATCACCTATGACTAATATGTTGCTTTTAGTGTTTCACCTTAAGGGCTTGACAGGTCACACACTGGTGTGCAAACTATTATGTGTGTTGTGTTCTGCACTGGAAGTGTTATGTGTAGCATGCTTATGTTTGTGTTTGGGAGGTCTCTGGTGTTTATGTTTCTGGTGATCACCTCTGCATATGTAGGTATGTGTGATGTGGGATTGGGTGAGGTGGGAGGTGAGCTGTGCAGGGTGACGACCTGCTCTTTATCATATTTACTGACTGATGTTCAAAAGAGCATGTATTCCAGTGTTGCATCTCTGACATGTTGAGTTTGTGTTACTTGTGGTTCAATGACTTGAGTGCATGCATAATATGGTGGATCATAGCCCCTGATAAGCAACTGACAGTGCCTTTCTGCTTACTCAGCTTGATGAGAAGGACATCAGTGTGTCTCACAATGGAGTCTGCAATGACTAGAATGTTGGATTGTGTGTTGGCTTGCCTTCTGGAATTATAGGTTGAGCCTCCATGAGATGTAGCTCTATGTGTTCAGATGTGTGTTGTTTTTACAGAGTACATATGGGGCTGCTGAGGGTATCTGTTATCTGCATTTTGTCTGTGAGGTGTTTGGGATTTATGAAGGTTACATTTCTGTGCCTCAACATTATGTCTGCTTTGAATTGTGTGTGATGGGTACAGCATGTGTACTACTGACTACCTTATTGACGTTAGGAGTACTGTCATGTGAAAGCTTTGCCTACAGTAACATTGTGTAAATACAGCTCTCACATACCATATGACTTTGTGAATGAACTGGTTGTCGATAAACATGAGGTGATTTCTACATTTTCTCAGGAGGCCCATATCCACCAAGGTGGTAACAGTCACAGTGGGAAAGATCATATCCATGGGAACAGAGCCTTTTTTTTTATTAAACAGTTGTATTGAGAATATCAATCAAAATCATGAGTATCTGTTTTGCAACAATGGGGAACGTGTTTGTCACTGCAGGCTAGTTGTCCTGTGTGCAACTCGGTATTGGAGTAAGTTCCATCATGCTTCGCCAGGAGAAATGTCACTCACGTTGTCTGAGTTTGTACAGACAATGCCAAACACTGGAGGGGAAACTGATATGTACACCCTGAAAACTTAAGATTGGAGTATTTATGCAGTTATTCTGAAGTTAGACACAAATCAAGCAGTGCTTACTGAAAACAAAGAATTACCTTGTGAAGAATGCTGAAAAGATGGGAGTCACATGAACGGCTAATGCCTGGCTACTACAACTGTTAGTTTCACTAAAGCTGCACTCTGCTGGGATACAATGCTCCTTTTCTTTTCGTCTCACAAGAAGCAAACTGTTGGCACCACATCCAAGATTAGAAGCAGGCCACAGCCTGTTTGTTGATCCACACACTTGTCCCAGATGATGTAGGGGCCTGTAGACTTGTTGTAGACTTTTCCAGGTAGATGCCTTGACTAGCAAACAGACTGATCAGTTCTGTTTTGCATGAATTATGCCTTGGGTTTTGAAGTTCCTTGAATTTGACTAGGGTACTTACCTGATGGTGATTAGGAGCATAGCTGCTGCATCACAATATAATGTTAAATGCCAGGTGACACAGATGTCCAAGGTTGTTCTAGCAAGGTTCCACAGTGACAGTGATCCATATTTGGTAATGGTTTCATAGCAATTCATGCAGCCTGCCCTTCAACAGCATAATGGAGGTGATCTGCATGACATGGATGTGAGGCCTACTGCAGAGGAATGACCACCTTTGGGAGATGTTCTTGTCCCTCCAGCATGTCCTAGTTATGTCATACTGTACATTTAGGTTCCCAGAACACCATAGTGTAGTCCCACATTATTTACACAACATACATTTGTTGTCTGGTTGTTTTACAGGCATTGTAGCCTTGCAAGGCCAAACTACTTACTGCAAAGCTGAACAAGTTTTCTGTGCATGCACAGACATCCACATCTTCACTGCAAAGAGTGCCTACAGAGAGTGTGTCTGAGGCTGTGAACCCCAAGGGTGTATCAACATGACCACTGCTTTTCTGGAGTTGTACATTGTCACATTTGTAAGTGTGCTATTGTGATCCTGACTAATAACAGGATTATGACTCAGGAAAGTGCCACATGCCTGGCAAAGCTGCATACTCACTCCACCATATTATCCTCCACACTGTCAGGTATTGATTTACCTTAGAATGACACCATAAAGGTAATAACATCTGACATTTAAGCATCTGTCAGGCCACTGCCTAAACATGGCCTGTATAGACAATCAATAATTTATTGCTAATGGCATTAGCAATGTCTGTTGACGAGATGTGGACAGCATCACCAACACTCTACTTCTGGTCCACACAAACATGTGTGAGGGAAGTCTATTAAGAACCTTGAAACCATGCTGTCTCATACACCACTCAGTACACATGACAATGAGTGGTTTGCCAGCATGCATACCTCACCTCCTACTCCACCCAAACCCACACCACACATACCTACATATGTTTAGGTTATTACCAGAAGCATACCTAAACACCAGAGTCCAAAACACAAACACAAGCACGCTACGCATAATACTTCATCTGCAGAACACATTACACATAATAGCTCATGCACCAGTGTCTCCCCAATTAAACACATAAGGAAATACACAAAATCAAACATACTAGTCATAGGTGAGTCCATCTTAAGACACACTGATGTCCATCTCACCAGAATAAGGAAGGTAAAGGTCACGGTCAGCTGTCTGTCAGGGGCCACGATATGCCATATCACACATGCAGTCAAGTCTCTCAACAACAGGTACTGTTATGACTCTGTCATAGTCCATGTTGGTGTGAATGACTTTAGATGTACCTCTCTGAACTATATGGAGAGACACATGACTGAACTCTCAGACTATGTGTCTCAGGCAGGTATGTCCCAGCCTTAAGCAAAATTTTACTTTTTCCTAGGATAATGCCCCAATACAAACAGAAATGACTGACCATAATTAGTTTAGTGTCTGGTGTCATTCTAAGGGGATACAGTATATGTCAGCCTGGGATGACATGATCAACAGACCTCAGTCCTTTGCCAGAGATGGTCTTCATCTCTCACTCATGGAATTTTGGCCACTGGCCAAGGCAATTGCTACCCCCATAGTCCCCTTAATAGGTGGTGTCTCAAGGACAAAGTTCCAAACCACATCCAAAAACAAACTCAAAGTTATGCAGCTAAATGGTAGGAGTCTCATCATGAAACTGCACTCAGTGGAAGCTGTCCTCACCTTGGAAGACACAAGTATTTGTGCAGTCACAAAGACCTGGATCAAGGATGTGGAGAGCACCCCAGCCATACCGGGTTACACCTCCTTACACACATTCACACCTGACAGTGAGGGCATGAAAAATAAAGGGAGCAGTGTATCACTATTCTTTAAAGATACACATCCAGATTAGTTAAGCAGTATGGCTCCCTGGAGACACTCCAGGTACAATTAACTGTCTGTAGGGCACCTATTCAAGTCATTGCCAGCTACAGGACTCCCTCCATGAATCAGAATACCTCATCTGCTTATTTGTATGTACTTGATTCTATCAAGATACATCCGAAAACCATGGTTTTGTGAGACCTTAACTACCCATCTATTGACTGGGTACATTACTCATGCTCATACTCACTTTCCCAAAGGTTCCTCAGCTTCATTAACTGCAATGGCCTGGACCAGCTGGTTGACACCCCCACACGAGAGCCAACATCCTGGATATTTTGTTTAGTAATATGGGGGACCACTGTAACACCACCACTATAAGGTCCTGTCTCGTGAGATCTGACCACAAATCGGTCTCATTCAAAGCAACTGTCACACCTGTCCCCCCCAGCAGCAACTAAACTAAAAGAGTCTCCAAAGCAGATTTTTACCCCTTACGGGATGGTATAAATAGCTTCACTGCAGATGGAGCTGGCAACTATGGCAAGCTCTACACCAATGCTTTCTACAAACACCTGCATAACTGCATTGACTCTGCTGTACCTGATAGGACCAAAACATACTCCTCAAAGAAGAGCAAACCTGCCCGATGGACAACTGCCATTAACAAGCTTTACAATAAGCTGAAGAAATTGCTATCTAAGACTAAGACGGTTGGAGCATTCCTAAACTGGAAATGCCCCCTCGTCAGCTTAAACAAGACAATAAGAAGTCTTGTGAAGTCCTCCAAACCAAACTCATCATCATCTTCTTTTGGCTGTTCCCTTTAGGGGTCACCACAGCAGATCACCTGTTTCCATTTCTTCCTGTCCTCTGCATCTTGCTCTGTCACACCAGCCACCTGCATGTCCTCTCTCACCACATCCATAAACCTTATCTTAGGCCTTTCTCTTTTCCTGTTACCTGGTAGCTTCATCCTTAGCATCTTTTACCCAATATACTCAGCATCCCTCCTCAGCACATGTCCAAACCAACGTAATCTTGCCTCTCAGGCTTTGTCTCCAAACCTTCCAACCTGGGCTGACCCTCTAGTGCAAATCTTAACATCTTCAATTCTGCCACATCCAGCTCAAACTCCTGCCTTTTTGTCAATGCCACTGTTTCCAACCCCTATAACATAGCTGGTCTCACTACCCTCTTGTAGACCTTCCCTCTCACTCTTACAGGTACTCGTATGTCACAAATCACTCCTGACACTCTTCTCCACCCACTCCATCCTGCCTGTACTCTCTTCTTCACCTCTCTTCCACACTCACCGTTACTCTGAACTATTGACCCCAAGTATTTAAACTCATCCACCTTCGCCACCTCTACTCCTTGCATCCTCACCATTCCTCTATCCTCCCTCTCATTCACACACATATATTCTGTCTTAGTCCTGCAGACCTTCATTCCTCTTCTCTCTAGAGCATATCTCCATCTCTCCAGGGTCTCCTCCACCTGTTCCCTACTCTCACTACAGATCACAATGTCATCTGCAAACATCATAATCCACGGGGACTCCTGTCTGATCTCGTCTGTCAACCTGTCCATCACCATTGCAAATAAGAAAGGTCCCAGAGCTGATCCTTGATGTAACCGCACCTCCACCTTAAACGCATCCGTCACTCCCACCGCAGACGTCACCGCTGTCACACTACCCTCATACATATCCTGTACCACTCTTACATACTTTTCTGACACTCCTGACTTCCTCATACAATACCACAACTCCTCTCTAGGCACCCTGTCATATGCTTTCTCTAAGTCTACAAAAACACAATGCAACTCCTTCTGACATTCTCTGTACTTCTCCATCAACACTCTCAGAGCAAAGATCACATCTGTAGTGCTCTTTCCTGGCATGAAACCATACTGCTGATCACTAATCATCACATCCCTTCTTAACCTTGCTTCCACTACTCTTTCCCATAACTTCATGCTGTGACTGATCAGTTTAATCCCTCTGTAGTTATTACAGCTCTGCACATTACCCTTATTCTTAAAATTCGTACCAAAACACTTTTTCCTCCATTCCTCAGGCATCCTCTCACTTTCCAAGATTTCATTAAACAATCTGGTTAAAAACTCCACTGCCATTTCACCTAAATACCCCCATGCTTCCACAGGTACTCTTTCCAACTGTTCAACACACTCTCCTCACTTGTGAGTATGTTTCCCTCATTATCCTTTATCACCTTTACCTGCTGCACATCTTTTCTAGCTCGGTCCCTCTGTCTAGCCAATCGGTACAGGTCCTTTAGTCCAAATTACCTTCCTCAACAAAGGATAACCACAATGCATTCTCTAGTTACACCCATAAGTAAAAGGAAAGGCCCAGATTTGTGCAGTACTGGTAGTTAATGCTACCACATATACTGAGCCGGTGGACATAGCTAACCTGTTGGCCGACAGGTTATTTGACAACTTCACTCCCCTGTCCCCACCACACGTACCTCATGACATCCCTACCACCTGTCCCTAAGCTTGTATCTCTAAAAAGCAAGTTTTAAATGCCCTCTATAAGGCCAAAAATACAGCATTTAGGGGACCTAATAACATCCCATGCTGCATCCTACATGTCATCCAATATGAATTAGCCACAACATTGGGTACTCTTTTCAACCATAGTCTAAGCACCGGCTTTGTACCAGCTGAATGAAAAACAGCCACCTTTATTCCCTTGCACAAAGGTGGTGTGTTCACTGACCCCATTAACTATAGACCTATTAGCCTGACTTGCCTTATCTGCAAGGCCATGGAGCAAATCATCATGGACCTTATCAACAAAGACATAGGTAATCTTCAAAAACTT